>NC_137610.1:137500-585000 GCF_963280865.1 Gymnoscopelus braueri
AATGTCTTATGAATAATTTGCTTAACATGAAAGATAATTCTAGTAATTTTTGGTGTCTGCACACATGAAAGCCAGGTAGTTTGCAACAGGTAAGGAGAAAGTCCACATTAAAATAATTAGTCGTAAATGATGAAATGTCTTCACTTTACTATAGGGCACATAATAACATGTACTAAGGATTTATAGATATTTTAGGAATGTTTTACAAAGCATATGTTAAACATGAACAAACACATTAACAGACAGTTGTAAATGATGAACTGACTTCACTTTACTATAGGGCACATAATAACATGTACTAAGGATTTATAGATATTTTAGGAATGTTTTACAAAGCATATGTTAAACACGAACAAACACATTTCCCAAATTACCCACAAGTAAAATTGATCATGTAATGATTTGCAGATCATTTTTAAATGTTTAATTTGTACATTTAGAAAATATGTAATAATTGCTTAGAAATGGTTTGTTGTTCATGCCTTGGGCTAGAACAAAGATTTAACACATGATTTATGAAGTCTTAATACGTGTTTAAAGAGATGTGCTATAAACCACGAAAAAACTCAATTTATACCACTTTATAAATCATTTACAAATGATTTCCTACAATTTAAATGACATTATTTATTGATGAACAAACTCGAGTATAAATAATGTTTTATGTGTTTTAAATAATGGTTAAATGATTCTTAAATGTTCTACAATGTTATTATAAATTATTTAATAATCATTAACCAATGTATATAAATAGTTTGTCTATGATTAGTTATTGATCTACAAATAGCTTGTATATATTATATAACATCAGTTACAAATGATTTAATAATCATTTACAGATGTATTATACATGTCTTATTCATGAATAGTTCTACTACTTACTAATACCTTATAAATGATTTGTAACCGTAGTTATAAAGGTTTTAGTAATCATTTACAAATGTCAACAAACAGGTTGCTAATGATTTGTTAATAGTCTACAAACTGCTTATAAACGTTTATAAATGCTTTTTAATGGGTCATTACAAATGATTTAATAATCATTTACAGATGTATATAAATGGCTTATTAATGAATAGTTTACTACTTACTAATACCCTATAAATTATTTGTAACCATAGTTATAAAGGTTTTAGTAATCATTTACAAATGTCAACAAACAGGTTGTTAATGATTTGTTAATAGTCTACAAACTGCTTATAAACGTTTATAAATGCTTTATAACGGGTCATTATTGTAAAGTGCTACCAAAATCGGGAACCAGTTCAGAAAACACTTTAGGCTTCATTACAGCCCGATTTGCAACAACCATCTGTTTAAACCTTCCAGCTCAGACGCAGCCTTCAACTTATGGAGAGAGAGAGGTTTGACTCGTTTCTCAGACCTATACTTAGAGGGCTCATTTGCCTCCTTCGAAGCTCTCCGCACCAAGTTTAATTTACCCCACTCCCACCTGTTCCGTTACTTTCAGGCTCGCGACTACGCCCGTACCCACTTTACACCCTTTCCCCAGTCCCCAACAGGCTCAGCGGTTAGTAAAATACTTTCTCTTCCAAAAGCACAAGGCGGGATCTCGACCCTATACGACATCATATCATCACTGAAAGTGTTATCGCTCGCGGGGGTCAGAGGTAAATGGGAAACGGAGCTTGAGTTTGACCTGGCAGATGTACAGTGGGAAGAGGCAGTCTTCAGGGTCAATAATACATCCTCATGTGCTCGCTTAAGCCTAATCCAGTTCAAAATCTTGCACAGGGTTCATTTTACAAAAGCTAAACTTAGCAACCTTTTCCCAGGAACGAGCGTCGCCTGTGACAGGTGTGGCTTGTCACCTACCAACCATACCCACATGTTCTTCTCCTGTCCCAAGCTGGCCGAGTTCTGGTCTTGTTTCTTCGACACGCTAGGCAAAGCTCTAAATATCAACCTAGACCCATGCCCCTTGGTAGCCATCTTTGGGGTGCCCCTCACACTTGCTGGTTTCTCCAGGAAGGAACTAGACGTTCAATTCAATTCAATTCAATTTTATTAAAGTGTCAAATCACAACAATTTGTCTCAAGACACTTTACATGTAGAGAAGAGACCCGACAATCCCACCCTGAGCAAGCAATTTTGCGACAGTGGCAACGAAAAACTCCCTCTTAACTGGAAGAAACGTCAGGCAGGCTCTAGGGTGGCGGCCTTCTGCCTCGACCGTGTCGGGGGAAAGAAGAGAGAGAGAGGGAGAGACAGAGGAGAGACAGAAAGAGAGGATGACTATAGGGTGGCTGAGTCTATACACTTCGGCTATAGGCTTTATCATAGAGAAAGGTTTTTAATCTAGTCTTAAATATACAGAGTGTGTCTGCTTCACGGACTGAGACTGGGAGAAGGTTCCACAGCTGAGGTGCCTGAAACTTGGGGGGGGGGAGGGGGAGGGGAGAGAGGATGACTATAGGGTGACTGAGTCTATACACTTCGGCTATAGGCTTTATCATAGAGAAAGGTTTTTAATCTAGTCTTAAATATACAGAGTGTGTCTGCTTCACGGACTGAGACTGGGAGAAGGTTCCACAGCTGAGGTGCCTGAAACTTAAATGCTCTGCCTCATGTTCTAGCTTTTTTGGGGTTTCCTGGAGCCGTAAGCATTTTTTCATACTGTGGACGCAATGGTGTTCTGGCTGGTTTATAGGGCTCGATGAGTTATTTGAGATATACTGGTGCCTGTCCATTGAGAGCCTTATATGTGAGGAGGAGAACTTTAAACTCTATTCTGTATTTAACCGGGAGCCAGTGCAAAGAGGCCAATGAAGGAGTGATATGATCTCTTCTTCTTGTTCCTGTCAGTATGCGCGCAGTGGCATTCTGGACTAGCTGCAGACTATTTAGGGACTTACTTGGGCAGCCTGATAATAAAGCGTTGCAATAGTCCAGCCTAGAAGTAACAAATGCGTGAACAAGTTTTTCTGCATCATTTTGGGATAGAATGTGCCTAACTTTTGCAATATTACGCAGGTGAAAAAAGGCATTTCTTGAAATTTGTTTTATGTGGGACTGAAAGGACATATCTTGGTCAAACGTGACTCCCAGATTCTTTACAGTGGCTGCTCTGGTGGAAGCACAGAGAAGCGTGTAGGACTGCAACTCTGCTTCCTAGTCCTGAACTCTGGGTGGTCATAGTTTATTGATAAACTCATCTATATTTCGTATATACGTTCTAGCCTTTGCCTCACTCCCTGGCATTAAGTCTCGTGGCAAATAGGAGTGTGCTGTTTGTTTTCCTTGTGCTAAGATATTTGTTCTATTTGAACATATGCTGTAAGAGTTTGCTTACTCCCTTAAGCTACAACGGCTCTGTTACTTACTAGATCCTGTGAATGCCATCCTGTGGATGGGCTCCTTGTGGATTTTAATCTATACAGTCTACTATATAAATAAAAAGCAAAATGTGCCCCAAAAAATCTTTAAAAGGTACAGCGCGATACGCAACCACATTGCATGAAAGGGCTTCTACATTAAAGGTTATGATGAGCCATATCATGTCAGTATGCACGCACAAAAAAATGCACAAAAGCACGCAGACACAAATGTCACATAGTAAGTCCAACACAATTAATACTTCAACTACAAAGTGAAAATCTTTTGGTTAGCGACACTGTTGTATGGTAAAGTACAAATTAGGCTTATCCCTGTTGATTTCGTCCACATACACATAGACAACAATAACCACTTAAGCCCTATATACAGTACTTATTCCTACGAAACATAAACATCCTGCTCTACAAGCTCACAACGTATGTTTACCTATAATGACATGACCAAAATAGGGATACCAGGGTTAACGTGGTTAGATAAAGTTTTAGGATCATCATTACTCACACAGCCACACGGCAGGCCACACGCACACACACACACACACACAAAGGCATGTATACAGACACACACACACACACACACATACACACACACACACACACACACACACACACACACACACACACACACACACACACACACACACACACACACACACACACACACACACACACACACACACACACACAAAATACATTAGCATATACTCTATAGTGACATGCATGTACATGAGGTTAAACATAGTCAGATGGAGGATTGAGAGGTCTGGAGATGTGGGGTCCAGGGACCCCCAGGGTTCCTTGAGGGGGTTCCAAATGGACCCTTCCAGGTCTGTAACTCTGAGAGTGTACAAACAGGACCAAATGGACCTTTTTAAATCCATTTGGTCCCGTTTGCATACTCTCAGAGTTCTGTTCTGACTTTAAAGAAATAATAGTCAGTATACTAACTGGTCTAACTATTACCACCAACTACACACACATCTATCCCATGTTAAACAGGACACCGTTTAATTCATTGTCCTTAATTCTCCTCACAGAAGGTGGCAGCCCTTTGTAGCCAGTCACCTTTGTCTATCGTATTGTTCACTGTAATATTGTTTCTCCATCACCAGCTGCACCCCAGCTACAGTACTGGTTAGCACACTTCACATTAACCCACTAAGACCTGAGGCCGATTGTACAAATGTCTCCTAGTACTCCTACAACCCAACAGTTTTCTGAAAAACCCATGTTGCTATATTAGTGGTTCTCAAACTTTTCATGTAGCGGACCCCCACAATTATACTGTATTTGGCCGCGGAACCCCCGCCTCAAAAATATTTTGTTCCAGGGACCCCCAGAATCAGTGTGCGAGTGCTGTGCTATGAGCTTGTAGTTCTGCTATTTTTGAAAACATCGCGAAAAATGTCTGCAAAGCTTTGAATATATATGTATATATATTTTTAAGCGAATTTTTTTTTACTCCAATCTTAACTTTATGGGGGTCCCTGGAACTAAATATTTTTAAATGTGGGTCCGTGGCCAAATACATATATTTTTGGGGGTCCTTGACATGAAAAAGTTTGAGAACCACTGATATAGAAACATACGTTTTTTTTTGTTTTAACTGTTGCGATTTACAAGACATTTAGAATCCCCCAGAAGCAAAGATTTGAGGTAAATGTTCGCTTTAAAAATATATATATTCAAAGATTTTCACACATTTTCATGAATTTTCAAAAAATTGCAGATCTACAAGTTTGTATTTCTGCTATTTTTGAATTGACAAAGTTTTAAGATAATGGTTAAAGTGGTTCAAATCTAAAATGACACTTTCCCGGTTTGAATGTGTTAATGCGTGTCATTGTCTGAAAGCACAAAGTGCTCCTGAGAGCCACATTGTCGCAGTAATGCTTCTCACTGACGTATATCTGGCACGATAAATGCTAAATGAATCAACATCGTCTTTTGTTTACCAGGTTTTTTTACAGACTACGTGCGCTCCCCACCCATCATTCTGTGAATAGTTCTGTACATATGTGTGTGTTTGTGTGTGTGTGTGTGTGTGTGTGTGTGTGTGTGTGTGTGTGTGTGTGTGTGTGTGTGTGTGTGTGTGTGTGTGTGTGTGTGTGTGTGTGTGTGTGTGTGTGTGTGTGTGTGTGTGTGTGTGTGCCTTGCGGTGGCAACTTTGCTCAAAGGCAACTTTTGCCTCCGGGAGGCAGTGTTTGAGCTTCAACGCGGTGTGTGTTTTGGCTGCTTGGAGCTGTCATCACGCAGGTTGGCAGCTCGGTGTTGTGGCTTTAATCTGCACGGTCCTGTGCAAACACTGTGTGTGTGTGTGTGTGTGTGTGTGTGTGTGTGTGTGTGTGTGTGTGTGTGTGTGTGTGTGTGTGTGTGTGTGTGGGGGGAGGGGGGTGGCTTTAATCTTGCACTAGTCCTGTGCAAACATTGCAGGCCGGGGAGTCAACAGTGGTTCAGGATATAGTACGCAATAACACACCGATACACATGTCATCACACACATCCTTCAGATCGAGTTATGGGCAGTGGTTCACCACACACACACACACACACACACACACACACACACACACACACAGACACACACACACACACACACACACACACACACACACACACACACACACACACACACACACACACACACACACACACACACACACACGCATGCATGTATGGACACTCTATCTCTCGATTGATCTATCTATCTATCTATCTATCTATCTATCTATCTATCTATCGATCTATCTATCTATCTATCTATCTACATATAGCCTACACACACACACACAACATACACAACTTACAGTATTGTAATTAAAAGTAAAGTAACCTTTTTACTGTATGTTACACAATAAATGATGTACTATGATCATAAAGATCATAGTACTGATCAGTACTAGTACTGGGCAAATTCATGAATGAAATTTAAAGGGATAGTTCACCCAAAAGGGATTTGTTTGCTTTTGCCGTATTCCTAAGCCAATAATTTGATGACCGGCGAAGATGCTAAGGTCTAAGGCCGCCGTTCATCAAATTATTGGCTTAGGAGTGCGACAAAAAAATCTCCATGAATTCAGGTCTCCATGGGGTGTGTAATTGATAGGGAAAAAAGTCATTTTGGGGGTGAACTATCCCTTAATGAATGTTATTTATAGCATGTTGTTCAGACAGATGCTAGGTACCATCTGAACATATTTTGTGCCAGGGACCCCATTACGATATTCGTGTGGTTGAAATGTTTCTAAAATATTCCAAATTCTTAAAAGCTCACAAGCTTGTAGATCTGTTATTTTCAAACGGCTGTTGTATAACAGGTTTAAAGTGGTTAAACTGATCTTGATGCCATATTAACGTATTTTGCTGGGGAACTCCTAGAACCTCCTCAAGGACCCCTAGGGGTCCCCAGACCCCATTTTGAGAACCATTTTAAGGACGGACACACACACACACACACACACACACACACACACACACACACACACACACACCACATCATTTGCATCAATAAACCAAACCCAGGACAACAGTGGATATTATGCTTAGCTTGTAGCCAAGAGCTTTATTTCTGAACAGCTGTGCAAAACATTGAGAGAAAAAGCAAGCCTATACTTAAGCAATATTACACGAGAGGGTGTGCTTTACCGTCATTATTAGCACGCCTGTGATGCGGTCAGGAACGAGGCGTCAGCCGAGTTCCGCCGCGATCACAGAAGTGCTAATAATGTAAGGTAAAGCACACCCTCGAGTATAATATTGCGATTATACAACAGTTACCAACAAAACACATCCAAATGTATTCATATTGTGGGGCAATTCATAATAAAAAACATTTCGCTTATCCGTTTCCCTGTAAAGAGAAGAGTTTGTTTGACTGAGACAAAATAGTCCCTGACAGCGCAGCACTCCGAGTCATCGTCTCATCAACACAGCTGATTCCAGTAGGCTATATGCTCCGTCGTACGATCGTGTTACGTGGCCAAAATAACTGATCTACAAGCTCACAACACGTCAAGATGGCGATGCGTTGTGAACTTGTAGATCGGCTATTTTTGCCGTGCGATACCTTCGTACGATAGAGTATAACATACACTGGACTGTTAACGAAATGGGAGTAATTTTACTTTAACACAGGAGGATATTTATACAGTATGGATGTTACCATTGAAATAAAGCACACTTTTTTCCAGTTATTCCTTTTATTATAGGATTTTAGGCGATTTAGTGTGCTCTCTTCTAACCATTGATCAACCGTAAGTCCACCAAATCAAAATTAACAACATAGTCCATTTTGCGTAGCTGTTTGTTCCCGGTGGCGGCGGTGGGTACTGTCTGTTTGTTTTCCTACCGTGGGACAGCGTGACTTCACAGCACAGCTGTGCGATATATGGTCTAATCAGGTGCGGACTGCAGTGCGGAGTGATTTATTTAATGTGATTAGGCCCGTGCTATGATGCTGGTTTGAAGCACGGCTAGAAAGCTATTTCAGCCAATCAGATTGCTTGGTCGGAACTACCTGTTGTATAATACTAGTTCTCAAACACATTGTTCAACAACTGCGTTAGACATAAATAGAGACTTAATCTGTGCAGCCGACAGTAAAAACTACACTTACTAAGGTTACATGATTCAGTTATGATATGTTATGGTAGCTGAGATACGGAGCTAAGTTATGAGTTATATATGGAACTAAGTTATGAATTATAGATCTAAGTTATTGGCAGTTGCATGGGTGTGTACTGTCGATCCTCTTTTTAATAGCACTCTGGTCCCAGCTTTCTTATCTTCTGCCTTGGCGCGACTTGCGGGTGGGCGTGATGGGTGCCATGGCACTGCGGCCCAGCACCCTGCACTCCGTCTTCAGACAGGCACATGCGTCGATGTGGGTGTAGGTGTAGGTCAGCTCTGTGCCGTTGGGGCAGGAGAGCTGGACTTTACGCTGAGACGTGGAAACCTCCTGGCAACAGGAGCAAGAACGCTCCACGGACTGGAGCTTCAGGGAGTAGCTATACGAGAGGAGAGGACACGGGAGGGCTTAGATCCAGTGCAGTGGTGGAAAAGTACCAGTGGTGGAAAGTAACTAAGTACATGTACTCAATTACTGTACTGAAGTACAATTTTGAGGCATTTTTTTACTTTACTGGAGTATTTCTAATTTTCAGTACTTCCTTACTTCTACTCCATTACATCTCAGAGGAAAACATTGTACTTTAACTCCACTACAATGATTTGAAAACTTAAGTTACTAGTTACTTTGTAGATTTGAATTATTATTACAACACACACATTAACCACTTCAGCCCTATATACATTTTGGCCGTTTGAAAATAGCTGATCTACAAGCTCATAATGTGTCGCGATGCGACGCATTGTGAGCTTGTAGATCTGCTATTTTCAAAATACTTTTATACATTTTTACATTTGAAAACTTGTGAAATGGGACATTCTGCATGATGCATACTTTTACTTTTGGTACTTTAAGTACATTTTGATGCCAATACTTTTGTACTTTTACTCAAGTGCATTTTGAATTCCAGACTTTTACTTGTAACAGAGTATTTCTGTATTGCAGTATTGATACATTTACTTAAGTAAACATTGTGAGTACTTTTACTGGAGTTCTAATACGTTTGGGAACCAGTGGCTTATACGGAGAATACAGTGGTGGAAGAAGCACTCCAATGTATTTTTTGTTCACTTAAGTAAATGTAGCAAAGGAAATATGGGGGCACATATTAACGTTAACATTTTACTGCATAAAGAACAGTAACAAAGATCTTTCGTAAAATCAACAGTCTTACGGTTGATCCATCAGTCATACTGACAAAGCTGATTTGTATTGAGTTGATCTATTCATGATTTGTTTCAGTGGTGTAAAGTAACTAAGTACATTTACTCAAGTACTGTACTTAAATAAAATTTTGAGGTACTTTTACTTTACTGGAGTATTTCCAATTGTCTATACTTTTACTTCTACACCACTACATCCCGGAGGCAAATATTGTACTTTTACTCCACTACAATTATTTTAAAACTTTAGTTACTAGTTACTTTACGGATATGAATTATTACATTATAAAACATACATTAACCACTTTAGCCTTATTTTATACCTAGGCTATTTGAACATAGCCGATCTACAAGCTCACAACGCGACGCGTTGTGAGCTTGTAGATCAGTAACAGAGTACTTCCACATTGCAGTATCGATACTTTTACTTAAGTAAAACATTTGAGTACTTTTTTCCACCACTGCATTTTCTTGAAATGTTACAACTGCAGTGATGTGGCCTGGACATGACGTCATCTAAACGTCCATATATGGACGGATACTCACAAGGCGTAGTTGCCACAGGCCCCCCCGCAGGAAGTGATGTTGACCAGCTCTTTGGCGCGACAGCCCATGTTCTCCAGGTAAACCTCGGTGCTGCTGATGTTGCACGGACGATCCCGTGTTATACCTGCACCAAGCAGAGGTAGACAGTTATCGTCTTCTACCTGCACCAAGCAGGTGTCTTTCTGTCTGTCTGTCTGTCTGTCTGTCTGTCTGTCTGTCTGTCTGTCTGTCTGTCTGTCTGTCTGTCTGTCTGTCTGTCTGTCTGTCTGTCTGTCTGTCTGCAGTGGTGTTTGAGATCCTGGTTTTCCCCTGGGTGGGTGGGGTGAATTATTTAGCTAGCATACATTATTTTGTGATTCAGACACATTGTCAGGTTTATTACTGGTAGCTTTGCCATCTATTATCCTAATTTCACTCCAATAAGTTTAAAGGTGTGGGTAAAGGTAAGGTCAGGAGAAAACTAACTCTACAGAGGAGTTTAATCACATTAATGTCAATCTAATGCCAGTATGAGTGAATTTAACACCTTAACTTTATTAAACCTGAAGATAAAAACAGGGTTTCCCATGTCACGTTTGAGTTTGTACTGAAATAAGTTTATGTAGCGTTATGGTGATCAGAAAGAGGCTACATCCATGCCTGTACTGAGCACAAAATATACAGTATGTAGATACTGTGGGCAATGCTCCCTAACATCTGTTCAACTCTACCTTTTTACACAGTACAATATAAATAAATTATGCACTTACAAGCACGGCAGCAGCCATCAGGAGCGGTGGTTTCGGTTCCCTGAGAGAGACAAGAGTGAAAACGTAACCACATGAACGTAATCCCCATCCCGGAGTGAACATTCCGTTGAAAATAGCTGATCTACAAGCTCACGAGCCTGTAGATAGGATTATTTTTGGTGCGTGAGAACTAAGTATAACTTAACCCATTTAGACTGGGAAAGAATCTGTGTCATTTTTGGGCGGTGTAGCCGCCCCTATAACTGGGGTTGGGACATTGACATTTGCTGCACTGTGATTGGCCACCCATTGTACACCCCATTGTACACCCCCATTGTACACCCCTTCCACCCACAATGGGTGGCCCTGGCCACCCATTGTACCCTACGTACCCTACGTTGTACCCTACGCTGTACTGTGATTGGCTACATTAGTACAACGCTAGCTGCACTGTGATTGGCTGACTCTATTGGCTGACTCTATTCAGCACTGTGATTGGCTAGCGAGACACATGATGAAATTAACAACCTATAAATAGGACTATGCACTTAAAAAAAACTTTTTTTTTTAAGTGAGCTTCAAAAAAAAGTGATGACCACTGTGATGACCACACCGACCACTTCACACTGGGTGTGATTTTTAAATTTCTTTCTTTCTTCTTCGGTGTGTGTACTACTCGTGTGTGTGTGTGTGTGTGTGTGTGTGTGTGTGTGTGTGTGTGTGTGTGTGTGTGTGTGTGTGTGTGTGTGTGTGTGTGTGTGTGCGCGCGCGTGTGTGCGCGTGTGTGAGTGTGTGTGTGTCTGTGTGTATCCTTACAGGTATGCATTCTGAGGGGTCAAAAGGAGGACAGAGGATCTTGGCCTCCATGGTGATGAACTGGTTTCCAATCTTCACACACTCATATTTGACACAAGCGTCTCCTTTAGGAGACCAGATGTCACCGGGCTGTAGACACACACAACAAACGCACAACAATGTCACCAACACAACAAAAACACCACATGTCACCAACACAAACACAGGCACATCAGCAGTGGTGGAAGTAGAACACTGATTATTCTTTTTTTACATAAAGGGATTTAGTCACCCCATGGAGACTTAAATTCATGGATTTTTTAGTTTTTGTCGCATTCCTAAGCCAATCATTTGATTAGTGGTTCCGGAGTCCCCTTTGTGTCTCCGGAACCACTGCCTACCGGTCCGCTGGTCATCAAATTATTGCCTTAGGAATGCGACAAAAACTAAAAAATATCCATGAATTCAAGTCTCCATGGGATGACTAAACAATGGAAACAAATATTTTTTGGGGGGTGAACTGGCCCTTTAAATAAAAGTAGCATTACCACAACAACAAAAAAACACAAAGTAAAAAGTGTATTAAAAAATGTACTTGAGTATAAGTACTTAAGTATTGTCATAAAAACATAATACATAGTAGTACATTTAAAATACAAAATGTTAAAAGAAAGCACTGTGACGCGTTTGTATAACAAAAGGTGTGTGTGTAGCGTTGTGTATTAGTGAGTGTGTGTGTTGTGTAGTTGTAACAAACCTTAAAGGAGTGTGTTGTGTTGTGTAGTTGTGTGTCGGTGCAGTGTAACAAACCTTAAAGGAGTGTGTTGTGTTGTGTAACTGTGCGTTGGTACTGTGTGACAAACCTTAAAGGAGTGTGTAGTGTTGTCATGTTGCATGACCACACAACTGGTTTGGACACAACTTCCACAGCACTGCCCTTGGACCATCTGGTACTCATGACCCTGTACACACACACACACACACGCGCACGCACGCACGCACACACACACACACACACACACACACACACACACACACACACACACACACACACACACACACACACACACACACACACACACACACACACACACACACACACACACACACACACACACACACACACACCACGTTTATTGCTGTTGATACAACGTGTTAGGCCAGTGGTTCTGAACCTTTTCAGGTTGTGACCTCCCAAAATAATCATATTTGAACTATAGGGACCCCCCACACTGACAAGCAGTTGGAATTGTAGGAGTTGAGGCATTCCATTCAGTTTGACTCGGTTCCACAGATACATATTATGAAAATAGCTACAAGATCCAAGATCCTTTTTTTATGGTATGTGACATTTTGGCTAGTGTTTGACAAGTTTGTATTATATAGTTTGTTGATTACTTTCGATGCAGTAATGGTCTTATTAAAAAGGTCTTAAAAGTCCTACAATTGTCACTGTACTGTCATCTGGGGACCCCCCTAAACCATGTGGGGACCCACAGGGGGGTGCTGGACTGCTTTAGGTCAGTGGTTCTCAACCAGTGGTCCAGGGACAACCAGTGGTCCTTGGGGGGGTTCCAGGGGGTCCCCAGCATATGGTGTTAATACATTTACACCCCTTTATCCATATTGTATACGTTGGCTATACAAAAATAGCAGATATACAAGCTTGCAGCGCGGCACTAAGTGACTGCGTCTTGTAGATCTGCTATGCAGCTTGTAGATCTGCTATTTTTGAACATTTTTGAAAAATCTTGAAAGTGTTTGAATCATTTTGTATAATTTTGCATTTTTTAACACACATTTCTCTTCTGGGGGTCCCTGGCACAAAACACTTTCAGATAGGGGTCCGCGGCCAAATGTATATCAATTTAGGGGTCGTTGGCATGACAAAGGTTGAAAACCACTGCTTTAGGTCAGTCCAGAATTTGACCCTTGCCCACCCAGTAGAATCATCAGTGTTGATTCAACTGTAAAGGACGTACACAGATGGAATCAAATGTAAGGGTCCATTTGGTTTCTTATTTGTGTTTGCCTCATTAGTTTGGGAATAGTTGAAGACCAGGCAAAAACAAAACATTAAAAAGACTAAGACTAAACAAAGAAAATATTTTCATGTCAAGGACCCCCAAATTAATTACGTCTACAGACACATTTTAAAAAATGTTGTGGCAGGGACCCCCTTACCAGATTTGTGTTAAGATGTTTTAAAAGATATTCCAAATATTCCACATTTTATTTCAGCATTTCTTTTGGTGAAAATAGCCGATCTACAAGCTCATAACACGCTGTGCGCTTGTAGATCTGCTATTTTCAAATAGCTGTTGTATATACGTTTACAGTGCTCATGTGCCTATTCGCTTGTTTTGGGCTTGTTTTCATGGACCTGGGATTTCTCTCGCAAAATCGGGCAACACTGGTGTGTGTGTGTGTGTGTGTGCGTGTGTGTGTGTGTGTGTGTGTGTGTGTGTGTGTGTGTGTGTGTGTGTGTGTGTGTGTGTGTGTGTGTGTGTGTGTGTGTGTGTGTGTGTGTGTGTGCGTGCCTGCCTGCCTGGCTGCCTGCCTGCCTGCCTGCCTGCGTGCGTGCGTGCGTGCGTGCGTGCGTGCGTGCGTGCGTTGTGTCTTACCGGCTGGCAGTGTGTGTCACAGGGTAGGGGCTGACATTGCACCCTGTGCAGGTGGGTGCTGGCATCTTCTTGAGGGCCACATGTGCACCGTTCACATGGGTGCATGGGGACCACAGAGTCACCCACCTGTTGTGGGGGGGGGGGGGGGGGGAGACAGTGTCACTCTTTTTTACTGAAACACAACTGGACCGCAACGTATCACTGCAGTCACACGCCAATACTGTGGGTGCCTCGGGGCAAAAGTAAAAGTAATAAAATGTTTGAAAATAGCAGACCTACAAGCTCACAACGCGTTGCGATGCAACTCGTTGTTATTTATATGTGTGTAATCTCGGCATCATTGTAAATGAGGGTCTCCCAATGATCTCTCCGAGAATCTTAAATAAAGGTTGAATGAATGAGTAAGCTTGTAGATTGGCTATTTTCAAATAGCCTAGGTATAAAATAGGGCTGAACTGGTTAATGTATGTTTTATAATGTAATACTGTATATCTACAAAGTAACTAGTAACTAAAGTTATCAAATAATTGTAGTGTAGTAAAAGTACAATATTTTCCTCAGAGATGTAGTGGAGTAAAAGTAAAAGTATTGGAAATTGGAAATACTAAAGTAAAAGTACCTCAAAATTGTACTTAAGTACAGTACTTGAGTAAATGTACTTAGTTACTTTACACCACTGGTTATTTGTCATATCCGCCCTGTAACATTTTTGTTTATGAAGCCTAAAAGGCCAAACATATTTTTTTTATTTGATTTATTATGTTCCGATGTTCAATGCCAAAAACACTTCTTAATCATTCTTAATCATTCTCGCAATGATTTGAATGACGATGAATCATTGCGTAAAATGTCATGATTGTGACAAGCCTATAGTGTGGGGTGTCAATTCTCACCTTATACTCATGGCTGTTGTAAACACACACGTCTTTAGGAACTGCAACAGGAAAAAATATGACATTTAAAACGACTTACACTTCAAAAAGGACATTTATTTCGGCTTTCAGAATCATGTTGCACCAATCACAGAGTAGCTCTCTGCCAGAATGGCAGTAGTGGAAAAAGTACTTTTTTTTTTACTTAAGTAAAAGTATCAATACTGCAATGTAGAAATACTCTACAAGTGAAAAGTCCGGAATTCAAAGTGTACTTGAATAAAAGTACAAAAGTATTGGTATCAAAATGTACTTAAAGTACCAAAAGTAGAAAGTACTCATTATGCAGAATGTCCCATTTCACAAGTTTTCAAAAGTATAACAATCTTTTAAAAATAGCTGATCTACAAGCTCACAATGCGTCGCATCGCGACGCATTGTGAGCTTGTAGATCGGCTATTTTCAAATGGCCGAAATGTATATAGGGCTGAAGTGGGTAATGTATGTTTTGTATTAATAGTCAAAATCTACAAAGTAACTAGTAACTGAAGTTTTCAAATAATTGTAGTTGAGTAAAAGTACTACACACACACACACACACACACACACACACACACACACACACACACACACACACACACACACACACACACACACACACACACACACACACACACACACACACACACACACACTCACCGCAGGTGTAGTTGTGGCAGCAGACTCCCATGGTTGAGTGCAAGGAGAATCCCAGAGGACACGAGGGTGTGTCTGGACACTGCTTCACTGAACATTCTGTAACATTAATTATTATCATTATATTATTATTATTATTACACTGCTTCACTGCACACTCTGGTACACACACAACATGATGACTATTGGTCATTATTATTAGGGATACACCGTTTGATTGGTCATCATATCATCGCAATATCGGCCAATATCGGCCAATATCGGCCTTAAAACGGTATCGAACAGAATATTAATGTTTGACTGCGTTCCTGACATCTTGTAATAATAACAATACACAACCAAAGCAGTGTGCACTGCCGGTCTTTGAAACCTTGCAGCCTCTAGCGCATACAGTACATGGGCAACTGGCGGCCCGGGGCCACATGCGGCCCCCACCTTCACTTAATGTGGCCCGCAGGTTAATATCGGAGTACTGATATATTATTAATATTTCAGCTGTTACAATTCCAAACATGCAAACATGACCCGTTTTAATTACTTCAGTCCATATTAATGTCTTTTTTATGTCCAATGTATTTGTATTTAAGTTCATAAAGTTAACATAAGTATAACTAAATGCATTTGAAATTAAATTTAAAAAAATATTTTCAGGACTTCAACAATAGCAAAACAAAATCTGGATTCCAATTCAAAAATAGCAAAAATAGCCGATCTACAAGCTCAAAACGAGTGCGACGCGTTTTGAGCTTGTAGATCGGCTATTTTTGCTACTTTTGTGTGACATATAATGGCGAAGTACAGCATCAATTTACGAAAAAAGTAAAAATACGGAGATAAGACGTTTCTGCAGGACATTATATACAATGTGGCCCTCTGGAGAGAGTGTGGAAATAGTGGCCCTCTCCGTCATCAAAGTTGCCCACCCCTGCTCTAGCGTATGCAGTCAACTGTAGTGACGTCACTGACTAATCCTTGGTATCTTCATCCTAGACAACCGCGGACAAGTGTTTGTTTGAGTGTCTTTATTTTTTTCACGCTCAAGCTACTGAAACACTGGCAGGATTATTATTTAATGTCGACATTCAAGTAGAACTATCAGAAGGTACATCCCAGGTAAAATAATGCCTCACTCACATGATATGATATGATGATATATGAATAGCAGTCCACTTCTTTGTTTCGGTATGGATGGCTTTAATTCACATTGCCGCGTACCGTACCCCATTGCCGCGTACCGTACCCGAGTACGCATGAATGGTACTCCAGTCCAGACCACCTCTTCCAGGCTTATGAGTTAAATAAACCCTGAGGATTTTAGGGTACATACCACATTTCTGAGTTGAGCAGCAGCCCAGGCTCTGGGTGACCTTCACCTGGCCTTCCTGGTCACAGCTGATTGGTGGCAGCGCTGGACAGGATTTCCTGTTGCAGCTGATCTGCAACGTCTCCTCACATGTACACTGGTTACACCCCTCCTCCCATGTGTCACTCACCTGTAACAATAATAATAATAATAATTATTATTATTATAATAACAATATTTTTTTATTTTTGCATTTTTCTATTATCTAATGTTTTTCATGTGTTTGTTCTTTCTCTTTTCTTAGGACTATATTTTGTAACTTCAAAACAGTATAACTCTTTAACACCTGTAAACTCAGAAGGAGCGAGTGCATTCTCCGGCAGCGGCAGCAACCGCGGAACTGCCGGTGGAGGAGCGGCAGCTCCTGGCAGTGACTGCCGGCGGTGTCGCGGAACTGCCGGTGGAGGAGCCGCAGTCAACTTATTTTTTTCGCCGATAAAGTATAGTTTTGGACCATGACGGAGGCGCGCCGACTCAGTAGACCTTGAGGCCAAGGAGTCGCGCCCGAGCGCCTCCAGGCGCGAGTGCCCGCGACGACCGGCCGATGGTCTACTAGTCGACAAAGCGCCGTCCGAGTTATGTACCGATAGGCACAGAATCGTAAATAATATTGGTGGGGACTGCGTTACACAAACGCAGCACACTCCCAAAGCTGGCGCCGCCGGCAGCTCCGCGGAAGCTCCGCGGAAGCTGCCGCTGCCGGAAAATGCACTCGCTGTACCTCTGTAAACTTGTGTGATGTGACAATAATGTTGACATTAATTTGAATGGAAAACAGATACATATTGCAATGTGTGTATAAAGTATGGCCATTAGCAACTCATGTGAGTGTCCATCAAATTGCTAAAAAGTTTGTTGAATGATTTTACCATCTTCCATTTTCCATTCGGCAGCCAGCAAATGTCTGTAGAAAAAAAGAGAAAAACTTTCTTAGTCAATGTGTATCTTTGGATACAGGAGCACTGGAATAAAATTAATTACAGCATCCATTAGAGCACACTCCGGACATTTACTTGTACCAGAGTATTTCTACATTGCAGTATCGATACTTTTACTTAAGTAAAACATTTGAGTACTTTTTCCACCACTGGTGATAATAACGATAATAACAATTAGCGTCCTGTCCCTAGCCAGTGTGTTGACATCCATGCAGCTTTGAGGGTATCTCTCTTACCACAGGATTTCACACATTCGTTGGAGTTTGGACTGAACAAGTGGGTGCCTTCGGGGCAGTAGCATCCCTCCTGCTGCACTTTCATGAAGGCTGTGAACTCGTTGTCGCCCTGGAGGAACTCCTGGTTGAACCTGTGAACCGGTGTTAAAGGTAGGGTAAGTGATCTTTTTTTTTTGTTAAAACAAAAAGTGTTTGGGTACAAGTTAATAGCACTCTATTCTGAAAGTACTCATTGCTATAGAGTGTTTGTCCAGTAACAGGAGTCTCCATGTCTCTCCAGCTCTTTGATAAACAAAAAATACAGTTTCAGGTAGGTGACAACATTTCAGCCTATCAGGAGAGAGTACCCATTGATCAGCTTCATTTTTTATAGTGGTCCAGTTGGACGTTTTGCCAGCTCATTTATTTGTGTCATATTTCCAAATTCACTTGTTTAATCTGTATCCTGTCTGAGTTCTCTATCCTCTATTCTCTAGTGATGGGCATATCGATACTTGTATCGATATATCGATCGATTGTCTGAATATCGTTTGGTATCGCTACTTTAAAAAAAATATCAATACTTTTTAATGTACTTCCGGTTCCGGTTTACGGCCATTTCCGTTTCCGGTTGATGGCCATTTCCGGATCCGTTTATGGTACTTCCGTTTCCGGTTTATGGCCATTTCCGGTCCCGTTTCCGGTTTGTTTCTGTTTCCGGTTCCGGTATCGGTATCGGTATCGGTATCGGAAAATTGGCCCCAAAAATATCGGTATCGTATCGACTTGAAGAAATGTGGTATCGGCCCATCACTACTATTCTCTAAGAGCTGGAGAGACATGGAGACTCCTGTTACTGAACAAACACTCTAGTCTATAGCAATGAGTAGGCTACTATCAGAATATAGAGTTATTTAACACTTATTTACCCAAAGAAAATGACTTACCCTACCTTTAATTGTGACAGCAAATATTTATTTAGTTTTAGTCATAGTCTTTTGAATACAATTCCATTTAGTTTAATTCCATATTTTAGTTAACGGAAAAGGTTTAGTTTTAGTCTTGACTAAATATCATAAGATTTGAGTCGACTAAATCTACAGTTGATTTAGTCGATTCAAACGTATTTTGGCAGGCTGTGATGGCTTCGTAATGCCAGATTTATACTTGACTTGTGTGCTGAAAAAAAGCTGATCTAAAAGCTTGTAGATTGGCTTTTTTAATTTTTATGCTTGCACAACTAAACATAAAATGACTTGTCTTAGTTCTACTGGATCTCTTCTCCACTAGTCCACCCTCCCTAACATTTTAGTCTAGTTTTTATTTGTTGTATTTAGTCATAGTTTTACTCATCATAGCTTAGTTTTTATTTAGTTATATTTCTTTTTTTGTCAGTGACAAAAGGTCGTTGACTAACATTTTTCGACATCATTGTAGTCGAGAAAATTAACACTGCTGTGAACAGAACAGAATAACAGAACTGAACACAGTGGTGTAAAGTAACTAAAGTACATTTACTCAAGTACTGTGCTTAAGTACAATTGTGAGGTACTTTTACTTTACTAAGTAAGTATTTCCAAATGTCAATACTTTTACTTCTACTCCACCACATCTCAGAGGCAAATATTGTACTTTTATTCCACTACAACTATTTGAAAACTTTAGTTACTAGTTACTTTGTAGATTTTGATTATTATTACAAAGCATACATTAACCACTTCAGTCCTATTTTTATTTCAGCCCCCTGTTACACCCCCCCCCCCCCCCCCCCCCCCATGGACCCCACTTTGAGAAGCAATGACCTACAGTACCTGGCATTACACGTGGGCTCCACACAGGGACCACAGGCCCGATACACCTTAGGACTGGGACATTTGTAATCTGTGTACAGAGAAGCAGTAAAAAACATCAAAACTGTGGCTATCGGAGACCTAATACTGACCACTCACCTAACCCTATACTTTATCAATAGGAGCTGTGTAGAAGAATGAAAACATCTCCCCTCAGTGGGCTAAAACACACACACACACACACACACACACACACACACACACACACACACACACACACACACACACACACACACACACACACACACACACACACACACACACACACACACACCTCTACTCCATTACATCTCAGAGGCAAATATTGTACTTTTACTCCACTACAATTATTTGAAAACTTTAGTTGCTAGTTACTTTGTAAATTTAGATTATTATTACAACATGTTTGTAATGGCGGCGGACACTGTTACCCGCGGCCCCACGGCTCGGACTCTTTTGTGTGAGACGTGTTTATGTGATCACGTGACCAGATCACGTGTTTTTTCAACTTCTCCGTCATCTACATGAAAAATATTATCCCACCATGTGCTGGAGGGGGGAATCTAACGCAGACCACTAAAAAGACCCTAGCCCTTAGATCTACGGGATTGACGGGTAACGGGTGGATTTACCAGCTGGTAGATCTACGGGCTTGGCATGTGTTAATCGCAATTATTTGAGTGACCATTAATCGTCAACTTAAATTTGTAATCGTGACAGCCCTATCCACAACACAACGCCGTTCGACCGTTACACTTACCACATTGACCATGGGTGGCCTTCCTCCAGTCCAGACACACTCCGGCCTCGGCGCAGGCGTCAGCGTACGTCTGCAGGCTGGTGCAGCCGATGATGCTGATGTTCATCTGACACACGTCGAATTTGCACGCCTGCACGAAGGGCTCGTAGGGGACCAGCTTGTGACACGCCTCAAACACACTGCAAGGAACAGACCAAACGTTACGTCAAGACTATAGGGTTGGGAGATCTGGAACCGGAGGAACCCGGATCCAACATTGAGGAACCGGAATCAGTTTCATCACATTTGGAACCGTTAAAGGACCAGTTTTTTTTGTACTTCACGTCTGCTGTACATTTACAAATATAGGACTCGTTAAAGGGAACCATTCAAAAGTGTTCAAAAGTACAAATGACAAGTACATTTTCTTTTTAATATCAATGCACTGCTGCATTGACATTTAGACCAAAACACAAAGATATTCCAGAAAATTTCCAAAAAGTTACAGATCTACAAGTGTACAATGCGTTGCATCGTGACACACTATGCATAGATACACACACACACGCACACACGCGCGCGCACACACGCACGCACGCACGCACGCACGCACGCACGCACGCACGCACGCACGCACACACACACACACACACACACACACACACACACACACACACACACACACACACACACACACACACACACACACACACACACACACACACACATACCTGCTCTCGATGACATCACAGATTGTGGCGTCACAGTGTCCAGGTTTGGGAGTGGGCGTGGGGTTGACGGGGACGTCACATGCGGTATCGTTGAGGTGCCACTCATGTGCCATGTGGGGACAGGACGAGTCGATCTTCCCACTGGGCAGCCTGCAGTCGTCAGACCGGTTGTTGTCACACGTACCTAAAGGAAGCCACATCATGGATCAGTGGTTCCCAAAAGCTTTAGCTCAAGACCACACATTTTTTACTTAAGTAAAAGTATCAATACTGCAATGCAATGTAGAAACACTCTGTTACAAGTAAAAGTCTGGAATTCTAAATTGACTTGAGTAAAAGTATACAAAAGTATTGGTATCAAAATGTACTTAAAGTACCAAAAGTAGAAAGTACTCATTATGCAGATTGTCCCATTTCAGTTTTCAAATGTATGAAAATCTTGAAAATAGCAGATCTACAATCTCACAATGCGTCACATTACGACGCTTGGTCGCGACACTTTTACTCAAGTACATTTTTGATTCCGGACTTGTACTTGTAACAGTATTTTTATTTTATTTTTTAAGTGAGAGAAAAATGTGAGTACTTTTTCCACTGAACAGCATACAGTCACATCAGATGCGAGGCACAATAAAAGCAATTAGTGCATATAAGAGACATTCTAGAAGCATAGTGAATAGCGTCACTGACCACACTGTCCCTGGGTGTTGCCGTGGAACTTCTCCCAGGACAGGCTGATGCTGAAGATGAGCCCAGAGAAGGTGACCTTGGCGCCGATGGCAGGGATGAACAGCTTCGTCTCGATACCCGTGGTGGTGATCATGAAGTACTGGTTCTGGTAGGCGGCCGCCTTCACACGCTTGTCGTTCACGAAAATCTAAGATTTAAAAGATATTTCAGAACATATGCAGTATATATATATATATTTTAAAGATATAGAAACACCTCAAAAGATAAAAAAAATTATAATAATTCAAAAGATCGAAAGAATGTTCTTAACATTTTTCACAAATTCACAGCATATGCATATAGGCTATTTCTTTTATTTTGTGGGCTTAAGAGAATAAGGGTTAAAAAACGGAAGAAGGCCGACAGGAAAACTGTAATACCATGTGGGTAATCGGTCGGTCCTTCTAAGTACACTTTCCAGAACCTCTGAAGTTCTTCCTTTTCAGTTTTTTGTTCATGTTTTTATTATAACCACAACCGCCCCTGAAGGGGGAGGTACGTCATAAGAAAAAAACTAATGAAAAACAAAAATAAGGTATTAAGTTCACAGAACTCGTGTTCTGTGAACCACCTCCTGAGCAGGGCCCAAATTAGTTTCTGAGAACCTTATTTGAGACCTTAAGGAAACAAATCCAGAACCTTATGTGAAACCCAGTTGTAGCGTATGGAAACAAATCCAGAACCTGTGGACACGTTACGCGGCACAACACGGTTCACTTAGGTCTTGTAGTCATAATGAGAAATAAGTTACCATGTTGTTGGGATGTCCATCGATGTCCTTCTGAGTGATCAGGATCTTGTAGCTCCTGTAGTAGACCACGATGGTGCCAGGACAGGACAGGCCGTCACGGGCGTCGCAGTAGTAGTTGTCGATCGAAACACTGAACTCGTACTTGGGGACGATCTCCTTCACCAGCCAATAGGAACAGTTGCCTTGGAAACCGTAGTAGGTGCCATCGAAGGTGACGTAGTGGGGGTCACCCCAGCCGTAGCAGACACCTTCATACACAGGGCAAGAAGTTGGTGTCATTTACAAGGATTGAACATTTCCAAATGAATGTTAAAGCTACGTTAAAGCTACAATGTGGGACCTATGTTGATTTATAGAAGATTAATGTAACCAATCTGTATAGTCTAAAGAGCACATCTGCAGTGGTTGGAGGTGGTCTCCAAACATCTTTGACTGGTTTAAAACCGAGTCAAATCGCTACATTAAAACAAAAAACGAATACCCCCCAACATGGGCAAAATGTCCCTCATTTTCAAATCACAACGTTGATCCTGACTCTTTCGAATTTTACAGAGTAATGCCTTACATTTACATTGTTCCTGAGAACAGGTAGGACTAACTTCACAGAGAGTCCAATCGAACACAAACCTCTATCCGCTGGTCTGTCCGGGAAAAAAAGCTTTGAACAGACAAATGACCCGCCCACTCAGTAATCTGATCTATGAATTTGCCTCGCAACAACCACAGCTCGCTCCATTGGTCTCGAGCGACTGAAACATTGCGGACAGTCAGCGCTGGAGCCTGGAACCAGTGGTTTTAAAGGACGACTTCACCCATTTTCAACCTATCTTCATATAATTGGTCCTCACTAATGCTCATGATAAAATGGTTAAAACAAATTCTACTCGAGAGGAGGGCAGTGGACAGTTCAGAGTCCCGTCTACCAGTGACATCATCAATGGGGAATCCAAGCTAATAGAAACTGCAGGCTTTCTATTCCTGGAAGGTTGCATTGCAATAATAGAAGCCATTGTCGTTAATAAAACTCGAAATAAAAAACGTGAAATGTTGGAAAAAAAATCCTGCCCTACGATGATGTCACTGGTAGACGGGTATCTGAGCTGTCCACAGTCCTCCTATGAGACACAGACGAGTAGACAAAAATGGTACCATTTTATCATGAGTATTAGTGAGGACCAATTATATGAAGATAGGTTGAAAATGGGTGAAGTCGTCCTTTAATACCTGGATATCCTGATACACTGTGGGGAATTTGTAACAGAGGTACGTTCTGTTTGTGCATGGTCACTAGAGAGGGATTTCAGAGGTGTCTGTACCTCCTGGAGTTTGGCTCGTGGGACTAGTAGCCTACCTCCTACTCTCCTCAGCTAACGTCTGTTCAAAACTATCGCTGCTTTCACTGCTGGCAGAACGAAGCCTTGGACTTGAATATAAAAAGCCTTAAATATATCACAGCCATTAGATTAGATTAGGTTTTATTATTTTTGGTATTTTCGGACAGAGCAACCTGGTATGTTTTTTTAATTCTTTGTTTTTGTATTCTTTTTTTTACTGTTAAAGTAAATTTTGTGCTCTAAGTTTGTGTTTTTTGTTCGCTAACATTGATCATGCTGTACTGCATTGTATGCTTTGTATTGTGATTTTTTTGCCTGGACCCCAGGAAGAATATTGTCTCCACTATGGTGTAGACTAATGGAGATCCTTAATAAACCATAAACCACTAGAGAAAGTGCTCCTCGGAGCACAGGTCTCCGCCAGGTCAGGTAGGTTATTGTGGCCTCCTGGTGGCGCTATAATAGGCCAATAGGCCTTGCACGGTAATCGGACAGCAATGCATTCATGATTTGAGGCATTTTGTTCCAAAAATGTGTTTTGCTAAATTAGACCTGCTGGTGGTGCTATAACAGGCCAATGTTAAAAGGGTGGCATTTGTTCCTCAACATAGTGTGAATGTGCGCTCAAAGTTTGACCGCAATCGGACGCTGTGTTCATGATTTGCGTCATAAGTTGGCCTCCTGGTGGCGCTATAAAAGGCAGATGTGAAAAATGCAGGGCAAAGGTTTTTTCCTTGACCTCTAGGGAGGCCTTAACCGGAAGCGCCATGAAGGACGGCCGCATTCGTACATGCTCCGTAACATCGCAACGTTTTTCCATCTTTTTAGTATTTTTTAGCCTTCTCTTCTTTCCCTACACCGTCGCGTGTCTAAGGAGTTATGACAGACAAGCACTTATGGACATTAGCACAGCGATTACACACAGAATTCCGGACTTTTTTGCTGAAAACCTTCCACTCGGCTGGGTGGGGGGTGGGGACCCCTTTGTTCCCTTTGTTGGATCAACAAACCCCCGACGAAAAAGACCGTGGCGAAGAGGTACTAGAGCGGGAGTTCTCGTAAGAACAACAAAACGTGGATATAAACCTGCACTGCCTTCAATCCTGCTAGCGAACGTTAGATCTCTGTGTGAATCAAGAACAGTGACCACTATGGACGACTTACTGGCGCGCGTTAAATACAACGCAGAGACGAGGAGGACTTGTGTTGTTGTGCTAACAGAGACGTGGCTAACGGAGTTAGCATCTGATTCTTCTATCACTCCTCCTGGCTTCACCGCGTATAGGAAGGACAGAGATCCTGTACTGAGCGGTAAGCAACGTGGGGGGGGAGTTTGTGCCTTGATCAACAACAACTGGTGCAAAGATGTTAAAATCCTAGACAGTCACTGCTCACCAGACCTTGAACTTTTAATCATAGCCTGCCGTCCTTTCTACCTACCACGCGACTTCAGCATCGTGATTGTAGCCGTTGTTTACATTCATCCTGGAGCTAATAAGGACACAGCTATGAGGGAATTACACCAGGCGATCAGTGCACAAGAAAATCGCCACCCGGACTGCGCAGTCATCTGCCTAGGCGACTTCAACCGGACAGACTTAAAAAAGGTCTTTCCCAAATTCCACCAGCATGTCGCCTGCAGTACCCGTGGTGACAATATTCTTGACCACTGCTACACGCCCTTCAAGGATGGATACAAAGCTCTCCGCCGCCCACCGCTAGGAAGCTCTGACCACGACGCCATCCAGCTGCTACCTGCCTACAAACAGAGGCTAAAAAGGGAGCCGGTCGTTGAGAAGGAAATCCGAATCTGGTCTGAGGACACAGACGCTATGCTACAATCCTGCTTCTACCAGACTGACTGGGGGATGTTTAAGAACGCCGCTGGGAATAACATCAACGAACTCTCAGACTCAGTCACTGGCTTTATCAGCAAGTGCATAGATGACATAGTCCCAAAAAAGACAGTTCGGATCTATCCCAATCAGAAACCATGGATGGACAGCGGAGTACGTGCACATCTGCATGAACGGGACGCTGGTTTCAAATCTGGCGACGTGGAAACGCGCAACACGACGCGCGCGGCCCTAAACAGCGCCATCAGGAAGGCGAAAAAGGCCTACACAAAAAAGATGCAAGACAAACTCAGCAGTGGCGACATCAGGAGCACATGGCAGGCAGTACACACCTTGACAGACTGCAAAACAAGAACCAGAAGCGAGGTGAACCCGCCTGCCTCCCTCCCCAACGAACTGAACACTTTCTACGGCCGGTTTGAGATCAGCTCCAACCGCGGCAGCCAAGCGGGGCCATCAGCAGCACCAGCAGAGGAGAACCCTCCTCTAACCATCTCGGAGAGAGAAGTGCGTACAGCCTTCACACGGGTCAACATCCACAAGGCAGCCGGACCTGATGGGATTCCAGGCCGGGTCCTTAAGACATGTGCAGACCAGCTGGCGGGTGTCTTCGCTGACATCTTTAACCTCTCCCTCTCCCTGGCTTTGGTCCCTGCAGGGTTCAAAATGTCAACCATTGTGCCCATTCCCAAAAAGGCCAAAGTGACATGCCTGAACGACTGGAGACCTGTTGCTCTCACCCCGATCGTCAGCAAGTGTTTCGAGAAACTGGTGAGGGAATACATCAGCTCCACGCTACCTGCCTCGCTGGATCCGTGGCAGTATGCATACCGCAAAAACAGATCCACCGACGACGCTATTGCCATGGCTCTCCACACCGTCCTCTCGCACATGGACAACAAGCTGCTGAAGGACAAATATGTACGTATGCTGTTCGTGGACTACAGCTCAGCATTCAACACCATTGTCCCAGCAATACTTGACAAAAAGCTCAGACACCTAGGGCTACACCCAAGCATGTGCGACTGGATACAGGACTTCTTGTCCAACCGACATCAGGTGGTGAGAATGGGCAGCATCACATCCGACCCCCTGACCCTCAACACTGGAGCACCCCAGGGATGCGTGCTGAGCCCTCTCCTCTACTCCCTGTACACGTATGACTGCATAGCCACACATGTCTCCAACACCATCATAAAGTACGCGGACGACACGACAGTGATAGGCCGAATCGTCAACAACGACGAGTCTGACTACAGAGAGGAGATCAAATCACTGGCACACTGGTGCCGTGAGAACAACCTCTCTCTCAACGTCGACAAGACCAAAGAACTGATCGTGGACTTCAGGAGGCCGCGGAGAGACCATGCGCCCATCCTCATCGACGGTGCTGCAGTGGAAAGGGTCAGCGAGTTCAAGTTCCTCGGAGTACACATCGAGGAGGACCTCAAATGGGAGACGCACTCCACACACGTGAGGAAAAAGGCTCAGCAGCGACTGTACTGGCTCCGCCGCCTGAAGAAGCTCGGAGTAGGACGTCGCATCCTTAGGCTGTACTACAACAGTTCTGTTGAAGGCATCCTAACAGGCTGTGTCACGGCCTGGTACGGGAACTGCACTGCCCGAGAAAAGGTCAGCCTACAACGAGTAGTGCGATCGGCAGAGCGGATAATGGGAATCGAGCTCCCAGCGCTCCAGGAACTGTACAAAAAGCGGTGCGTGGTCAAAGCCAAGCGCATCATCAAGGACAAGCACCACCCAAGTCACAGACTGTTCAACCCCCTACAACGAGCGCGACCGGGCAAGGGGCTCTACCGCAGTATCAAGAGTTCCACCACCAGATTTTGGTGTAGTTTCAATCCAGCCGCTGTCAGAATGCTGAATGGGGCATAAGCCTGGATGAGTTCAGCAGCCTGACAGCAGGCGGCGCAGACTTTTCTGGCTCTTCCTGAACACACCTGTGGATTATACCAGGGACAATTACTTGGACTTTAGCCCCCCCTCGGACACACCTGTGGACTACACCAGGTACAAATGACTTTTGTTGCACTCCCTCATGGAGCTACATGCGGATTATACTAGGGTCAGTCCACTCTAGGTGGACACGCACTGACCTTTTGCACCTTAATCCCTTGTATAACGCACTGACTTTTTTGGGTCTTTTTATTGTGCTCCTTTTCCTCTAAGCACCTTAACGTCCTTTGTCTATCATGCACAGTATAAGTATAACATGCACAGTATACAATACATTGCTGCTATGCTCAGGCACCTTAGCTTAGTTTAGTTTTTTTATTTTTTATTATCTCAGGTAATTTGTAAATATGTAGATAACTTGTCTGGCCTTCTGTTGCTCTCTTGTTTTTGATCTCCTTCCCACCTGCCCCCCACCCTCTTCTTCTCCCCCCCCCCCCCCCCTCTTCTTTCTATGGAAACTAACGTTGCGATGGGAACGATGTACAAAAAAGAATTTCACCCACTTTTTTACCTTGTAAACCTGTGATGTGACAATAAAACTGATTCTGATTCGGAGTGCGCATACAAAGTTTTACACTTTGCAGTTATAGGTAAAAACACGAATTGGCCTGTTACAGCGCCACCATGAGGCTGATTTGAAAAAGTTCGAGTGGCATTTCTTCCTCGACATAGTGGGAATGTGTGTGCAAAGTTTCACGGACATTAGCCAATCAGGATGGAATATGAAAAATCTGTACCGATTTGCGTGATGTTTGGACAAATGCTCTAGGAGCACTTTAAAAAAATGTGTTTTGCAAAAAGCGGCCTCCTGGTGGCGCTATAACAGGCCAATCTGAAAAAAGGCAGAGGTTCGGCTTTGGCATTCAGGGAGTGTGTGTCCACAGTTTTGCAGCGACCGGGCCAACGGTGCCGGAGGAGATTAGCTGACACAGCGGACACACGGACACACGGACACACAGACGGACGGACAAGGTGCAAAACATACTCTCGCCTTGCCTTTCGGCCTGGTGGAGACAATAAACCTACAGTGTAATACAGTGGCATTGTCCTTGATAACAGGTAGGACTTACATTGACAGTTAGGACTTACATTGACATCGTTCCTGAGCACAGCACCCAGACGCATTGACGGGGACAGGAGGGAAGTTGTTTGCACAACTTCCCACAGGTTCATTGTGACAATCCTTGCTTAGGTGCTTATAACTGATCTCTCCGTTGAAACAATATGCATTGAGACACTTGTTTTCCTGCCAACTCTCACCGCTCTGTATGGGAACAAATCACAAATATAGATAATAATAGGCTACTGTAGTGTAGGGAAGTGGTTCCCAACCTTTTCTGGACCACTTGAACATCTCAAAGGCGCTCGCAGCCCACCCATACTAAGGAATGAATCAGGGTTTAGTGCGACTCTTATTCTCTGTCACAAACTCAGAACCAATCATCCTATCTGTATCCTGTCATCATATGTCTAAACCAATATTGCTTGTGAAAATGTATAGCAGAAATGTCCAAGATACAATTAACATGTTAGGGGGTCACCCCAGCCGTAGCAGACACATAAATAGTACAGTATATACAGTCCTCAAAAAAGTCTGGAAACTTAACTTTGGTCAATTACTTCAATAATACCAATCGGTATTGTGTCCAGGTGCCAGTCACGTGACAGGTCGCTCAAAACTAGAGTGAATACCAACAGTAGAATATTGAGGGGTTTTGGCATATTTTTGTAGCCTGGTAAACCCTCCCTCCGGAAATCTCATTTCTATTTGATTCCAGGAGTGAGTCTGGCCTGATCCGCCTTTCTGCAATATTGGCTGTGTACTCCAAACGGACGAGCCTATCAGCGTCGTCGCTCATTGTTCTGTGATTGACAGCTTACGTTGGCCAATCAGGTGGCGAGTTCGAGTGAGCCCAAAACACGAACGGCAGCCATCTTTTTCTTGTCCGCTATATTCTCCGCTATTTTTTTACTTCAAAAAGCTCTCTAACTTCTATTTTGAGGCACGGAATTTACTTATAAGATATCGTTTGGATAGAATTTAGTTGTTTAACTTCATATATGTGGTCAATGAATCATGACAAAGCCTATTTAAAAATAAAAATTTAGAGAACCGGTAGGGGCGGGCAGTGACACCCATGTATCCGAATAAGGAAACCCATTTTGGGCATGGCTCGTCTCAAAAGTCCCGTTGCGTCACATTACACTGGTGAACTGCTGATTGGCTGAAGGGGAAAAATTATCATTGGCTGTCAGTCAACGGTATTACTCCCGCCCAACTCCAGCCCACAGCCAATATTGCAGAAAGGCGGATCAGGCCAGACTCACTCCTGAAATCAAATGGAAATGAGATTTCTGGAGGGAGGGTTTACCAGGCTAATATTTTTGGGGGGCGCTTAGTTTAGCTGTGTTGCTCATTCCACGATGGCACAATCCTTACAAGTTATACCTTGTTGTAAAGGTGACTAATCACAGATAACAACGATATAAAATACACTACTAATTGGTGTTATCGAAGGGGAGAAGTAATCGACCGAAGATACGTTTCCGGACTATTTTTGAGGAGTTTATATAAAGCAAATGTATATTATTCATAACTTTGAATAATTGCTACTGCACCTTTCTGTGAGGAAGAGTGTCTATACAGTCTTTCTGCGGTTTAGCTGTGCTGGTGGATGTATGAACAGTCGTGGTTGTAGGTTGAGGCGTGGTGGTAGAAGGTGTGGTTGGCGTAGGGGTAGTTGTTGGACAGGTGTAGCGGATCTCTACTTGGCAGCTGGCGTTGCAGTAACCCGTGTACGTACAGCCATCGTGGTCAGAAACGTTGTAGACGATAGAACCTAAAGTCGGCATTGTGAGGGACTTCGATGAAACAGATCAGCTCATCACACTGAACGCTATGGATATACTATCGTCGGGTGGAAACCTCACATGTCCAAAAATGTAACTTTTCAGGATTCAACTAAGAAAAATAGCAAAAGTAGCAGATCTACATAGCTTGTATGTCTGCTACTTTTGATACTTTTGATACTTTTGTGTGACACTGTAGTATGATCAACTAGGGCAATCATTTACCAAAAAAACACAAACAAAAGTTATACGGAGATAAAAGGTTTCTGCCCGACAGCAACAATATAATTAGAGGAGAATAGAGCCGTATTGATGCTAAGAAACTAGCAGTGGGATACAATACAACTAAAGAAACGGCCACATTAAGCATTATATTTGGATTTAGACAGACTTAATTTTCATGTAGCATACAATAATAAAACAACATTTGAACAAACACACACACACACACACACACACACACACACACACACACACACACACACACACACACACATACACACAACCTTATACCGAGAGGCATAACTGAACTTACCAACAAGAATTTTTGCTCCATTACTATCACGGCATGTACATTGCGGTCCGGGAGTAGGCTGCGTAGGTGTTGGGCCTGTCCATATGGGGAGAGTTGTTTCTGTTGCAGTAATTGTAGTTGTTGATGTTGGAGTTGGAGCTGGTGGTGTAGTTGTTGTAGTTTGGGTTGTAGTTACCGTTGTAGTTGTTGTAGGAGATGTCTTTGTAGTCGTTGGTGTTGTAGTAACTGTTGCACTTGTAGTGGTTGGTGTTGGAGCTGGTGGTGTCGTTGTTGTAGTTGTAGTGACCGTTGTAGTTGTTGAAGGAGATTTCTTTGTAGTCGTTGGTGTTGTAGTTGGAGGTGTAGTTGTAACAGTTGTAGTAGTTGTAGTAGTAAGTGTTTGACAACTACAACATTTGACTCTGACCTGATAATCATAACACTGCTGTGAAAGTCCTTGCTGTTTGTTGTAACATACAAAACCTACTTCTGATTTACAAGTGACATCTTGTCCCACCTGTGACAGGCTAAGACCTGGGTACATGAGGGCTCTACACTGGATGTCTTCTGGAGCTGAACAGATGTTATTACCAGCAGAAATGATATCCTGCATGGATTCAATGACTCCACCGTCAGGACCAGGTGTGGGTTTGTGAAGAGTGATCCAACCTGACCAATCACAAGACATTTGACCAGAACAATGTCCTGTTGTAGGTATCACAGCTGTAGTTGTTTCTGTTGTGGTAGGTGTTGTTGTTGGTGGTGGTGTAGTTGTAATTGTAGTGGTTGGTGTTGGAGCTGGTGTTGTCGTTGTCGTTGTTGTAGTTGTAGTGACCGTTGTAGTTGTTGAAGGAGATTTCTTTGTAGTTGTTTGTGTTGTAGTTGGAGGTGTAGTTGCAGTTGTAGGTGTTTGACAACGGCAACATTTGACTCTGACCTGATAATCGTAACACTGCTGTGAAAGTCCTTGCTGTTTGTTGTAACATACAAAACCTACTTCTGGTTTACAAGTGACATCTTGTCCCACCTGTGACAGGCTAAGACCTGGGTACATGAGGGCTCTACACTGGATGTCTTCTGGAGCTGAACAGATTATATTACCAGCAGAAATGATATCCTTTATGGATTCAATGACTCCACCGTCAGGACCAGGTGTGGGTTTGTGAAGAGTGATCCAACCTGACCAATCACAAGACATTTGACCAGAGCAATGTCCTGTTGTAGGTATCACAGCTGTAGTTGTTTCTGTTGTGGTAGGTGTTGTTGGTGGTGGTGTAGTTGTAATTGTAGTGGTTGGTGTTGGAGCTGGTGGTGTCGTTGTTGTAGTTGTAGTGACCGTTGTAGTTGTTGAAGGAGATTTCTTTGTAGTTGTTTGTGTAGTTGTAGTTGTTGGTGTTTGACAACGGCAACATTTGACTCTGACCTGATAATCGTAACACTGTTGTGAAAGTCCTTGTAGTTTGTTGTAACATACAAAACCTACTTCTGGTTTACAAGTGACATCTTGTCCCACCTGTGACAGGCTAAGACCTGGGTACATGAGGGCTCTACACTGGATGTCTTCTGGAGCTGAACAGATGATATTACCAGCAGAAATGATATCCTGGATGGATTCAATGACTCCACCGTCAGGACCAGGTGTGGGTTTGTGAAGAGTGATCCAACCTGACCAATCACAAGACATTTGACCGGAACAATGTCCTGTTGTAGGTACCACAGCTGTAGTTGTTTCTGTTGTGGTAGGTGTTGTTGTTGGTGGTGTAGTTGTAATTGTAGTGGTTGGTGTTGGAGCTGGTGGTGTCGTTGTTGTAGTTGTAGTGACTGTTGTAGTTGTTGAAGGAGATTTCTTTGTAGTTGTTTGTGTTGTAGTTGGAGGTGTTGTTGTAACAGTTGTAGTAGTTGGAGGTGTAGTTGCAGTTGTAGGTGTTTGACAACGGCAACATTTGACTCTGACCTGATAATCGTAACACTGCTGTGAAAGTCCTTGCTGTTTGTTGTAACATACAAAACCTACTTCTGGTTTACAAGTGACATCCTGTCCCACCTGTGACAGGCTAAGACCTGGGTACATGAGGGCTCTACACTGGATGTCTTCTGGAGCTGAACAGATGATATTACCAGCAGAAATGATATCCTGGATGGATTCAATGACTCCACCGTCAGGACCAGGTGTGGGTTTGTGAAGAGTGATCCAACCTGACCAATCACAAGACATTTGACCAGAACAATGTCCTGTTGTAGGTACCACAGCTGTAGTTGTTTCTGTTGTGGTAGGTGTTGTTGTTGGTGGTGTAGTTGTAATTGTAGTGGTTGGTGTTGGAGCTGGTGGTGTCGTTGTTGTAGTTGTAGTGACTGTTGTAGTTGTTGAAGGAGATTTCTTTGTAGTTGTTTGTGTTGTAGTTGGAGGTGTAGTTTCAGTTGTAGGTGTTTGACAACGACAACATTTGACTCTTACCTGATAATCATAACACTGCTGTGAAAGTCCTTGCTGTTTGTTGTAACATACAAAACCTACTTCTGGTTTACAAGTGACATCCTGTCCCACTTGTGACAGGCTAAGACCTGGGTACATGAGGGCTCTACACTGGATGTCTTCTGGAGCTGAACAGATGATATTACCAGCAGAAATGATATCCTGCATGGATTCAATGACTCCACCGTCAGGACCAGGTGTGGGTTTGTGAAGAGTGATCCAACCTGACCAATCACAAGACATTTGACCAGAACAATGTCCTGTTGTAGGTACCACAGCTGTAGTTGTTTCTGTTGTGGTAGGTGTTGTTGTTGGTGGTGTAGTTGTAATTGTAGTGGTTGGTGTTGGAGCTGGTGGTGTCGTTGTTGTAGTTGTAGTGACTGTTGTAGTTGTTGAAGGAGATTTCTTTGTAGTTGTTTGTGTTGTAGTTGGAGGTGTTGTTGTAACAGTTGTAGTAGTTGGAGGTGTAGATGCAGTTGTAGGTGTTTGACAACGGCAACATTTGACTCTGACCTGATAATCGTAACACTGCTGTGAAAGTCCTTGCTGTTTGTTGTAACATACAAAACCTACTTCTGGTTTACAAGTGACATCCTGTCCCACTTGTGACAGGCTAAGACCTGGGTACATGAGGGCTCTACACTGGATGTCTTCTGGAGCTGAACAGATGATATTACCAGCAGAAATGATATCCTGCATGGATTCAATGACTCCACCGTCAGGACCAGGTGTGGGTTTGTGAAGAGTGATCCAACCTGACCAATCACAAGACATTTGACCAGAACAATGTCCTGTTGTAGGTACCACAGCTGTAGTTGTTTCTGTTGTGGTAGGTGTTGTTGTTGGTGGTGGTGGTGTAGTTGTAATTGTAGTGGTTGGTGTTGGAGCTGGTGGTGTCGTTGTTGTAGTTGTAGTGACTGTTGTAGTTGTTGAAGGAGATTTCTTTGTAGTTGTTTGTGTTGTAGTTGGAGGTGTTGTTGTAACAGTTGTAGTAGTTGGAGGTGTAGTTGCAGTTGTAGGTGTTTGACAACGGCAACATTTGACTCTGACCTGATAATCGTAACACTGCTGTGAAAGTCCTTGCTGTTTGTTGTAACATACAAAACCTACTTCTGGTTTACAAGTGACATCTTGTCCCACCTGTGACAGGCTAAGACCTGGGTACATGAGGGCTCTACACTGGATGTCTTCTGGAGCTGAACAGATGTTATTACCAGCAGAAATGATATCCTGCATGGATTCAATGACTCCACCGTCAGGACCAGGTGTGGGTTTGTGAAGAGTGATCCAACCTGACCAATCACAAGACATTTGACCGGAACAATGTCCTGTTGTAGGTACCACAGCTGTAGTTGTTTCTGTTGTGGTAGGTGTTGTTGTTGGTGGTGTAGTTGTAATTGTAGTGGTTGGTGTTGGAGCTGGTGGTGTCGTTGTTGTAGTTGTAGTGACTGTTGTAGTTGTTGAAGGAGATTTCTTTGTAGTTGTTTGTGTTGTAGTTGGAGGTGTTGTTGTAACAGTTGTAGTAGTTGGAGGTGTAGTTGCAGTTGTAGGTGTTTGACAACGGCAACATTTGACTCTGACCTGATAATCGTAACACTGCTGTGAAAGTCCTTGCTGTTTGTTGTAACATACAAAACCTACTTCTGGTTTACAAGTGACATCCTGTCCCACCTGTGACAGGCTAAGACCTGGGTACATGAGGGCTCTACACTGGATGTCTTCTGGAGCTGAACAGATGATATTACCAGCAGAAATGATATCCTGGATGGATTCAATGACTCCACCGTCAGGACCAGGTGTGGGTTTGTGAAGAGTGATCCAACCTGACCAATCACAAGACATTTGACCAGAACAATGTCCTGTTGTAGGTACCACAGCTGTAGTTGTTTCTGTTGTGGTAGGTGTTGTTGTTGGTGGTGTAGTTGTAATTGTAGTGGTTGGTGTTGGAGCTGGTGGTGTCGTTGTTGTAGTTGTAGTGACTGTTGTAGTTGTTGAAGGAGATTTCTTTGTAGTTGTTTGTGTTGTAGTTGGAGGTGTAGTTTCAGTTGTAGGTGTTTGACAACGACAACATTTGACTCTTACCTGATAATCATAACACTGCTGTGAAAGTCCTTGCTGTTTGTTGTAACATACAAAACCTACTTCTGGTTTACAAGTGACATCCTGTCCCACTTGTGACAGGCTAAGACCTGGGTACATGAGGGCTCTACACTGGATGTCTTCTGGAGCTGAACAGATGATATTACCAGCAGAAATGATATCCTGCATGGATTCAATGACTCCACCGTCAGGACCAGGTGTGGGTTTGTGAAGAGTGATCCAACCTGACCAATCACAAGACATTTGACCAGAACAATGTCCTGTTGTAGGTACCACAGCTGTAGTTGTTTCTGTTGTGGTAGGTGTTGTTGTTGGTGGTGTAGTTGTAATTGTAGTGGTTGGTGTTGGAGCTGGTGGTGTCGTTGTTGTAGTTGTAGTGACTGTTGTAGTTGTTGAAGGAGATTTCTTTGTAGTTGTTTGTGTTGTAGTTGGAGGTGTTGTTGTAACAGTTGTAGTAGTTGGAGGTGTAGATGCAGTTGTAGGTGTTTGACAACGGCAACATTTGACTCTGACCTGATAATCGTAACACTGCTGTGAAAGTCCTTGCTGTTTGTTGTAACATACAAAACCTACTTCTGGTTTACAAGTGACATCCTGTCCCACTTGTGACAGGCTAAGACCTGGGTACATGAGGGCTCTACACTGGATGTCTTCTGGAGCTGAACAGATGATATTACCAGCAGAAATGATATCCTGCATGAATTCAATGACTCCACCGTCAGGACCAGGTGTGGGTTTGTGAAGAGTGATCCAACCTGACCAATCACAAGACATTTGACCAGAACAATGTCCTGTTGTAGGTACCACAGCTGTAGTTGTTTCTGTTGTGGTAGGTGTTGTTGTTGGTGGTGGTGGTGTAGTTGTAATTGTAGTGGTTGGTGTTGGAGCTGGTGGTGTCGTTGTTGTAGTTGTAGTGACTGTTGTAGTTGTTGAAGGAGATTTCTTTGTAGTTGTTTGTGTTGTAGTTGGAGGTGTTGTTGTAACAGTTGTAGTAGTTGGAGGTGTAGTTGCAGTTGTAGGTGTTTGACAACGGCAACATTTGACTCTGACCTGATAATCGTAACACTGCTGTGAAAGTCCTTGCTGTTTGTTGTAACATACAAAACCTACTTCTGGTTTACAAGTGACATCTTGTCCCACCTGTGACAGGCTAAGACCTGGGTACATGAGGGCTCTACACTGGATGTCTTCTGGAGCTGAACAGATGTTATTACCAGCAGAAATGATATCCTGCATGGATTCAATGACTCCACCGTCAGGACCAGGTGTGGGTTTGTGAAGAGTGATCCAACCTGACCAATCACAAGACATTTGACCAGAACAATGTCCTGTTGTAGGTATCACAGCTGTAGTTGTTTCTGTTGTGGTAGGTGTTGTTGTTGGTGGTGTAGTTGTAATTGTAGTGGTTGGTGTTGGAGCTGGTGGTGTCGTTGTTGTAGTTGTAGTGACTGTTGTAGTTGTTGAAGGAGATTTCTTTTCAGTTGTTTGTGTTGTAGTTGGAGGTGTAGTTTCAGTTGTAGGTGTTTGACAACGGCAACATTTGACTCTTACCTGATAATCATAACACTGCTGTGAAAGTCCTTGCTGTTTGTTGTAACATACAAAACCTACTTCTGGTTTACAAGTGACATCCTGTCCCACTTGTGACAGGCTAAGACCTGGGTACATGAGGGCTCTACACTGGATGTCTTCTGGAGCTGAACAGATGATATTACCAGCAGAAATGATATCCTGCATGGATTCAATGACTCCACCGTCAGGACCAGGTGTGGGTTTGTGAAGAGTGATCCAACCTGACCAATCACAAGACATTTGACCAGAACAATGTCCTGTTGTAGGTACCACAGCTGTAGTTGTTTCTGTTGTGGTAGGTGTTGTTGTTGGTGGTGTAGTTGTAATTGTAGTGGTTGGTGTTGGAGCTGGTGGTGTCGTTGTTGTAGTTGTAGTGACTGTTGTAGTTGTTGAAGGAGATTTCTTTGTAGTTGTTTGTGTTGTAGTTGGAGGTGTTGTTGTAACAGTTGTAGTAGTTGGAGGTGTAGATGCAGTTGTAGGTGTTTGACAACGGCAACATTTGACTCTGACCTGATAATCGTAACACTGCTGTGAAAGTCCTTGCTGTTTGTTGTAACATACAAAACCTACTTCTGGTTTACAAGTGACATCTTGTCCCACCTGTGACAGGCTAAGACCTGGGTACATGAGGGCTCTACACTGGATGTCTTCTGGAGCTGAACAGATGTTATTACCAGCAGAAATGATATCCTTTATGGATTCAATGACTCCACCGTCAGGACCAGGTGTGGGTTTGTGAAGAGTGATCCAACCTGACCAATCACAAGACATTTGACCAGAACAATGTCCTGTTGTAGGTATCACAGCTGTAGTTGTTTCTGTTGTGGTAGGTGTTGTTGGTGGTGGTGTAGTTGTAATTATAGTGGTTGGTGTTGGAGCTGGTGGTGTCGTTGTTGTAGTTGTAGTGACCGTTGTAGTTGTTGAAGGAGATTTCTTTGTAGTTGTTTGTGTTGTAGTTGTTTGTGTAGTTGTAGTTGTTGGTGTTTGACAACGGCAACATTTGACTCTGACCTGATAATCGTAACACTGTTGTGAAAGTCCTTGTAGTTTGTTGTAACATACAAAACCTACTTCTGGTTTACAAGTGACATCTTGTCCCACCTGTGACAGGCTAAGACCTGGGTACATGAGGGCTCTACACTGGATGTCTTCTGGAGCTGAACAGATGATATTACCAGCAGAAATGATATCCTGGATGGATTCAATGACTCCACCGTCAGGACCAGGTGTGGGTTTGTGAAGAGTGATCCAACCTGACCAATCACAAGACATTTGACCGGAACAATGTCCTGTTGTAGGTACCACAGCTGTAGTTGTTTCTGTTGTGGTAGGTGTTGTTGTTGGTGGTGTAGTTGTAATTGTAGTGGTTGGTGTTGGAGCTGGTGGTGTCGTTGTTGTAGTTGTAGTGACTGTTGTAGTTGTTGAAGGAGATTTCTTTTCAGTTGTTTGTGTTGTAGTTGGAGGTGTAGTTTCAGTTGTAGGTGTTTGACAACGGCAACATTTGACTCTTACCTGATAATCATAACACTGCTGTGAAAGTCCTTGCTGTTTATTGTAACATACAAAACCTACTTCTGGTTTACAAGTGACATCCTGTCCCACCTGTGACAGGCTAAGACCTGGGTACATGAGGGCTCTACACTGGATGTCTTCTGGAGCTGTACAGATGATATTACCAGCAGAAATTATATCCTGCATGGATTCAATGACTCCACCGTCAGGACCAGGTGTGGGTTTGTGAAGAGTGATCCAACCTGACCAATCACAAGACATTTGACCAGAACAATGTCCTGTTGTAGGTACCACCGCTGTAGTTGTTTCTGTTGTGGTAGGTGTTGTTGTTGGTGGTGTAGTTGTAATTGTAGTGGTTGGTGTTGGAGCTGGTGGTGTCGTTGTTGTAGTTGTTGAAGGAGATTTCTTTGTAGTTGTTTGTGTTGTAGTTGGAGGTGTTGTTGTAACAGTTGTAGTAGTTGGAGGTGTAGTTGCAGTTGTAGGTGTTTGACAACGGCAACATTTGACTCTGACCTCATAATCGAAACACTGTTGTGAAAGTCCTAGTTTTTTGTTGTAACATGCAAAACCATCTTGTGGATTACAAATTACATTTTGTCCCAACTGTGACAGGCTAAGACCTGGGTATGTGAGGGATCTACACTGGATGTCTTCTGGAGCTGAACAGATGTTATTACCAGCAGAAATGATGTCCTGTATGGATCCAATGACTCCACCGTCAGGACCAGGGGTGGGTTTTTGAAGATTTATCCAACCCGACCAATCACAAGACATTTGACCAGGACAACCTCCTGTTGTGGCTATCACAGATGTAGTTGTTTCTGTTGTGGTAGGCGTTGTTGTTGGTGGTGGTGGTGTTGTTGTAGGAGATGTCTTTGTAGACGTTGGTGTTGTAGTAACTGTTGCAGTTGTCTCAGTTGTGGTAGGTGTTGTTGTTGTTGTTGTTGTTGTTGTTGTTGTTGTTGGTGGTGGTTCTGGTGTCGTCACCTTAGCAGTAGTCACAGCAGTAGTTGCTTCTGTTGTGGTAGGTGTTGTTGCAGAAGTTGTGGTAGATGTTTGATCGGCTGGCTTTGTTGTTCCGCAGTTCACTTTCTTGCAGCACTTCACTTTTATCTCATAGTCTAAACATATGGGGGGGAATTGTTGATCATTCCGGCATAACAGCCCAATTTTATTATTGCATATGACATTTTGTCCCGTCTGAGATATTGGAACTCCGACTCCATGGGGAAACAGAGCCTGGCACTGCACTGCCACCGGTTTCTCACATATGTCGAATCCATGCTTGATTATGTTCTTGATTGTTTCGTTGTCCCCCCCGTTTTCAGGACCATACTCTGGGTACTCCACGTTGATCCAGTTGGACCATTCGCACACGGTTTTGCAGTGTCCTTCAGTTGTTTCTGCTGTGGTAGGTGTTGTTGTCGATAATGCTGTAGTTGTAATTGTAGTGGTTGGAGTTGGAGCTGGTGGCGTAGTTGTAATTGTAGTGGTTGGAGTTGGAGCTGGTGGCGTAGTTGTAATTGTAGTGGTTGGAGTTGGAGCTGGTGGCGTAGTTGTAATTGTAGTGGTTGGAGTTGGAGCTGGCGAGGTCGTCGGACAAGCTTCATAGTCACAACAGTAAACCCGGACCTGGTAGTTGAAGCACAGATGCAGCGGGCCCGGCTGGTCCTGGTTCCTGCAGGCAGGGATTGAATGATAATCGTTATTACCGTTAAAAAACTCTCACAATAATCATATCGCGGAAATGTTACTTTATCGTGAAATTGTCCTTTCGTCATACACTGGACATCAGTTGGATCTGTACTTGGACCGCTTTTTTCCCGTCTACACTAAATCTCTTCGCCAAAAATAGCTGATCTACAAGCTGTAGATCAGCTTGTAGATCAATACGTCATAACGCGATGCGTTGTGAGCTTGTAGAGCAGCTAGTTTTGACTTATGCATAGGATGCTGCAGTGCAAGTGGTTGACAAAAGTAGTTTAATAGTTTCAAGTATATTTTGATTATCGCGTAAATGGCGTTAATCGCATTTATTTAGCCCCCACAACAATCGCGACATCACATTTTCATAATGGTACCATGATCCCTACCTGCAGGTCAGTCCTTTGGCCAGGTCGCACTGCACCGCCTGACCGACACCCTCTATGGTCACGTTGGGGAACTTCTCCGCTCTGCATTGGATCTGGCTGGGCTTAGCGCAGATGAGGTGTCCAGCCGCTCGGATCTTATGGTAGGTTTCATCGTCTCCTCCAGGAGTTCCCAGCGTGGGGAAGCTGCTGTCGAACCAGGGGGACCATGAGCAGGGACTGCACTTTGTTGGTCCTATGGGAGCTGGACACACAAACACAGGTGTTGGTTATCTGTTAGCTGTGACAACACAGTTGAGTTGTTGAGTAGTTTAAAGCAACACCCGTTATTTTTTTCTTATTCTTTTACACCATGTTAATATAATTGGTCCTCACTAATGCTCATTATAAGAATGCACCATTTCTGTCTACTTGCGACCAATCAATGACATTATTGGTAGGCAGGTTTTGTCATTTCATTTAAATTTTCAATATTTGTTTATTATTATGATTATTATTATGTTCTATTGATGCAAGTACAATAGCTTCTATGTCTTTCCAGGCAGAAAAAGCCTGTAGTTTCTATTAGCTTGGAATTCCCATTGATGCTGTTGGTAGGCAGGTTTCTGAACAGCCCACCAATGAAACCCAGCGTGAGTAGACAGAAATGGTGCCATCCTATAATGAGCATTAGTGAGGACAAAGTATATGAAGAAAAGGTTGAAAATGAGAAAAGCACTCCTTAAACAGTGGTAAAAATGTCTCATACTTGGTGAGGTTGTTGTGAAGTCAAACGTGGTGGCGGCTGTAGAGGTCGGTGATACAGTTGTTGGGCATATAGTTGTCCTGTGAATGGTACCATTGACCCCACAGACAGCTGTGAAACAGTTACCATGTCCGTCTGTCGTGTTGTACAGGGTCTGGCCATGCTGATATTTCTTCTGATTGTATGTACAGTAACACTCTGTAATGCGGAACACATGTTTTATCAGTGTTAAACACTTTCAACCAGCCCTCCCCATTTCCAAAATGTCCAACATTTTCAAAAGATGCAAACAAAAGATTTTGGAAGGTAATACACACACAAAATACACACACACACACACACACACACACACACACACACACACACACACACACACACACACACACACACACACACACACACACACACACACACACACACACACACACACACAATGTTTGCTATTAGTAGTAATGCGTCCATACCTTGAGCATCATAATGGCATTTGATGGTCGAGGAATTACAAATGCTTCAGGAGAGGGAAAACAAAACAACAACAAAAAAACATAAAAGGTGTATTTTCATATTTCATTTTTGGATGTGTCAAGCAGAGATTTTTTTACTGGGTTTTAAAGACGTACCATGTCTGACAGTTCTCTGTGGTTGGTACGTTGTCACCGTTGTTGTAGTGTTTCCTGTCTTGGTCATAGCAGCCGCACTGTTCTCTTGCCACACATTTCATGGAATCCTCATCAAAGTAGGGTTGGGCGGGAGGACATTTTGGATAGCAACCTTTTAGGAAAATAACACATTCAACCAGGCATTCACACAGTTCCATACATTCATTATCAGTTATCTGGCTAACTGGTACAATCAGTTATCTGGCTAACTGGTACAAATCCACCTATTATAATAGTCTACATCTTAAAATGTAAATGGAAACAGTTCTTCTTCTAGAGGTGGTACAATGACATGTACTGTATACATGGGCTTTGCGCAGTACCTTCTAGATTACACATATGCTGTACCTTCTAAATGACATGGACTATAGTGCACATACTGTATATTTTTTAAATACCTTCTAGAGGAGGTATATATTATATACATTCTAGGGAACATACTATGTGGTATAAATTACCTTCCAAAGGAGGTATCTGTGAGGAGCAGGTTCCTGACGGGTTCCGGCAGGTCTTCAGACAAGGAGACCCACATGGTTTGTAATGCCACTCACAGCCACCAGGGGGGTTGTAGTAGTCACAGAACAGAGCTGAAATTGTATTGACCACAATGTTTAGAATGTTATTTAGATAGAATGCTATTAAAGCAGATGCTACTGTAGGTTCATTGTTTACCTGTGATCCTAGTTTACTGAGGCACTCCACTGTCTCTCTGCATTCTATGTTTGTGATTACCTTGCTTATTGTTGCTCTGAATCAGCCTAAACTGTAAATGGTATTGCTAGTAAATAATCTGCTGGAAATTTACTGGCCCAGCATCGGGTTCAGGTGCAAAATGTGAGGCCCTTGAAACCCGATCCGCAACCAAATGGACACGCGTCTTTTTGGCTCCATTTGTACACTGTCAGAGTTGAATCAACACTCAGGATTTACTGTGTGCAGTACTTTTATCTTGGCAAAATAACATCGTTTAGGGGGTAAATCAGTATGGTGGGGTACTCACGGTGTGAATCGGTACGGTGGGGTACTCACGACTGTGTTTCAGGGGGTAAATCAGTATGGTGGGGTACTCACGGCAGTGGTTAAGGGGGTAAATCAGTATGGTGGGGTACTCACGACAGTGGTTAAGGGGGTAAATCAGTATGGTGGGGTTCTCACGACAGTGGTTAAGGGGGTAAATCAGTATGTGGGGTACTCACGGCAGTGTTTCAGGGGGTAAATCAGTATGGTGGGGTACTTACGACTGTGTTTCAGGTGGTAAATCAGTATGGTGGGGTACTCATGACTGTGTTTCAGGGGGTAAATCAGTATGGTGGGGTACTCACAGCAGTGGTTAAGGGGGTAAATCAGTATGGTGGGGTACTCACGGCAGTGGTTAAGGGGGTAAATCAGTATGGTGGGGTACTCACGGCAGATCCTGGGAGTTCTCCATGCGATGCATGCACCAGCTTCATTGCATGCTTCAGCATATGCAGCCACAGCCGTGCAGAAACACTCGCAGTCTCCACCGCTGTCGCAGGCGCACGAGTCAAACACACATGCGTCATAGTACGGAGTGGGATCCACCTGCAGACACAATCATCATTTAGTCCTGTTAGATATAACGGAAGATATAACTAGATACAATTACTAGAATATAATTCTAGCGAATGGGCTCTAATGCCTGACAGATCTACAAGTCACAACGTGTCACATGTCACAATGCTTTATGAGCTTGTAGATCCGCTATGTTCACTATAGGTCTTAAATGGTTAATACATAATATACTTTTTACCTTCCTAGAACTGTAGTGGAATCAAAAGTACAATAATTATTTGTCTTTGAAATGTATTGGATGAAAATACTGAAATACTCAAGTAAAGTACAGATAATCACAGAAACAAAAAAATGTTGTACTCAAATAAATGTACTTTGTTACTGTCCCACCAGTGGTGGAAAGTACATTTACTCAGGTACAAGCACACAAAACGTTGCATCGCCACACTGTCAGCTATTTTCAAAAGATGTGTATACATTTTGAAATGGGACATTCTGGATAATGAGTACTTTAACTTTTTGTACTTTAAGTACATTTTGTGAAAATGTTTTATTTGTGTTGTTAAAATGTTAAAAAAATATTCCATTATGTAACTTTGTTTTTAATATATATCTTTTGAAAATAGGCAGATCTACATTATTTTCAAATAGCTGATTCTTTTGGGCTTGTTTTCATAGAGCTGGCCCGCTTGTTTCTCTCACAAAATCTGGCAACGCTGCGTACCACAGAGTGACAGGAGGAGAAGACGTTGCTCTGGATCAGACTGCATTGTTTCTGGGCCCAGGACATCCTGTAGGGGTTGGTGGAACACGGGCTCCTCTTCGTCGCGGCGTCCGGACAGCTGTCGGAACGTTTCCAGCTGTTTCCAAACGCCAGCGGGCTCACCACCACCGCTAGGCTCCTGGTGGCAAAGTCATTGTTGCCGTCGCCATCGTAGTTACCACAAAGACCACACAAATGGCCCTGCATGGGGGGGAAGACATTATTATTATTATTTAACCAGTAAAAAAACAAGGCCAAGAGGCAGATAAGGTAGACAATTTCCCAAAAAAGAAAGGCATGTGACTAACAGACTACCAAAATGACTTATCTTGGTAAAATTAAATGTAAAATAATGCAATAAAACAATACAAGAGGTCATTATGAAGAAAAAAAGGGACTACACATTAAAACAGGGCTGCTGCGGTATTTTTATGGAAATAACCAAAACAATGGAGCTGGCACAAAAACTAATTTCACCCACTGTTTCACACCTGTAAACCTGTGATGTGACAATAAAGTTGATTCTGATTCTAATCTTTGGGAGATTATGCATGCCAATTCTTTAATTGCATCTTAAATGCAACAGTCATGCCATTGGGCTGAAGTATCCGAATCCTAACCAGGCAGGCTCTATTAGCTCAGTGGTTAAAAAAGATTAAAGAAACCGGGTTCAAATCTGGGGTAGAAGAGGAAAGTTACATAGTAAAGCTTTAATATAGGCTATTTAAAAAAGTATTAACTAGATGGGTTACCTTATACTGACTACTAGCTGCATATTGTACCTTATACTGACTACTAGGTGGTTACTGTACCTTATACTGACTACTAGGTACTTGCTGTACCTTATACTGACTACTAGTTGGTTACTGTACCTTATACTGACTACTAGGTGGTTACTGTACCTTATACTGACTACTAGGTGGTTTCTGTACCTTATACTGACTACTAGGTATTTGCCGTACCTTATACTGACTACTAGGTGGTTAGTGTACCTTATACTGACTACTAGGTGCTTATTGTACCTTATACTGACTACTAGTTGGTTACTGTACCTTATACTGACTACTAGGTGGTTAGTGTACCTTATACTGTCTACTAGTTGGTTACTGTACCTTATACTGACTACTAGTTGGTTACTGTACCTTATACTGACTACTAGGTGCTTATTGTACCTTATACTGACTACTAGTTGGTTACTGTACCTTATACTGACTACTAGGTGGTTAGTGTACATTATACTGACTACTAGGTGCTTACTGTACCTTATACTGACTACTAGTTGGTTACTGTACCTACTGACTACTAGGTGGTTAGTGTACCTTATACTGACTACTAGTTGGTTACTGTACCTTATACTGACTACTAGGTGGTTAGTGTACCTTATACTGACTACTAGTTGGTTACTGTACACTGACTACTAGGTGGTTAGTGTACCTTATACTGACTACTAGGTGCTTACTGTACCTTATACTAACTAACTACTAAGTGCTTACTGTGACTTATACTGACTTATACTGAGGTGGTTAGTGTACCTTATATGTTGGAGTGATCTTGATGAAGATGCTGGTCTTCTTGTCCCACATGAGGATGAGTCCGTTGTCAGCCTGGACCACCAGGTAGATTCCTACAGAACTAATGTGGAACGGGACACTCTGGCTCCTGTTGCTGTGGACCAGCTGGTAGTTCCCGTCACTTAGCTGCAACTCTGAGCTCTAAGGACACAAATACAATGTTTTACGTTATATTAATTGTGTCAGTATAATACAAAGATTGCACATATTATTATTTTCTTGTTATACTTTCAAAGACAAAGGTGTATTTTCTTTACCCCCAGGAAGATCTTGATGGACTTGGAGCAGGTGGTTCCTGTGGTTCCACAGGGAACGTTCTCAGTGATCACCCTGAAGCTCCCACTGGCCTGCTGACTGCCACAGTAGTCCTGAGGTAGAACACATTAGAAAACATTAGAGATCATTAGAGATCATGAGGGTACATTAGTGAACATTGAGGAACATTAGGGAACATTAGAAAACATTAGGGAACAGAGAACATAGTTAGAGCAGTGTGTGTGTGTGTGTGTGTGTGTGTGTGTGTGTGTGTGTGTGTGTGTGTGTGTGTGTGTGTGTGTGTGTATACACACACACACACACACACACACACACACACACACACACACACACACTATATATATGTGTGTATAATATATATATATATATATATATATATATATATATATATATATATATATATATATATATATATATATATATATATATATATATATATATTCACAGCTGTATGTAGTACCTGTGTTAGAGAACATTCACATCTGTATACCTGTGTTAGAGTATATTCACATCTGTATACCTGTGTTAGAGTATTCACATCTGTATACCTGTGTTAGAGTATTCACATCTGTATACCATGTGTGAGAGTATATTCACATCTGTACACCATGTGTGAGAGTATTCACATCTGTATACCTGTGTGAGAGTATTCACATCTGTATACCTGTATACCTGTGTGAGAGTATTCACATCTGTATACCTGTGTGAGAGTATTCACACAGGGGCGGGCATAGCTGAGTGGTTAGTGAGCCAGAGGCCCTGGTTGCCCCAGGTACGATTCCAGGCCAGGCCAGCAAATGTGTCGATGAAATGAAATTTGTCCCTGAGCAAGACTCTTAACCCCTAATTGCTCACAGGCCCTCATTGGAAACAAGACCCTAAGGACATTCATGAATGGACCTGTTAAAGGAATTATCCTTATCCTTATCTATCTGTATACCTGTGTGAGAGTATATTCACATCTGTATATCTGTGTTAGAGTATTCACATCTGTATACCTGTGTTAGTGTATATCCACAGCTGCCCTCAAAGTTGAAGCGTTTTCCGTCAAACGTGCCATAATGTCCGTCGCCATAGACCGAGCACGTTCCATGACACAGGTTACTGGAACACTGCCATCTGCGGTCCTTACAGGTACTGCACATTGGAGGAAGAAGATCATGATAATTAAAGCTTAAAGTCTACAATGTTATTGATCCAAGCCGTCGAGTGGTTGATCATTCAAATAAACATGCTCTGAATATGTGCGGCCCACCCATCTGGCCACTTAACACAGCAGCCAAATGGCTGTCGCGTTAAGTGATTGAAGATTGGCAGGCCGTGGAGGCTTTCGAAATGTTTAAGTGGGATCCAGAAAAAGTTGAGAACGCTGCAATAGAGGGCATGACATTCTTGACTGTATATGTAACCTTTTCATCATGTGTAGGCGCAGGTCCGTTTAAATGGGGTGAATATGAGTTTTATTGTGTGTTGTTTTGTTTAAAATAAGTTGTTTTAAATAGCTCTATATTCCCATAGTAATCATTTCTATAGACATGTTGTTTAATAACAGAGGTCTCCCTGTCTCTCCAGCACTTTAGTAAGTAGAACATACATATCCAGGTCAGGATACCAATTTCATCCCATCAGGAGAGATAACTCATACAGGAAACGGGATAAACAAGTTAAGTTTAGTTAAATTGTAGGTGGATGAAAAAAAAAAGAGCAGACAAAATTGCAGATCTGCAAGCTAACAATGTGGTGCGATGCGATGTTTTTCCGAGGTTGTAGATCTGCTAAATCTTGTATGGGGTTCCCTGGCACAAAATATTTTCAGGTAGGTGCCAAAAGCATATTAATGTGGGGGTCCTTGACTTGAAATTGTTTGAGAACCACTGGTCTAATCTGTGTGTGTGTGTGTGTGTGTGTGTGTGTGTGTGTGTGTGTGTGTGTGTGTGTGTGTTTCTCTCTTACCAGGTGTTACAGTCCACCTTGATACTGGCTCCTGGCTGATAGGGGGCGCCGTTGTGGATGCATGGACACTCGGCTGGCTTGATGCAGCCTCCTTTACCGTCCGACACCAACTCAGATGGACACACACACCCAGACACACACTCTGTGCTCACCTGAGGGTTCAAACACAACCCGAGGGTTAAAACGTAACTGCATGAATAGATCTGTATTATAGTTCACAGCAATCAACTGTGTCTATAAGGCATTATAAATGTACTTATAAGGCATTATAATCTGTTTATTAAACGGCTTGATTCCGAATGGTCAATTTTTTTGTAATGACCGTTGCTGTCAATAGCAGACAGATGGAGTCAACGCACCTGAATTAACCACTTAAAGGTAGGGTAAGTGATTAACTTTAGTTAAAATAAGTGTTAACTAGCTCTATATTCTGATAGTACTCATTGCTATAGAGTGTTTGTTCAGTAAAAGGAGTCTCCCATGTCTCTCCAGCTCTTTTTCCGTATTCAACCCAGCAGCCATTATAAACAAACACACAGAATTATTTTTACAGCTAAAGAGTACAGAGTAAAAAAACGTTAGAGGTGAGAAAGACAACGCCATAGCAGAATATTGATTAGTATTTGACCAACACTTCCTACAGGAGTTCATAGCACCTTATAAAGCATTTATAATCATCATAATGTCAATCATAATGCTTCATAATTGCTGGACACTGTCAGACCCCATGTGTTTATAGGATAACAGATAACAATCGCAGAAAGATTGTTATTTTGAGAGCGAAATGCCCCACAATATGAATACATTTTGTATTATGTTTTGTTCTGGTGGTAACTGTTGTATAATCTCAATATTACACTTGAGGGTGGCTTTACTGTGATTATTGGCACTTCAGTCTCGTTCCTGACCGCATCACTGTCGTGCCAATAATCGCTGTAAAGCACACCCTCTCGTGTAAAATTGCTTAATTATAATTCTCATAATTGTAATACAGCGTGCATGTGTGCGTGCGTGCGTGCGTGCGTGCGTGCGTGCGTGCGTGCGTGCGTGCGTTCGTGCGTGTACATACACAGTCCATGTCCATAGTGTGACAGCTCTTCTGACATTCAGATCCTTTGGTTCCGGGTTCCACACTGGAACAGTTGAAGAACACAGTGGGCGCGCTGCAAGCTGCAAAGGGTACAAAAACAAACCTGCTATTATTCACTCATTTATTTCATTTGTCTCTGATGGAGAGCTGGTTGCAGCTGACCATACATCGCTTTTTGCTATCATAACTTTTTCTTTTTTTTTTATCGACAGATTATAGTTTATTTTAGAAGTCAACTTATAGTTGTTATTGTAGAATGATATTGTGAAGATGGTCACCAGAGCATTTAATGCACATAAGGCATTCAAACTTTTTTTACACTCAAATACACTACGGAAGTATGTGATCTATAAACAGATGAATCATTGTATTTAGTTAACATTTGTGTACAGTGTACAGTGTGAAATAGTTGGTTTTGAAACATTAAACTTACATGGCTGCTTGTAAGTTTGCTCCATTTCTGGCACCCCAAGGCAGCTGATACGTCCCATCTTACAGGTGCTGAACAAACAAACAAACAAACAAACACATAAATATATACATATATAGATGTATGGATGTATGGATGGATGGATACATAATCTTTTTTTTTAAAGGTAAATAAATAAATACATTTAAAACAAGGCTTTCACATCTTGACCCCATATTCTTCAGCAGCAAATTGCTACGATAACACTCTGAATCACATGTGGTGACCATGGATAATAATAATAGTAGTAATAATGGATTTTATTTATAACGCACTTTACATTTGCAGGAAATCTCAAAGTGCTACAGATTAGAAGGCAATTGCATAAAAACAGAAACATCACACCAGTAAAAGAAAACAATAACTAGGAAACTAGAAGAAAACTATTAAAACATGGGGGCATAAAGCCTAGAAGTAAAACCAGCAAAAAAAAAATGCTTTGCTAAAAAGGTAGGTCTTTAGTCCTCTCTTAAAACAATCAACTGACTGTGGAGCTCTCAGGTGGACAGGGAGGGCGTTCCACAGTTCGGGGGCGGCCGAGCAGAAAGCCCGGTCGCCCATGGTACAAAGGTTTGCCTTGTGGGTTTTGAGGAGGTATGTGTTTGAAGAGCGGGTGTTGCGGGTTGAGGGTTGTAGGGGGACTAATTCCTTGAGGTAGGAAGGAGCGTTGCCGTGGATGCACTGATGCGTCAGAAGGGATACCTTGTATTGGGTTCTAGAGGAGACGGGAAGCCAGTGGAGTGAACGGAGGATGGGTGTGATGTGATCATGTTTATGCACTCTCATCAGGATCCTAGCCGCGCTGTTTTATTTATATTTCAGTTATTTGTCATATCTGCCCTGTGCATTTTTTGATTACGAAGCCTAAAAGGCTTCATATGTTCCAATGTTCAACGCCAAACACACAATTGAATCGTTAATCGCAATTATTTGAGTGACAATTAAAAGCCCCATACCACATGATGCCGTCCTTGTTGATGACTTCACCAGGGAGCAGTGTTGAGCCTTTGTCGTAACAGGGGCAGCCAGTAGGGTGCACACACTTCCCCGTGTCGTCCAGGTACTTCCCCTCGGGACAGACGCATCCGTCCACGGGGGAGAAGGTGATGGAGCAGGTGGGGTCAGCCTGGGCCAGGCAGCGACAGCTCCCCCTGGTGGTAGTGATGTTGTGGCTGTACACCATAGTACTGGGGCAGGACTTCACATACTTACCTGAGGAGAACATAATGAGAAGATAAGTGGTGTGTGAAGTTACTAAGTACCTTCACTCAAATACTATACTTCAGTACAATTTTTAGGAACTTTTACTTTAATTGAGTTAATTTGTTAAAGGGTAAGACCACTTTGGTAGAGGTTTGGGTTGTGTAGTTACCTTGCCATGATGTAACCCCAAAGGTGGGCAAGAAATAAAAAATAATTGCTCCATTGATTAGAAATTGATAATTCAAAAAATGCTCCTCGTTGACTTACATTGTACGGTAAAACAGCTCTCAAAGTCACTCTTTTAGCACATAAATGAACCCAAACATAGCTGATTCAGGCAATATAGAGCATCACCAAACCCAGTACTGTTTGTTTTTTTAATAAAAATGTCAACTTCCTGTTGATTTTACTATTTGAAGATTTGGATCCGGATCCGCGGATCCAGTCCAGGTTTTCTACTTATTAAAAATGGCAAAATCAACAGGAAGTTGACATTTTTATTAAAAAAAAAAACAGTACTGGGTTTGGTGATGTTCTATATTGTCTGAATCAACTTTGTTTGCGTTCGTTTATGTGCTAAAAGAGTGACTTTGAGAGCTGTTTTACCGTACAATGTAAGTCAATGAGGAGCATATTTTGAATTATCAATTTCTAATCAATGGAGCAATTATTTTTTATTTCTTGCCCACCTTTGGAGTTACATCATGGCAAGGTAACTACACAACCCAAACCTCTACCAAAGTGGTCTTGCCCTTTAAATACTTTATACTTCTCATTCAGTGGAGTGTTGTTGGGGGAGAGGGGCGCTTTTTTCCCCCTTGCCTCTGTCCTTAATAGTGAACAGTTTTCTACAGTGTTTTCATTTTTTTTAGGAATGTACAATGGAAAAATTCAGTTCTTTAAAAAAAAGTGTTTCTTTTTTTGTTTGTATTATCTTATGTATTGGAAATCACCATACAATACAAAAAAAAGAAAAAACCCTGAACCTTGGCTTCAAAAAGGAAATACGTACTGAACCAAACATTTTTATGTAACGTTATACAGCCCTACTGATAATTGAATGTTTACTCTTCCGTTTACTTGTGACAGCACACGGTTCAGCCTCCACTCACCACAGACAGAGTTCCTCCAGCCGCTGAGCTGGACACCAGCAGCAGAGCAGGCGTGAACGTAGGAGGATATGACAGCACACATACAGTCCTCACTCTTCTCACAGTTACATGTGTCATACGTGCAGTACTGTAAACAGAAACCACACAGTTACATGTGTCATACATGCAGTACTGTAAACAGAAAGGGATATTTCACTTTCAAACATGTTTGGGGTCATTTTAACGTCTACTCAGACTTTTGAGAGCACCTAGACAGTTTTTAAGTTGCTTGATTCAGTATTTAGATATTTGATATATTTGATATTAATTTTATCCGACACGCCCCCTTCCTATAGAAACCCATCGTAACTCCAAACTCCATTTTAGCCATGTTAGATTCATTGAAAACACACATCCTTTGTTCTGGTGACTGGTATTGGCCTTTTAATACTATGTGAGGGGTCCATGTTTTTTCAATTATTTTTTTATAATTTCTTTGGAAAAAGAAAAAAGAAAAGAAAAAACTAATAAATAAAATCAAATAAATGTACAAAATAATTGGAAAAACACGGCCCCCTCACACATTTGAAGGATAATATCAGTCACCAGAGTGTGTTTTTTCAACAAATCTAACTTGGCTAAAATGGAGTTTGGGTTTGTATAGGAAGGGGGCGTGTCTGAAAAAAATTATATCAAATATCTAAATACTGAATCGAGCAACTCAAAAACTGTCTGGGGTGAAACACAAAAGCTTGAGACGCTAAAATGACCCAAAACATGTTTGAAAGTGAAATTTCCCTTTTTTGTACGCCTGATTTGTACGTAGTTGTTCATCCCGGAGCTACAGCAGAGAGGGAGGAGCTACAGCAGATTATAGATTATATTATTTAGCATTATAGCTAAACCAGCATTTCCCAACCTGGCCTGGGTCCGGGCCTCCCTTAGGGGGCACCAAAGATCAATGGTGGGGAGTGAGGCCTTGTCTGTTTGGGGGCAGTCCAAATTTGTAAACAACATCTTGCTTTTAATCCACGTTGGCTATTTTTAGAATTCAACATACAATAAGTATATATATATAGTGTGCGTGTGCGTGTGCGTGCGTGTGTGTGCACGCGTGTGTGTCTCAGCTTTCGTCCAATGGAAGTTTGCGGGCTCCAATAAGGAACAGTGGCTGTGTGCTGTTGATGTATTCATGTGAAAATCAGCACACTACTGCGCTGGGACTTACCTCTTTATAGGTGTCAGGACTGATCTCAGAGTGACAGGGTGCAAACACTCCCTGAGGGTCTGTCAGCAGAGAGCACCAGTGCTGAGCGTACTTCTCTGCAATGACACACAAACTATTAGTCCATCCATCCATTAAACATGCATTAGTTTTGTAGATGCAGCAAAGAATCCAGTCCAGGAAATCAAGGCCTCTCACATATTTACATATTAATGGAATTGTAATAATCAATCAATCAATGACATACAGTAACTGATGTTTAGATTTTTAAGTAAACCTGCAATAATAAACTAAATGAGTTGATATAAACAGCGATTGTTAAAGATTTTAGCGCATGCTACAGTAACTTTATTAATTCTGAAAATGTTCATATACTGGTACTTTAAATCAACAATTATGACATAATTTGCCGAGCGTTGCGAAGTCCGCTTGAGCCGACTCAGCGCCATTCGAGTTGATGTCCCTGATGATAGGGACAGAATTGTAACTCATCCCCCCTAGTCAACATGTGTCGTATCCCCCCCCCCCTCCCTCGAGTCAAACGTTTGACTTCTTGGGATATCCGTCCCAAGAAGTCACCCGTTTTGGGGTCTTGGGGTGAGAATGCGTTGGTGTGTGTAGAGATGATAATATGTACCGTTTTCCAGGCTGAGGCTACAGGGGTCATCAAAGTGTGTTTTCACGTCAGAACATCTGGCGAGGGTCTTCCAGCTGTTGACGAAGCCCGCGGCCGTGCCCTCTATGACCCCGCCCATCGTCATGAAGTCATCACCCTGGTTACTGTTAAAATTACCACATAGACCTGGGAAAAAAAACCCACCTGTGTTAAACTCATTATCATAATCTAATTATCACCCCGGTTACTGTTGGAGTTCCCCCACACACCTAAAAAAGACACACTTTAATTAATTAACTAATTACCATAATACATTTATAACCACACTTTTAACTCATTAAAAGCAAAGCTTTTCAAAAGTGATCAACATTTTTTCAAAACGAGCTGATCTACAAGTTCACAGTGAGCTTATAATTTTTCTTTTTTTTTCAAAGAGAATTGAGTGAAAAAAGAGCGCACCAAGTGCAGTTGCAACTCAGGTTGGGTTTGCTGATTGATTGAATACCTAACCTAAGTTGAGTATCGCAAAATTGGCAAGACAGCTGCCCTAGAAGGAGCCCCTAGGCTGCCGGTCATGATTCTAGAGTTGGGCAGAGCACTGACGACTCAGACGGGTGTGATCACTGAACTGAAGCGTGGCATGAATGACATCATCGAGAAAAAACACACGCCGGACACCATCCTGGCATTGATCTTTGAGAAAGAGCATAAGCTAGACACTATCCTGGCATCGATCTCTGAGAAAGAACACAAGCTGGATAACATCCTGGCATCGATCTCGGACTTGAAACGTGTTGCGGATGACATCTCAGCTAAAGATCGCATACTGGACGTCATCGATGAGAGACTCACCGCTCTGCGAGGCAAAGTGAATATGTTGAGAGCCAGAATGGCGACTTCGGGTCGGAGCCTAATCAAGGACGTCTCCCACAGCTGCACAACTTGCTGTGTTTATCGCAAAGACACCAGCGAATGAGACAACAAGACTGGGTGAAACTCCAAGGACAAACTCCAGGCCTTACTCTCTACACCCCCCCTTTGGTGGAGTTCGATGGTTTAGCAGAAACTTTGAGGATCCAATGGAGTTAGCTGGTTTTGTCAGAAGCACTTTTTAATACTTTTCATTGGTCCAATATTTTTTTTACCAACACGCAGACGTAAAGGGTGTTCAATAGCACTGATCTATGGGGAAAAAATGCAGAAGCGGAAAAATGGAGTTAGCTGGTTCCTGCCGGACAGCAACGACACATACATACATCCGTTTGACTACGTATAGAGGGTTTAAGTTTTCTTATCTTCTTATCACCTGACAGGGGGGAGTTTCCCGGTTAGCACATGGTTTAGTGTCCAAGTAGCTCATGTGGTAGAGCTCTCGCCTTTGGACCACAAGGTCATGGGTTCAATCCCAGGCACCGCCAACACGGCACGAGGTGCTTGGGTGCGGCAAGTCATGCGGTAAGTACTGGGAGCTGATGGTAGGTGTGGAGCTCCACCTCAGCAATCCATCTCCCAGGGGCTAGCGCATTGTAACGGGGACAGACTCCTGGGAATCCCCCGCGTTTCATACCCAAAATAAGCCTCTCCCGACCTACTTATTAGGGCTGTAATACGTACCGCAAGTCTTCCCTTTGTGTCGGGGGTCCGCTGTGACATAGACCTGCATACGGGGCTGGATCTGAACCTTCAGCTGCATCCCCAGTGATGTGTGGACCACCAGGTAGAAGGAGGACGCTCTGAATGTGGACACACCAGCTGTAGGGACAAAACCACAGTGAGTTCTCTCAATGCAATGCACCAGGTGAAAACTATCAAACCATGTATTATACTGCACAGTACTGTATTATCCTCGTATATCGCCACTGTCGGGTGGAAACCTCTATTATGTCCAAAAACTATAGCCGATACTGATACCGATATTTATTTGTTTCGTTTTTGGTGTTATTATTTCTCTCTTTTGTGCCAGAGAAACAAATAAATCTTCATTCCGAAATAACTGTTCAGAATCTGCAGAAACACAACATAACGGCCTTGATGCAAGTAACATTGGCCAGGTTTCCCAAACGACTTTGAGCTCAGACGCAGCCTAGAAGCTGCGTGAGAGCCTCCACGCACCTGCGCAGTAGCAACCCGCCACGATCTATCTTCATTAGTAGCAGCTGTGTGTGCTCTACGTGGTATCTAAACTGGCTTCAGGAGGCACCATCGTCGCAGGTTCTCATTACGTGTGTGCTAAAACTACATTCGCGAGACAGCATAGACGTAAAGACCTCCTGGACGAAGTCTACGTAAGGCCGACGTAAACTACGTAGGGCTGTCTGCCGCTACACTGCAGTTTAAACACCCTTTGCGAAAGTGAAATGGATCATAAAAATACCAGAGCCAACTGTCAGATGTCCTGAAGCAGTCCACTCCAAATACAACTTTTGAATAATATATTTATGAATGAAATTACAGTGGTGAGTTGACATCTGCAAGTTAAATAAAACACTAAAGTGTCCCCATTATGCAAGTAAATTAAATATACTTAAAATACCAAAAGTAAAGGTATGCAGAATGTCCCATTTCCCAAATTTAATATGTATTAAAATCTTTTGAAAATAGCAGATCTACAAGCTTGTGAAGCGTTGTGAGCTTGTAGATCTGCTAGTTTCAAAAGTTTTTTTAACCATTCATAAAAATGGCGAGCGCAACAGCTGTCACTTTGTGAGAGGAACTGGGGACTTTCATCATAACGTTTAACTATAAAACTTCGAAATTTAGGAAACATGTTTAGCTCAGCATCATTTATATACCTTTAGTTAACTTGCCATATGCTTAATATTTTTATCAGACGATCGGATCATCCGTGAGAGTACAATTTGTAAACTTCGGGTTCATGCATAAAGGACTAAGCAGCGCAGCCCTGGTTCAGAGCGTTAGTGTGTTCCCTCTAACGCCCTGGAAGACCCCTCGCTCTGCGATTGTACAAGGAATTCCGCTGCCCTGCGAGTGCTCAAGAGTAGTAAAAATAAACAAAACCATTTCGCTACTCACCAAAGCAAAGGCTGTTTTGTGTTGTTGAAAGTCTATTCTCGGAGGTGGGAAGCCTCTCAGCACCCCAACTACTCTGTAAAATACACTTTTTGGGCAGCAAATAAAATATGTCAGCGAGACGGAAATTATTTTTATTTACTCCACAGTGCCCTCTACAGATTTGTAGGATTGAACTTACCATTAACCAAAATCTGTAGAGGGCACTGTGGAGTAAATAAAAATAATTTCCGTCTCGCTGACATATTTTATTTTCTGCCCAAAAAGTGTATTTTACAGAGTAGGTGGGGTGCTGAGAGGCTTCCCACCTCCGAGAATAGACTTTCAACAACACAAAACGAGAAAGGGCGTGCAAAAGACCTGGCTATCGAGCTCAGGCTTATTAGCATGACTGGTAACGTGTCGTGCTGGCGAGTGGGAGTTTCGGGTTCAATCCCAGCTCACTGCTTCCCTAAATATGCATGGATCCGGTGTTTATAAATTCTAGTAAATTCCGATCATCTCATAAGAGGTGACAGAGCCAACTGTCAGATGTCCTGAAGCTGTCCACTCCAAATACAACGTTTAGATTCATGAATTAGATTGAGGTGGTGAGGTGATGTCTGCAAGGTAAATATGAAAGTGTATCCCTTATGCAAGTACATAAATATACTTAAACTACCAAAAGTAAAAGTACTCATTGTGCAGAATGTCCCATTTCTCGAGTCTACTATGTATACAAATATTTTGAAAATAGCAGATCTAAAAGCTTGCAATCTGCTATTTTAAAAATATATTTATACATATTAAACTTGGGAAATGGGACATTCTGCGTCCTTTTTAAAATATATATATTTAGGGGCTTTTTTGCCTCTATTTGGACAGGACAATAGACGGACAGTAAAAGGGGAGAGAGACACAGTAAAGGTCGTCGGTACTAGGAGTCGAACCCGCGACAGCTATCATGCTGGATTCCCAAATTGTGTGATATACGCCTAGACCGCTAGGCTAGTGGACGAACCATATAGAAAGCCGTTACTTTTGGTAGTTTAATTTTTTTTCATATACATTTATATCTTGCAGACGTCAGCTGTGACTTTGTGAGGGGAACTGGGGTCTTACGTCCTTTAGTTAACTTGGCTTGCTTAATATTTTTATCAGATGATCAGATCAGAGATCATTCGTGAGAGTACAGTACAATTTGTAAACTTCGGGTTCATGCATAGAGGACGCTCACCCTACCCAAAAAAAAATAATCTGCAAGCTGTCGTTACGCACCGGCCCGGCCGCAATATATATATATATATATATATATATATATATATATATATATATATATATATATATGTGTGTATATATATATATATATATATATATATATATATATATATATATATATGTGTATATATATATATATACATACATATACATATACATAAATTAAATGTGTGTGTGTGTGTGTGTGTGTGTGTGTGTGTGTGTGTGTGTGTGTGTGTGTGTGTGGTCGGTCGGTCTTTTCATAGATCTATTTCGCTACGGGGTGTTACTACCGCCCCAGGGCGCTAGTAACAAAATGCTTCGTAGGAGAGCACTGCAGGGCTACGCCTCTCGCAGAAGTAGGAGGAGAGTAGGATACGCCATTCTGTCTCCCAAATGTAGTTTTAGCAGAAACGTAACGCCATGGACGTGGGAAGCGATTGCACGTTGGGCAGAACCAGCTGCTACTAATGAGGGTAGAGCGTTGGTTTCGCCGGGTCCCAGGCTCTTACGCAGGCTGCGTAGGCAGCGCATGAGCTGAAATCTACGTGGCTGCTATGGTACTGCGCAGATTGTGTGGACACACGTAAGACCCGTCGTAGAACCTGCGCAGATGCTCAACGCAGCATCTCTACGAATCTCGTTGGGAAACGCGGCCATTAACAAGTGTCAACGAGCGTCAGCTGGACAGTGACACAAACACACCACAGCTGTGCTGAACTGAAAGTGACTGGAGTTAGCCCTTGAATATGACATGATGTTTACTGTGATTATGGTACGCCATAGAGTAAAAACTCCTGTAACTTTAACCAGCCGATATATTGGTGCATCCCTAATAAAATATGGAGATACGTTTTCTGCCCAACGGCAACGATATATTGCTTAATAGTTTAATTGACAGACAGACAGACAGACAGACAGACAGACAGACAGACAGACAGACAGACAGAAAGACAAACAGACAGCGAGACAGACAGACATCTCACCAACAGATAAGGGCAGCTCGGAGTAGATTCCATTCACAAACACTTTGCCGTTGGGCATAATGTTGATGACCTGAATGAAAAACAAAAGGTCATGTTAGTAGAAATAATTGATGATTGAGCTCAGAAGGGGGTGCTACTGTATGTACTGTAAGGTGGTGTAAGTCAGTGGTTCTCAACCTGTGGGTCGGGACCCCAAGGAGGGTCCCCACATGATTTGGGGGGGGTCCCCAGATGACAGTAAATTGACAATGTAAGGACTTTTAAGACCTTTTGAATACTGCAAATATTATTATTTTGAGGGGTCCCCAGTTCCAATATTATTAACTTGGGGGGGTCGTGGTCTGAAAAGGTTGAGAACCACTGGTGTAAGTGATAGTTTATGTTGTAATAAGTGGCAAATGGCTCTATACTATATTCTGATAGTAATCAATCATTACAACACGAGCCTCGCAGTTTCAGTGCAGATGTCAGCTTGGGGAGAGGGATAGAGAAAGCTCCCTCCAACTGCTCTCTGGGACTGTGGAATCACTGTTGCCTGTCCATAATCACTATAGCGTTATCGTGGTATACTATGTGACGGAAGCATGCCATGATAGGGTGACCATATTCTGAATACCCAAAAGGACAGGTAGCCCATTCTTCAAACTGCCATATCTTCTGCTTTGCCAGGTCTTACAAATATATTCGGTCAATTTAATTTGCAGAAGAGCTCTCATCTTGCACAGCTGTCTTTTGCTTTGCAGTGTTGATATGGGCTTGCATGTCTAAATAACCTTTATTTGCTACGGACACATACGTAGGTGCCAGCTTTGCAGACAGTACACTCTGCTTCCTATTGGTCACAACCAAGACGGAAACACTGGTACTTATGTGTGTACTACTCACTGTGTTGTGTGCTAGCAGAGCCAGAGTCACAGACTTCAGACACGTCTGGCTGTCTGTCAGTCCACACTGCTCCACATCTCCCAGTAACACATACTGGTGTCCGGTACAGTCCTGAAGACACAAAACCTGTTGTTCACTTACTGACAGCTAAATGGACTACTATTAGACCAGGGATGCAACATAAATCAGTCATCATAAAAATGCAATATCGGTATTGAAGCGCTAAAATAACATCGGTTTTAGCCAATATTGTATTTGATATGTATGAATGTGAAGCTGAGAAAGCCTTTTGTGATAATGAAGGCTTCAAATTCAATCAGTGTTTTATGAATAAGCTTGGGAAAATGATGTTAAAGCAGCACTAGGTAATGTTACAATATAACAATTGGGGTGGTTGTATTTTGTCTCCCTGACATTTACCTGATGGTAAAGATTTAATGTATCCCCTGAGCAAGGAGGCATGCTCTATTAGCTCAATGGTAACAATTTCAGCAGTGGCACAGGAAACCGGGTTCAAATCCGGGGTAGAAGAGAAAAGTTACATAGTGCTTCTTTAAGTAAAAACAGTAAGTTGTTTGAACTAATTAAATATGTGCATATCAACCTAATAAATCAGGGCATAAGAATGTACATTTTAGAAGTCGGAATCTGCACACAGAATCAGTAATTGGATATTGGCAAAATAAATGTAAACATTGTGCATATAGATTTTATGAATAAAGTTTATCATGTGCTTCATATAGTAGGTAATCAAATATGTTAAATACATAAATTAGTACAAAAGTAGTGAAGTACAGTAGATTAAAACACATGAAATACAAGAAAACTTACAAAGAATACACATAAAATACACTTAAAGACAATTGTAATGTCTTTGTTCATAACCAGCAGTTTATCATCGCTGTCGGGTGTCCAAAACCATTTATTTTTATTTTTTATAAAAACATTGTAAAATCGTGAAAATAGCAGATCAACAAGCTCGCACCGCATCGCGACGCATTGTGAGCTTGTAGATCTGCTATTTTCACCACCTTTGTGTGACACTCTTGCATGTTGAAGAAGGGCATTTACAAAAAAAAAACACCAACAAATAAATTGAAATGTGGAGATATGAGGTTTCCGACCGACAGCAACTATATATATATATATATATATATATATATATATATATATAAAAACATGATGTTTGAAGTTTGTGGAGAAAGCTGTGCAATACCTTGGCTAGTACGTAGGAGCAGTCTCCATGGAAGGTGTAGGTTTTACCATCAAACGTGTTGACATGAGAACCTCCCTCCACAGAGCAGGTTCCCGTACACCGCTTCTCCTTACAGCTCCACTGACCTCCCTCACACACACTGTAAGATAACACTTTGTGTTATAAACTTCTCCGAGTGGGGGATGCGGAAATGCAGAACAGTTGAAATATGTACACTAAGTAATTTTTTGGGGATTTTGGGGGGATGTTGACAAATCTGGACATATCTTTTATTTGGGGGGAGGGGGGCGGACAGACGGAAGGACAGACAGACAGACAGACAGACAGACAGACAGACAGACATTATTATTTATTTTTTACCGGTGACGTTTGCGGTTTTTGCACCTTAAGTCTAATCATGAACATACCTGCTGCTACGTGGACCTACCAATGTGTTACCTTAAAGGAGAATTTTGGACTAAGTTTTTCTTACCTTTTCTATGATGTTATGATATCTTAGGATGAATGGTACGGTAGAAAAATTTCATAACTCCATCCCGGGTCCGCCACAGCTTAAAACGTGCGCGGATAGGCCTTGCGCTAGATCGCATATTTTAATAGCTTTTTTTTGGGTTCGTTTTTTGTGAGATCTGACGTTCATAGTGACAGAACACTATGCAACCAAAATAAAAAATCTAATAAAAAATCAAAGTCTCGCTAGACGAGATTGAAATCTCGAGATTTCAATCTCGTCTAGCGAGATTGGGGGGACATTGTTCTGTCACTATGAACGTCAGATCTAAAAAATAAAAATAAAAAGCTATTAAAATATGTGATCTAACGCAAGGCCTATCCGCGCACGTTTTAAGTTGTGGCGGACCCAGGATGGAGTTATGAAAAATGTCTACAGTACCATTCATCCTAAGATATCATAACATCATAGAAAAGGTAAGAAAAACTTAGTCCAAAACTCTCCTTTAACCTCATGTACAAACTGTATCTGCTGCTCTTGTGCTATGTGTATATCTATGTGTAGATGTAGATATTTTGATATGTATATATATATATATTTTTTTATGGTGTCTTTGACTTGCTTGTTTATTGTTTGATTTGCACTCCCTCACCACCCTGTCCCCCCTCCTTTTTCTTCCTCTCCCGTTATGGAAAACAACAAAATGCTGGAGCTTGTGCAAAAAACAAATCTCACCTACTTCTTCGTACAGACAGACAGACAGACAGACAGACAGACAGACAGACAGACAGACAGACAGACAGACAGACAGACAGACAGACAGTGTCCTACCAGGTCTTGCAGTTTCCATCGTAGGACTGTCCAGGCGTATAGGTCTTGTTGTTGTAGGTGCAGGAACAGTCTTTGAGTGGGATACAGCCCTTCTCATTCACATCATCCAGCACCATGCCTGGAAGGTTACACAGCATTATGTTGCTAAATTAGTTAATATAGCATCCCAATAATTGTACTACTTTGTCCAAATGTTATACTTTGGCTATTTAAAAACAATTACGGATGTACTAGCTCACAGCTGTGCATCTGCTATTTTTGAAGATGTTTGGATCATGTTTTAATCATTATTATTATCATTTTTAACACAAATCTTCTCTTCTGCAGGACCCTGGCCCAAGATGTTTTCAGATAGATATCTTAATTTGGGGGTCCATGACATGACAAGAGATTGAGGACCATTGCTTTACCGTATGTAAGGTCTCGTGCACGTGGATATACTATCCCGTGTGTAAGGTTGCGTGCACATGGATGTACTGTCCCTTGTGTAAGGTCACGTGCACGTGTGTGTGTGCTGTACCTTTGGGGCAGAAGCACCCGTCGGTGCAGTGGGTGTCACAGACGTAGCTGGCAGCTGGGTTGGAGCAGGTGTCAGTGCAGGGGCTGCCACACTCCATGTACTCCATGTTGAAAGGACAGCGCCTCCCTGTGGACACAGATCACATCACACCTGGTTAAAAAAATCCATCTGTGCTTTCCTTTATTCATAGACTTTTATTTAAATTTATAACGCGTGTATATCTGCTATTTTCAATTTTTTTTTTAAGTACAAAATAATGCTTGAAGCAGCACTATGTAACTTTCCTCTTCTACCCTGGATACATTTTTATGTCACAGTATGATTGAAAAACCAGTCAGATTGAAGTCAGTTTTCTTCCAGTTCACCTCCCGTGCTCCCCCGCCGCACACACGCGCGCACTAAAAGATTATTTGATTAATCTAAAACATAATCGATAGAATAAACGCTGATAAAATTATTATTATTATTATGAAAATGAAAATATTTTTTTTTATATTACTCTTTGACTGCGGACGACTCGATAACGCGTGAAGTGCTACTTTGTCCAGTTGGCCGTCGACGCGTGCGTTGGACGCGCGTTCATTGTTTAATCTCTGATCGAGCTATTATGCAATGTTTCACTGTAGGTTTCAGGTTCCACTTACTTCACCCACCACTGCATCCGGTTTTATGACGCAAATTCCGTTTCCGGTTTTCTTTTTTTTTCCACGGTCATTTTCGGCCAGAATAGGGAAACACACGTTTTTTCACACGGTATAAAAAACGAACGGAGAGGTCCCCTTCTATAATCTATGGTCTGGGTGACGAACAGTCATCGCCGTCGTGTATCACCGTAATTTTCGCCGATCAGAGAATCTGAGAACACGTCACATCCGGTATGACGTATTTGACTGTGTGGGCCTGTTTGGTAGGGGGCAGCGAGTCAGCGAGCTGATGAAAGTGTCTATTTGGTGCTCTCTAGTGGTGGAACGATCGTATGAGTTCAAAACCGCAGCTAGACTTACTATATGAAAATTAAATAACAAAATAACAAAACAACAAAACAAAAAAACACGAAAATCACTGGCACCAGTACTTTATGAAAATACTCTGGCAGTCAAAGAGTTAAAGGAAATGACAGAGCATTATTTTAAGATAAAATAAAACACAATTAAATTACCCACACACTGTCTACACTTGCACAATAAGAACAACTTTATTTAGGCAACGTTTCAGTCAATAGACCTTCTTCAGGCATCAGGCAAGTGTAGATGGTGTGCTGATCAGGTGTGCACAAGACTTTGTTGTTTCCTAAGACAAAACATAAATAATGTGTGTGCGTGTGTTGTCCTTACCGCAGTGTTGGGGGGTTCTCCACTGCTGTGGCGTGCGTCCGGCGTGGACACACTGTCTGGAGAACTCGGAGAGCGTGCTGCACAGACACACGCTGCTGTCGCCGCCTGAAGCAACAATCAACAAGGTTTCATTTGTCACTAGCGTATGCGATGCAGGACTTGCTTTACAAAATTGCGCTAACATTCTTTCGTAATAATGTATTAAAGCAAAAAAGACAACATAATAATATTAATAATAATGATAATAATAATAATAATAATAATAATAATAATAATAATAATAATAATAAGGGTAATAATAATAATAATAATAATAATAATAATAATAATAAATATACAGTGAAGAATATACATAGGGATAATAGCTTTTCATTTAGCAGCAGTGGTGGAAAAAGTACTCAAATGTTTTTACTTTATATCCACCTCATTTTAATGGGTTAAGTTAAAAGTGTTTTTTTTTCTTAAAATAATAATAATTGTGAGTCATTGTGAGTCAGAAATAAAAAAAATACTTGAGTAAAAGTACAAAAGTATTGGTATGAAAATGTACTTAAAGTACCAAAAGTAAAAGTACTAAAATGTTTGAAAATAGCAGATCTACAAGCTCACAACCCGTCGCGATGCAACGCGCTGTGAGCTTGAGATCGGCTATTTTCAAATAGATTAGGTGTAAAATAGGGCTAAAGTGATTAATGTATGCTTTATAATATAATAATGCATATCTGCAAAGTAACTAGTAAGTGAGGTTAAATACGTGACAAACTTATACTGCATAATGAGCACTTTTACTTTTGGTAGTTTAAGTACATTTTGATGCCAATACTTTTGTACTCTTTACTGAAGTAAATTTTGAACACCAGACTTGTACTTGTAACAGAGTATGTCTACATTGATACTTTTACTTAAGTAAAACATTTCAGTACTTATTCCACCACTGACTAAACCTAGAAAAGTTTCAGACAGCTAAAATATGACTAAAACTAAATGTAATTTGGTTCAAAAGACAAACACAATTTCAAACTGATGTACACAGAATGAGCACACACACCTGGCAGCGTGCTGTTGGCACAGTGACACACGTCAGCCATGCACACGTCTACGAACGAGGACAAGTCCAGCACATCTGCACAGCTGCTGAACGCCGGAGCTGAGAACATCTGCTCGCACAACGGTTTCTGTTCACGACAAGACAGGGGAGACCATGCATTTATTTTGATTTATTTATTAAAACCCGGGAAAGTATCCGTGTCATTTTACATTTTAGCTATATACTGTGTGTGTGTGTGTTTTTCAAGAAATAGCAGAAATAGTACAAGCTCATAGCACATCACTTTGTGCCGTGCTATGAGCTTGTAGATCTGCTATTTTTGAAAAGTTGTGACAATGTGTTTAAAAAAAATATTAAACTCAAATCTTTGCCTCTGGTGGTCCCTGGAACAACATGTACTGAGGTGGGGGGTCCGCTGTCAAATACATATAATTTTGTGGTTCCTTGATAAGAAAAGGTTTTGAGCACCACTGATATAGCAACATACGTTTTTCAGAAAAGGATTTAGAAGACAATTTTAGAAAGGTCTCAGGTAAACACGAGTAAAACCGTTGTTGAAAAATACACCCGTTTACTGCCATCAACGAGTATAACCTTCTTTTTTTTTCAATGTATCCACACAGAACCAGAGATATCACGATCCAAAGATTTCTAGCTCCATTCACTCCTTTGTTTAACTTATTACTTTAAATTCCTATATCTCGGCTCCTGTGTACTTTTTTTTTTACCATGGCAGTGGGGGAAGTAAAAAAAAAAAAACCTCTGGCAGGGAATGTGTTGGGTTAAGTTAAAAGTGTTTTTCTCCATAAAATAATAATAATTGTGAAAATAGCACATCTAAAAGCTCACAACGCACCACGATGTAACGCATAGTGAGCTTGTAGATCTGCTATTTTATTATTTTAAAAGGGCTTAACTGATTAATTCATGTTTTTTGTAAGTTTGTAAGTTCTATCTCTTGGGTCTCGGGCGAAAAAGTTTGGGAACCAGTGCTCTGATTGATCATTGAAATAAGCATGCTTTGAAAATGCACTGGGCCCACCCATATGACCACTTCACACGGCTGCCGTGTTAAGTGTTATTTCAGAACAGTTATTTCTTATAATGAAGATGTATTTGTTTCCCTGGCACAAAAGGGGGAAATAATAACACCAAAAACTAAATAAACAAATAAAACAGTATCGGCTGTTGGTTAAATTGTTATTTTAAACATCGGTATCGGCCAAGAATTTCCATATCGGTATATCCCTAATATATATATTTACATATATGTATAGCTGTTACCATGTTGTGGCAGCTCTTGGTGGGGGGTAAGGTGAAGTCAGAGCAGCTCTCAGTGGGACCATCGATTCTCCATATGTTACCGTAGTCTGAGGGGGACATCTTACCACCTAATGACACATGAAAAATAATAATAGTAAATAAGCATGTCAAATAAATCCATGGCGTCAGTAAGTGTTGTCAATGCAATGAAGGGCCTGGAACAGTAATTCCATATTTGGCCATGGCTGATGTCAGCATTGAGTTCAAGTTGATAGTATTGAGCCTTTATCGGCCACATAACTATTTATTTTGCCCTCCTACATTACAATTGGGCAAGAGCTTTGACCCTCTTTGACAATACAGCACTCCTTAGAAAAGGTGTTCACGAAGTCCAGGTTTGTTTATTTTTGAAAATAGATTAAATCTTTTCAACATGGAAACAATTATGACGATTATGCTAAACAATTGCGATTATCTCAAATAATTGCAGTTAGGCGATTACGTCATAATTGTGACAGGCCTATACCACGGCTGAAGTTCCAATAGTATTTATGGTTGTTGTTGTGTGCACTCAAGCGAAGCATGCAGATCTACGTAAAGACTTGTGAGACTGGCAAGAGCATCACCCTCGGGCTGGAACCAAAAATCGTGGACAAGACCAACGAGGTTCAGTAACACCGTTGAGCAGCTACATCACCATCACTGTTGACCTCTGGGAGGTGACCTCTGGGGCGTACCCGGCACGTCGGGAAAGCATGCACATATTTGGAAAAACCCTCACTAGCAACACCTCAACATTAAACCAACTGACACCACTTTGCACCTGCTGCTTTGTGGGGAAACGTCCTGACTAGTAAGACCATCACCCTCAACGTTAAACCAAGTGACACCATTAAAAATGAAGGCATTCCCCCTGACCAGCAGAGGCTGGTATTCAGTAGCAGGCTACTGGAAGATGGCTGCACCCTCTAAGACTATAACATCCAGAACGAATCCACCCTCCACCTCGTGCTGTTTTTCGGGGGTGCTAGCAAGACACCCTTGAGAAGCTTAACCAAGGTGACGCCTTTGAGCAATGGTTCTCAAAGTGGGGTACGGGGACCACCAGGGGTCCTTTAGGGGTTTCCAGGGGGTGCCGAGCCAATATGTGTTAATATTGCCTCAAAATCAATTTAAAGGACAATTGTGGACTAAAATAACATATAGCCTTTTTTTCCTACTAATATTGATCCCAAATGACTGGCCATGGGGTCTATTTGCAGAATTGCCCCTATAGCATAGAGCAGAGCCCATAAGCATAAACGTTTTTGTTTTTGTTTTCATGAATCTGTCATTACACTCGCATCCATGCCTTGGTTGTCCCAAATGGAAATGGATTTTCATTGGTGATTTTAACACAGAGGTCACTAATAAATCCTGTGCCACCTTCAAAGGTCTGGACAGGTTTAGCAGGGCCTTTAGACTGATCCAATGATGATCCATAACCCACACGTATTGATGATTTTTGTTTTCTTTGGAGTTCCATTTGTACACTCAGAGTTATGGGGTCCTTGAAATTAAAAAGTGTGAGAACCACTGTGCTACACTAAATAGAAGTAAGGAAGAGGCCCAAATGTATTTCCAATATGGCCGCTGTGCATAGAGCCTATTGGGAGAAGGAAAAAAAAACGTGGTAGGTTACCATGGCTGTAGAACTCGTTGTGTTGCTGGACTCCATTGAAGTCTCCACACAGACCACACGTTTGGTTCTTGTACTTTGCATCCAGCTCCACCTGCATTGGTGGACAGTAACAAAGTCCATTTACTTGAGCACTGTACATGTTCATGTTTTGTGTAGCTGTAGGCTACTGTACTTGAGTATTTGTATTTTTTTGTTTACCATACGGGTGCTATAGATCAGTGTTGATTTTGTCGCATAAACTGTGACGAAAATGTTTTGTTGACTACCTTTTTTCACTGACAAAAACTAAACAAAAACAAACAAAAAAGAAAGCTATGATGACTAAACTTTGTCAATACATAAAAACTAGACTAAAATGTTAGGAAGGGACTAGTGAACAAGAGATCCAGTACTTCAGGCATTACGATGCCATCAAGGCCTGCCAACATAAACTTTAGTTGATTAAATCAACTGTAGATTTAGTTGACTAAAATCTTGTGATTCTTTGTCAACTAAAACATGTCAGATGACTGAAATGTGATGAAAACTAAATGGAATTTTATTCAAAAGACTGTTACTAAAACTACATCAACGTTTTCTGTCAAAATGAACAGTGCTATAGAGTTGAAGTGGAACTCACCAGTAAAGAGTCCTTCTGGTTCCAGTGGGCCACCAGACCCAGCTTGGCTTTGATTTTAATGTATGAGACAGTCTGCTCAATGAGAACTCCTGATTCACTGTATGGAAGCATGACCCTACAAACACAAAACATATGATGATGATGGTGATGATGATGATGATGATGATGATGATGATTATTATTATTATAGTTATTACTACGACGGCACTTTGGCTCTAACATTATGCAAAACACGGCCAATCAGTTAAGTCGACGGGTCGGGTTAGCCAATCAGGGACTTATACTGGCTCAGCGGCACAAACATGACGAGGTGCTCCGCCAACACGCAAAGACGACAGTTTGGGTTGGCCAATCAGAGAAGCCGAAAACAAATCTGTAAAGTAACTAGTAACTAAAGTTTTCAAATGATTGTAATGGTGTAAAATGTACACATCTGAGATGTAGTAGAAGTAGAAGTATAGAGCACTGCAAAATTGTCAAATGAACAGTACGTGTGTAAATGTATGTAGTTACTTTCCACCACTGATTACCTCCATCAAGAATTGCACTTTTTGAAAGTGTTTGGAATACGTAAAATGTACACAGTCACTGTCAGACAGAAATCTTGCATTTCCATTTTTATATTTTCTTTCATACATTATTATTATTATTATTATTATTATTATTATTATTATTATTATTATTATTATTATTATTATTATTATTATTATTATACTAGAGGTTCTCAAATGTTTTTGGCATCAGTAGCCCATTCCCTGATTTCTGAAACCTAGTATCCCCATTACTCGATTACAACTTTTAACTGCAAGAGAAAACCGTAGCTATACCAGATTGTACTTAAGTAGAGTACTTGAGTAAATGTACTTAGTTACTTTCCGCAGCTGCTTTGTGACTCACTTGTTGCCGTTGACGACCACCGAGTCTTTGGAGAGCTGCACTACGGCGCCATCTAGCTTCATGATGACGTCACTGATGGTGGGCAGACCGTCCGCCATGCTGCGTCGCATCTGCACGTTGAAGTCCCTGGAGGTGGGGTTGGCATTTTAATTTAAAGATTTAATCATTAATCCATTATAAACAATGATAAATAACCAATTCTAATAACAAAAATATATTGATATTTAAGATATTTTTAACAAATACATACACAGAACATAATATACAGTACAGAAGGAAATAACTGTGATCAGGCGATACTATGTAATAATTGTGAGAGGCCTCCTACCTGTAGGAGGCACTACAGAGCGACGTCAGCACATGGTTGCAGGTGGAGGGCAGCTGGAACACGTCTCCGTCAAACGTCTTGAAGTGGAAGTTCCCCCAGGTGCTGCACACACGGTCGTTATGGACCGGATTCACACCTGCGGACAATAACGGTCATCAATCATCAGGAAAGGCATGGGGGAGGGTGTGTATCTATGTGAGATCCAACATTAAAGGCAGACTAGGTAACTTTGAGCCTAAATTTAAAAAAAACAAAATTTATTTTTTGCTTTTTTTCCCTCTATCAGCCACTATATAATTTGCAGGGACTGAAAAGTCTGTGGGGGGAGGGGGGGAGAGGCCAGAGCTCTTGATTGATCCCTTTGAACTTCAAAGGGATTGTGCACTGAGTTGATTGATTGGGCCATTAAAGTGTCAAACTCGTTAGTGCTCTCTCTAATTAATGAAAGCATCAAAGACAGCAATCACTTTGATACCTGTCAGAGAAGGGAGGGGAGTGTGTGTACTCACACAGATCTCTGATCCTGCCTAGTATCCCTTTAACATTAATGTACTCTCAGACATATTAAGCAACAACTCCACTGAATCTATTTGGATAAAGGTAATTTATCCCAAAGCTAAACCCTTGATAATTGGCGCCATCTACAAAATGCATTTTATCACTTAATTGAGGTGAATGCGATAGACATAGGCAGAATTAAGAGGACACTCACATTTTTAAATCCTTCAGCAAATGATGTAGCCTGCATAGCCTTGTTCAGCTGATAACACAGTATGAGGGTGTGCCTTACTACTCAAACCATCATAAGGATAAGGATAATTCCTTTTAACAGGTCGTTCATGAAAGTCCTTGCGGTCTTGTTTCCAATGAGAACCTGTGAGCAATTGGGGTTAAGAGTCTTGCTCAGGGACAAATTTCATATCATCGGCACATATGCTGGGATAGCCTGGAATCGAACCTGGGGCAACCAGGGCCAGCCGGTTCCCTAGGCGGGCTCACTAACCACTCAGCTATGGCCGCCCACCACTGACAAGTCCAGAATCTCACGAAGTGGTGTCATTGAGTGTAATTTAAGTGACCATAATATCATTTTCTGTCAAATTCATAAATCTGTAGGCAATTGTCACAACACAATCATATTCAGATCAATTAATATTATAAATTGCATTTCGGCCGAGGAGGCCTGGTCTTGTTTTAAATATGCATTCTTGTCTATGATTGATAGCAGAGCATCCACAAATGTTGTAAGGGTCAAAGCCTCTACTGAACCTTGGATGAATGGAGACATCTTGAATCCTATCAAACTCAGAAACAAAAACTACTCTGAGTACGGGAAAACCGGAAATGAGCAGTTACTTGAAAATATAAAACAATATATGTAATGTAGTAAACAACGTGATCAAAAACGCCAAAAGGAATTTCTTTAATGAGAAAATTGCGGAAAACAAAAAAAAAACACACTCTGGAAGGCACTAAAACAATTAGGCTTGAACAACAACTCACTCATTACTGACAAACTGACTGTGGCTAACTGTTTTAACAGGGTTTTTTTCACTACCATTTCCACCCTGTTGGTTAACAAACTTCCCTCGCATTCAGGTCTCTATGGTATTGATGGGACCGTACCTATGTTCCCCAGGTTCTATGTTCCCCAGGTTCTATGTTCCCCGCAAAAACGGTTCTATGTTCCCCACTTACCAAAAAAGGTTTTATGTTCCCTGGGTTCTATGTTCCCCTTTTACCTAAGAAAAGGTTCTATGTTCCCCGTTTACCCCAAAAAAGGTTCTATGTTCCCCATTAACAAAAAAAAGGTTCTATGTTCCCCGCTCACCCAAAAATGCAGGAAAAATACATTTTTAATTTCCAATTATTAATAACATCTCTGAACACACACAACTGAACATAATGGGGAGAAATTACTATCAGAAACCTGCCCGCCCCTTTCCCCTGGTGGCCATCTTGGACAAAAATTGTACCATATGATAATAAGCATTGGTGAGGACCAATTATATGAAGATATGTTGAAAATGGGTGAAAATGGGTTGTCCTTTAAGCTTGCATAATTGTCTCCACCAGGCCGAAAGGCATGGCGAGAGAGTATGTTTTGCCCCCTGTCCGTCCGTCCGTCCGTCCGTCCGTCCGTCCGTCCGTCCGTCCGTCCGTCCGTCCGTCCGTCCGTGTGTGTGTGTGTGTGTCCTGTCCGTGTGTTACCAGCTAATCTCCGGCACCATTGGCCCGCTCGCTGTGAAACTGTGCACATACACTCCCTCAATACCAATTCAGAACCTCTGCCCCAAATTTTTCACATGGGCCTGTTATAGCGCCACCAGGAGGCCGATTTGTGCAAAACCCATTTTTTGACATTACTCCTACAGATTTTATCCAAACGCCATGCAAATCGTTACACAGTATCTCTATAGTCATGTGATCAACCCGGATCTGTCCGATTTCCCATATTCCATCCTGATTGGCTTCCAAAGTTTGCAGGATTGGTCCGTTTTGAACAAAATGCCTCGAATCATGAACGCAGCTTGCAATTTCCGTGAACTTTCACACGCACATTCCCACTAGGCCGAGGAAGAAATGCCACCTATTTCACATTGGCCTGTTATAGCGCCACCAGCAGGTCTAATTTAGCAAAACACATTTTTGGAACAAAATGCCACAAATCATAAAAGTGTCCGATTGCCGTGAAAGGCAGAAATGGCACCCTTTTCACATTGGCCTATTATACTGCCACCAGGAGGCCACTATAACGTACCTGACCTGGCGTAGACCTGTGCTCCGAGGAGCACTTTTTCTAGTTGTATTTATTTTTGTGTGTAAAAAACTTTGTAACTTTTTTTATATGCTTTATAAATTAAGCACTTTGAAACTGAAGATGATGGCCAATGTTGATGATAGTATAAATGATAATAATATCGTATCGATATCGTGAGCCCAATATCGTGTATCGTATCATATGTACCGTGAAATTAATGTATCGTGACACCCCTAAATAGATTTTGAGTCATGTCAAAGAAGTTTTCAAAACATGATATTTTGACACTTTAAAAACTGAAAAATTACAACTAACTAATGGGTATAAATACATGTATTTAAACCTTTTTAAATGTCTCACCATTTCCTGCATTTTTGGGTGAGCGGGGAACATAGAACCTTTTTTTGGTTGAGTGGGGAACATAGAACCTTTTTTTGGTTGAGCGGGGAACATAGAACCCGGGGAACATAGAACCTTTTTTTGGGGGGGAGGGGAACATAGAACCTGGCAAACATAGAACCTGGGGAACATAGGTACGGTCCCGTATTGATCATATCCAATGAAAAGATGATCCGCACTCTCTTGAGTAGTTTCTTATGTTCTTTTTTAATAGGTTTGCACAGCAGCAGCAGTCTGCCTAGAGAAACGAAAAGTTTTTCCTCAGCGTTTCAAACTCATAGATCATATCCAAGCACACTATGACAATCTAGGGGTTCTGTTCTGTACTGTTCTTATTTACAATCTGCACATGGCTCGTGGATAACAAACTGTCATTACACCCAGGTAAAACTGAATCCATTCTTTTTGGGTCCAATATTAACCTCAGTAAGGCTACAGACTTTACAATCAGAGGAAAAAAGAGATAACCTATCTGGGTTGTATAAATAATCTTTCCGTGATAAAATGGCAACAAAAGTAATCAAGAAAGTCAACCAAATAATACCGCCCAATATTTCTGGGCAGGATATCCTTGTTGGTCAGTAGGAATGCACTGAGGACACTAGCTGGAGCACCCATCCAATGTAATTTTGACTATGCATGCACCTCATGGTAATCCAGCACCTCAAAGGCACTAAAACTACAGACCTCCCAATACAAACTAGTCAGACAACAACTAGACCTCACACCTAGGACTCACCTAACCCCTGCTCATTAGTGGGGTTTTCAAAATACTCAAGGGACCGGTGCACATGTACCTGTCAGGGGTGAGCTGTAGGGGGTGCTCAGGGGGTCGGCGACCCCTTAGCTTTGGCGCTATGGGGGCTGGGGGCTTGCGCGTGCTCCACATGCACACGCGAGCACGCACCATCAGCGGCGGTCTTTAACACCTTAAAGTTGAATCAATAGCCTCTCAAGGTTCGCGGCGTCAGCGGCGAGCCGTTCTCAATAGCCTCTACCTGGCTGCTTTGCATAACATTAGGCTACTCGAGAAAAGCCATGGACTTGAATTGAATGTGCAAACATCAAACATTCCTCTCACAATGAGAGACAACAGTCTCTGCACTGCAGAGTGTGAAGGGGATCGCTTAGCAGAGGACCCAGTTCTCTGAGACAAGACAAAGACAAGTTGTCTGATTATTTTAAGTACTTATGTGTGGGTGAGTCTATGTAAAGGGCTTTTATATAAAACTAAAAGGAAAATAAAATAATGAATTAATTGAAACAAAAATAAAAACAACAAATTAACAACTAAATAATAAGAGATATAATTACATTAAAAATCACATGTTGAATACAGTATTTCAACTAGCACTGAGCTGATCGGCTATGTGCACGCACGTGCACGTGACGTCAGAAAATAGAGCCCCCCTAGCTCAAAAATCCACAGCTCATCACTGCTGTCAATCTACTTCAAAAGAGTGAGAAACACCCACAAGCACAACACCATATCGAGCTCCACTGATCTCCCCAGATTCGGCACAAATATGGGGATGAATTTACTCTGCCATTATGCCACCAGAATGTGGAATGCCCTACCAACAGCCATCAAAAAGTGCAACTCCCTACCCTCCTTCAAAACCGCCATAAAAGAGCACATGTCTGCAATTTGCAACTGGACCTAGACTTCTAGCTTGCCAAAATGAATAACTGGCATCCACTGTTTTTCTGTACATATATTTTTACTGCTCCTAGTATTGATGATGTATTCCCTCCAGAAAAACACGAGCAAAAACCCTTGATTTTGCAATGGAATATGCGGGGGTTTTATGTGAATTTATGCGGTGAAATTTGCTAAAATATGTCTATTGGTCTTGATGAATTGAATACATAGTACCACAATGGAAACAAGCCCTCGGGGCTTTTAGGGTTATCTTTTTAGCTTTGTTGTATAACTGAACCTCTGTACTTTTTGCAAACTGTTGATAAAGTGTTCAATACATCAATCAATGTCTAGTACAGTATGTCATTGGCTCACCTGCTAGATCTGAAGTTGGAGACAGAGACGGGATGCTGTTCACTGAGGATGTCGCTTCTGTTGAGACACATCACAGGTCAACGTGTAATAAGTATTAATAATAGCTACAAGAACTATTTTCGCAGTATTCTGTAAGTAAAATACATATAATTGTGTGGTCCTTGACATGAAAAAGCCACTGATATTATAGTAACATAAGTTTTTTCTTAGGATCTTTGTTAGGATTTAGAAGACATTTGTATAATCTCAGAAGCAAAGATTTAAGTTAAAAATGTTTGCTTTAAAATATATATATATTCAAAGATTTGCACAAATGTTCCATAGTTTTAAAAAAAATAGAAGATCTACAAGCTCGTAGCGCGGCACTCGGTGCCGCGCTATGAGCTTGTATATCTGCTATTTTTGAATAGTCAAAGAAATCTAAAAATGACACACAGATGCGTTCCCGGTCTTAATGGGTCAATTACGCCTTCACTGATACCTATAGGCCTACAGTGTAATCCTTAAATGTACAGTAAATGACATTGTTTTGGTTCAAACAAAAACTTGTATTGTTAGAATAAGTAAATGGGTCGTCTCTCCTGATTAGATGAAATGTGTGTCCCGGATTGAAAATGTATTATCCGTTTACTAAAGAGCTGGAGACGGGACAGCCCTGTTACTGAACAACCATCCTATCTATACCACTTGAACCCTCACATCCCAATTATGTGGGGAACAAAAAATAAATAAATAGCAGATCTGCTTGTTGTCCATCTGCTATTTTCAGGGAATAGGTTTAAAACAGTTTAGAGAAGAAAAAGAGCGGACCAAGTACATAGCCAACAGTCTACTTTTGGCTATCTAAGTATTAAGGGTTTAAGTGGTTACATGAATCCATGAATTCGATAAATAGAAAAGAGAGTGTGTAAACAAACAAACAAACAAACAAACAAATGAAAAACCACATTAATTTACACAACAGTAATGATAGTGCTGTCAAACAAGAGTACAACTCTACCTATGAAATCTATGAAAAAGTTTAATCTGCAACACAGTGTTATACTACAATGTGCAGTGGGGGGCACTTCACCTCTCTCTCAGCTAGGAGGTTCTTGGGCTGAAACTCTAAAACACTTTGAAAACCCCTGTCCCATAGCAATGATTACTATCACAATATAGAGATATTGAACTCTCATGTTTAACAAAATAAAATCTTTTAGTGCACCTTAAAGGTAAATATGTCTCCTTGTGAAAGGTAATCTTGGCTGATGCCCACATCCAACTCAAGCATTCATTAATCATATTTGACATCTTCATAAAGGTTCAATAAGGCAGGGCTTGAGCTTTGGCCCTGGTGCACTAACCTGCAGCACAGTTTCCCTGTACTGTAGGTAAACAGTGACTCAGTCTGCATAGATTTTTTTTTTTTCTTCTGTCGTTTAGGCTGAGAAGTGGACTATAATAGCAAGTGTACATACCGCTGTGTAGCGTCGCTAGCAGCGCGGCCAACAGCGCGGCCAACAGCGCTAGCCACAGCAGCCGGCTGGTAGCCATGCCTGGCGGCTGGGTAGAAGTCATCCTGTGTGTTCCTGCGTTGTTCCACAGGAAAGGTTTGGAGAAGAGGGAGGCAGGGCGACAGGCTTTATACTTATAGTGGGAAGGTGAGGCACGCTGCCACCTTGACCTGCCCTCACCTCCTGGCTCCCTTCCCTAGCCTCCTTGTCCACTCCCTTCTGCTGGTGTGACGTAAGCGCAGTGGTGGATAAAGTACTCACATGTTTTACTTAAGTAAAAGTATCAATACTGCCATATAGAAATACTGTGTTACAAGTAAAAGTCCGGAATTCAAATATTACTTGAGTAAAAGTACAAAAGTATAGGTATCAAAATGTACTTAAAGTACCAAAAGTAGAAAGTACTCATTATGCACAATGTCCCATTTCCAACTTTTCAAATGTATAAAATATACATACAAATCTTTTGAAAATAGCAGATCTACAAGCTCACAATACGTCGCATAGCGACGCATTGTTGTAGATCGGCTATTATATATATATAGGGCTATTATGTATATAGGGCTGAAGTGGTTAATGTATGTTTTGTAATAATAATCAAAATCTACAAAGTAACTAGTAACTAAAGTTTTCAAATAATTGTAGTGGAGTAAAAATACAATATTTGCCACTGAGATGTAGTGGAGAAGAAGTAAAAGTACTGAACATTTTAAATACTCCAGTAAAGCAAAAGTACCTCAAAACTGTACTTAGTACAGTACTTGATTAAATGTACTTAGTTACTTTACACCACTGGATGTAAGCGCTGAAGTTTCTAGAACAATTTAGTGTTGTCACTGCTGTCGTATCCTACTGACTCACAAGCCTAACCCACCAGGAGGAGAGCCTTCGTCCTACTCCTCCCGCACAACACTCCCTGCTGACAGGTGCCACCCCAGCCCGTAGGAATATGTACAGTGACCAGTGGTGTGAAGTAACTAAGTACATTTACTCAAGTACTGTACTTAAGTATACTTTTGAGGATTTTTGTTTTACTTTACTGGAGTAGGCTATCTCCCATTTTCAATACTTTTACTTCTACTCCACTACATCTCAGAGACACATATTGTACTTTTACTCCACTACAATTATTTGAAAACTTTAGTTACTAGTTAGATTTAGATCATTATCACAATACCCACTTCAGCCATATATATATATTTCGGCCATTTGAAAATAACCAATCTACAAGCTCCAAATGCGTTGTGATGCGACGCATTGTGAGCTTGTAGATCTGCTATTTTCAAAAGATTTGTATACATTCAAAAAGTTGTGAAATGGGACATTCTGCATAATGAGTACTTTCTACTTTTGGTACTTTAAGTACATTTTGATACCAATATGTTTGTACTTTTATTAAACTAAATTCTGAAAACCAGACTTTTACTTCTAAGAGTATTTCTACATTGCAGTATTGATACTTTTACTTAAGCAAAAAATGTAAAGTAATACTTTTTCCAACACAAAAAAGTACTTGAGTAAAAGTATACAAAGTATTGGTATCAAAATGTACTTAAAGTACCAAAAGCAGAAAGTACTCATTATGCAGCCGTTTCACAATTGTTCTAATGTATAAATGGTATAAAAACCTTTTGAAAATAGCAGATCTACAAGCTCACAATGCACATTGTGAGCTTTTAGATCGGCTATTTTCAAATGGCCGATTTCAAATTGTACATAGGGTTGAAGTGGTTAATGTATGTTTTGTAATAATAATCTAAATCTGCAAAGTAGGCCTAACTATAGTAACTCAAGTTTTCAAATAATTGTAGTGGCGTAAAAGTACAATATTTTCCTGTGAGATGTAGTGGAGTAGAAGTAAAAGTATTGGAAATTGGAAATACTCCAGTAAAGTAAAAATACCTCAAAACTGTACAGTACTTGAGTTAATGTACTTAGTTACTTTCCACCACTGCTAAAAACCCTAATTCAGTGGCTTCAAATAGACTAGAGCATGGTTCTGGGACCGGATTCACTCTAAATTGTTGTGAGATTTAGGAACTTTTCTTTTTGACATTAACAACCTGAACCCTAGCATCCCTATTCTAGAGGGAACATTCAACGAAAATAGCCGATCTACAAGCTTACAACTCGTTGTAGTGTGACGGGTTTGTAGACTGGCCTTTTTCAGCCATAAGGTTTGGTGTACTAAGTGCAGAGCCAAAGGTCAAGTTTACTAAGTATTGAGGGTATAAGTGGTTAAATGAATCCAACATATTATGTGTAAACAAACAAACAAACAAACAAACTAACAAACAAAACACAATTATTAATCAACACAACACTGATGATAGTGCTGTCAAACAAGTCTATGAAGCTATCTATGAAATCTATGAAAACGTTTAATCTGCAACACAATTCTATACAACAAATAGCCAGTGGTGGGAAAAGTACTCACATTTCTTACTTAAGTAAAAGTATCAATGCTGCAATGTAGAAATAATCTGTTGCAAGTAAAAGTCCGTAATTCAAAATGTACTTGAGTAATAGTATTGGTAAGAAAATATACTTCAAATACCAAAAGTAGAAAGTAGGCCTACTCATGCAGAATTGAAAGTTTTCAAATGTATAAAAATCTTTTGAAAATATTTGAGTAAATGTACTTTGTTACATTACACCACTGCGCGCACACACACACACACGTACACACGCGCACACACACACACTGCACACACTGCACATGCGCACGCACGCGCGCGCACACACACACACACACACACACACACACACACACACACACACACACACACACACACACACACACACACACACACACACACACACACACACACACACACACACACACACACACACACACACACACACACACACACACACACACACACACACACACACCATTTTAGCTGTCCATCGTGTAGGATGATGACGCTTGCTCCAGGATGGGGAAAGGGGGGGTTTCAGCGATGTTGCCGCTTTTTTTTAATACATTTTTATCCCACAATTTTGTAACCCATTTTTTTCACCCAGTGGTGACAATCGCCTATGTAGTCATAGTCTTTTGAATAAAATTCTATTTAGTTTTAGTCATATTTCAGTCATCTGAAATGTTTTAGTTTTAGTCTAGTTTTAGCCAACTAAATAGCATACGATTATAGTCGACTAAGTGATTTAGTCGACTAAAATGTATTTTGGTGGTCAGGTGGTGCCTTGATGGCGTCGTAATACCTGATTTTACGCTTGGTTGCATGCTGAAAATAGCAGATCTACAAGCTCACAACGCGTCATTTGGTTTTTATTTAGTTTTCGTCAGTGAAAAAAGGTAGTCGACAGACATTTTTCGTCATAGTTTTAGTCAACGAAATCAACACTGCAGGGGAGCCCGGGCGTTGGGGGGAATGCCGGCTGTCCTCTGGGTGTCGCCGGGCAGCGTCTCTCAGACCTTCTTTGCTGGTTGATGGTCATTTATTTGTGAGATTGCTCTGGCACAGGTGACCTGCCAAGCTTATCGGTCAAGTGCCAGAGTTTCAAACTGAGTGGCGTTGATGGCAGGTGCGCTTCAGAAGGTCCTTGGTGTAGCCCTGTAGCACCTCTTTTGTCCGCCCAGTGGCACGCTTTACGCCTGTAGAGCGTTGTTTCTCAAAGTGGGGTCCGGGGCAGCAAGATTTGTTAATTTAGCATCACAATAATTGTAACCTTTTACACTTTGGCTATTCAAAAATAACAGATATACAAGCTCATAGCGCGGCACCGAGTGCCGCGCTATGAGCTTGTTGATCTGCTATTTTAGAAAAAATCTTGAAAATGACAGAAAATCTTTGAATATATATATATTTTTTAAGAGAACATTTGTAACTCAAATCTTTGCTTCTCGGGGTCCCTGGAACAAAATATTTGAGATGGGGGTCTGCGGCCAAATACATATGCAAAATCATTTTGGGGGTCCTTGACATGAAAGAGTTTGAGGAGCACTGCTGTAGAGGACTTGGCGAGGCAGGCGGTGGTCAGGCATACGGTTGGTGTGTCCTATCCATCGTAGGTGTCTTCTGGCCGCGGCTGCTTCCACACAGATGGATTCGGTGCTCTTCAGGATCTCAGTGTAGGGGAACCTGTCTTCCCAGGACAGACCAAGGATCAGTGGTGGAAACTACTGTAAGTACATTTACTCAAGTACTGTACTTAAGTACAATTTTGAGGTACTTTTACTTTACTGGAGTATTTCCTATGTTTAATACTTTTACTTCTACTCCACTACATCTCAGATGCAAATATTGTACTTTTACTCCACTACAATTATCTGAAGTAGTTAGCCTACTTTGCAGATATAAATTATTACATTATAAAACATACATTAACCACTTTAGCCTTATTTATACATAGGCTATTTGAAAAGACATTTTAGTCTATTTTCAAACATTTTAGTTATTTTACTTTTGGTACTTTAAGTACATTTTGATACCAATATTTTTGTACTTTTACACAAGTCAATTTTGAATTCTGGACTTTTCCTTGTAACACAGTACTTCTACATTGCATTATTGATACTTTTACTTAAGTAACACATTTGAGTACTTTTTCCACCACAAAAACCAAGTTGGATACAGAAACCAAACTGATACCCTTCAAAAACACTTCCACCCTCACAGTTGCTGCTGTTATTATTTCCTGTCATTTGTTTTTTTTAGTCATGCGATGAAATCTAAAACACAATTCAAGGCGTTTTGATCTCTGCAGTGATAAGAGGTGAGCCTTTTGTGTCCATATCTCCAACAGTCATCAGGTACAATGGAGGGACTCTATAGTGACTCAGTAAGAATGGAACTGTGAGATTATATGTGAATTCCTTTCCTTTGTTCGGAGGCCAATTACAGAGCCATTAGTATTGTTGCTCACGTCCGCCCAAAACAAAGTGTTGCAGACTGGACCTGCTTGAAGTTGAAAATGGTGTATGTTTACACAACTAAATAAAGCTAACTAAAATCACAGAGGAAGGTTTTAGTTTTTGTCAGTAGCCAATATATTTCATAAAAAAGAAAAATAGTGAAAATAGATGATTTACAAGCTCACAACATGTTGCGTTCTGGGAGTGTTTTGTAACTCAGCCCTGACTACCCCATTTTACAATAAACAAACTAAAACTAACACTAAAACGAATAAAAACGAACTGGAAATGGGTAAAAAACTGTGATGGAAAAAGTAAATGTTTTACTTTGTAAAAGTATCAATACTGCAATGTAGAAGTACTCTGTTACAAGGAAAAGTCCAGAATAAAAAAATTACTTGAGTAAAAGTACAAAAGTATATCAAAATGTACTTAAAGTACCAAAAGTAAAAGTACTAAAATGTTTGAAAATAGACGATCTACAAGCTCACAACGCGTCGCAATGGAACAAACATAGAATACCTTAAGTTCTTATTCTTGGCATCGCAGTGGAAACTCAAGGTTTTAAAGAAAACAATACCATGACATTTATTTTTACATTATTGTTTTATTAATATTAATGTTATATTCTATGACACTATATTATATGACACATATGAAGCACAGACTGTAATGGACACTTTATTTGTTTTTACATTCGTATATTGTTCTGTATTGTTGATGCTTCTTGTTTTTTATTTTTGCCTTGTATTGCTGTACACAACAACCGTAACTGCTGTGCCGCCTCAGGGCGACTGAATTTCCCCCGCGGGATAATAAAGGTATCTATCTGCAGTATATCTATCTATTATTGTTCAAATATTTGTGTTTTGCCAATTATTTGACTCTCAACCTGCCCACAGGTTGAGAGTCTATGGTGACCAAGTTTATTATAGTTAAAGGGATATTTCACTTTAAAAAAAATGTGGGTGATTATTCTTATTTTTTTAATTTAGAGTAGCCAATTATTTTGTACCCCTTTTTCTCCCCAATACGTTATGCCAATTGATTCTTATCTTCCCCACACACATTGCTGTGTTGTCACTGCTGTCGTATCCTACTGACTCACCTGCCAGTGAGGAGCCCCCACCAGGAGGACGTAGAGCCTTCGTCCTCCTCCTGCCCAACACTCCCAGCTGACGTATGAGTATGTGCAATGTACTCGACTAATATCACCCTCCCCGCCCGGCTTCCCTCCCCCCAACACGGGCCAATTGTGTTTGTGTAGACGCTCAACAAAGCCGGATGCACTACGTTGGATTCGAACCAACAATCTCCGTGGTGGTGGGCAGGGACTTTACCATTGCGCCACGCCGCCACCCGAGCGCAATTTGGGTCATTTTATTGTCTACTCAGGCTTTTGGGAGCACCCCGGACAGTTTTTAAGTTCCTCGATTCAGTATTTAGATATTTGATATTCATTTTAGCAGACACGCCCCCTTCCTATACAAACCCATTGTAACTTCAAACTCCATTTTAACCATGTTAGATTAATCAAAAACACCCGTCGTTGGTTCTGTTGACTCATACTGCCCTCCTAATACGTGAGGGGGCCATGTTTTTTCAATAACTTTTTTCATTAGTTTTACAACTTTTCTTCATTTACCCCCAAAAAACTTCTTAAAAATAAATGAAAGATTATCTGTTCTGTTTATCATATATTTATAATATATATATGCATATTCAAAGATTTCCACAAAAGTTTGACGATTAAAAAAAAAAAAAGCAGATCTACAAGCTCATAGCGCGGCACTTCTGTTATTTTTTTAATAGCCAAATAAATCTGAAAATGACAGAGATGCGTTCCCGGTCTTAAAGAGTTAACCCATTAAGACCTGAGGCTGATTCTAAAAATGTCTTCTAAATCCTAACAGTTTTCTTTAAAAAAAATAACATTGTGTTGCTATATATCAGTGATTCTCTGTGTTGTATGTTTTCATGTCAAGGACCCCCAAATGTATTTGGTTGCTGACCCCCATCTCAAAATATTTTGTGAGAGGTACCGCCAAGAAGCAAAGATTTGAGTTTAAAATGTTCGCTTTAAAAGATATTATGATCTGCACACCTTTTCACGATTTTTCAAAAATAGCTTGTTTGTTTGTTTATTTCGGTTTGGGTGATGGGGCATTGGGGCAAACATATTTGTAGGGCTGAAGTGGTTACTGTATGTTTTGTAATAATTATCAAAATCTACAAAGTTTTCAATTCATTGTAGTGGAATAAAAGTACAATATTTGCCTCTGAGATGTAGTGGAGTAGAAGTAAAAGTACTATTCACACCTTAGACCCCATGGAGATGTGTCATTGTTACAGTTAATGGGATCATTTGTGTCCTTTGTGCGTAGCCGTAGATGTGTGTAAAGAGCAACGAGTTGTAGTGTTACTGTGTCAACTCGAATGCTACTGAACGAAGTTTATCCTGGTGTGCAATTCTTCAGATGGCAGCCAAACCAAATCTCATGCTTATCCTGGTGGTGCACTGTGAGCTAGTTATGGGTCTATCTTAATAAAAAATGTAAACTAAATTGTTGTTCGAAATAACTCCAACCCCTGCATGTGTATATATCGTAATTCTGATGTTCAAACATAAGCAACTGGTCTCAACTAAAGTCTAATTTATGTTCCATCACACGACACGCCCCGCGGATCCCGTGGTGTAAAGTAACTAAGTATATTATTTACTCAAGTACTGTATTAAAGTGGGCCTGCAGTTTTGAGGATTTTTTACTTTACTGGAGTATTTCCAATTTTCAGTACTTTTACTTTTACTCCATTACATCTCAGAGGCAAATATTGTACTTTTATTCCACTGCATTTATTTGAAAACTTGAGTTGAATCCCCTCCTGGATGGCACCCTTGCGTGGAAGTCCTGTGTATGGGTTCTCATAACCCAGCAACCCTAGGCAAATTATGCCATTGCTTGGAGATCAGATATTTTGGGCAGCAGTAGCAGTCTCTTTGGTCCTTTCAATGTGAGATTTGCTCTCACCACTTAATGCACGGATAATAGCATTGCGTCTTGCGCTGATCTTAAAGGGAATGGCAGTGGGTACTGTGATTGGATTGATTAAAGTAACGCCCAAACACACCCATGACTAATTCAGAGCAGTTTTACCGCATAGCACCTTGGTGCAGTGCACACTGCACACATTACCACACCCATAATAGCAAAATGGCTTTATTCACACCTCCACGTCTTAAATTAAGTAATAACACCAGCTCTTACCTTTGAAGTCCTTAATAGATCCCAGAGAGAGAGAGAGAGAGAATACATGTCCGTGCTACTTAACTAGGCCTACTCCTGTGTGAGGATCAAAGAGTAGCCACCACAACTCAGTAGTAGTTGAATTATTTGAGACACACATACGGGTATTTCGGGGAGTGGCCGAATCCGCCATTACTTTTTCGTGTACAGCTTTGACCATTGGAATTGCACTACGAAACGTACACGTTGTTACATTTTATGGGTTTATTTCGTCATAGCGCAATATATGGTGAAGTATAGTAGTGCAGGTCATTGCAACAACCACCAGTCTTGTGAAAAATGAAAACGGGACCGCCAAATATTCTAAATGTTCTGCGATTTTGCCAATAATCATATTCTTTGAGACACATCTTTGAGGACATGACGTATATGTGTAGGCAGAAGAATAGACTGCTAACGAGCCAATCAGCGACAACATCATTCCACAGCTGGGGAGAGACAAAGCTTCTCTACAGCCGGGCCATCAGCTGGGCAGGTGGGGGAGGGGGTAATTAGCAGTGTCGTTAGAGGTAGTATGAATTTACTTTTTTGGAAATCATGTCTGGGTCGCATCGGAACTCTCCGCGGGCCAGAGTTATATACCTATAAGGGTCTGTCCATTCAATTTAGTTATTTTGAGATCTACTGGGCCTAGACTTGAAAACAAACAAATTAAATAGTTTATTAACGACATGACTGGTGGTAGCCTGTATTTTTAGCCTATCGTTCTTTGTAAGCAATGGCCATTAGGTTTAAAAGTGTTTCAACTGGTCAGCCAAACTATCCTCCCCCAACTGCCCCGCTAATGTGTGTGTGTGTGTGTGTGTGTGTGTGTGTATGTGTGTGCGTGCGTGCGCGCGTGCGTGCGTGCGTGCGTACGTGCGTCTGTGTGCCAATTACTCTGTAACTGTAATTACAGTGTTATAAGGATAATATAAGAGAGTTATTGATAAAGTTAAGGACTACCTCCGTACAGAGAGCACAAAACACAGCAAGGGACCTACTCCTACACCTACTCCTACATAAATTATGTCAGGCAATAGGTTACTACCCTACTGTTTTTTATGATGTCCATCATGTCCCTTCTTTTTATGCATATTCGATGCTTAAGATACTGTTGCATCTTTTGATTTCTGATTTTTATTTTGCGGCTTGAACAGGCAAATGCATACTTTTTTAATGTAGTTGCTTGTGTGGGGGTATCATTGTTACAATGTTGTTATAAATTTGTGTTTAAAAAATAGAAAGGTTCAAATGCCCAATGTGTTTCTTCATCTACTTTACTTTGGTAGCTTATGTCAGATACTGTAGGCTAAATCAATTGATTTAGCGATTGTTATCGCTCTCCTCCTGCATTCACAGCAAACAGGAAATAAGTACATTTACTCTAGTACTGCATTTAAAGGGATACTTCACTTTCGGGCCGGGGACACATTTAAAAAAAATATTAAAAATAAATGAAAAAAGTTATGGAAAATTCATGGCCCCCTCACACATTAGTAGGACACTGCGTGTCGTGAGGGGGCCATGAATTTTCCATAACTTTTTTCATTTATTTTTAATATTTTTTTTAAATGTGTCCCCGGCCCGAAAGTGAAGTATCCCTTTAAGTAGAATTTTTAGGTACTTTTTTTTTTTATTTTTTTTGACTAGTTCCAAATTTCAATACTTTTTCTTCTACTACACTACCTCTCAGAGACAAATATTGTACTTTTGCTCCACTACAATTATTTGAAAACTTTAGTTACCAGTTACTTTGTAGAAATAAGTTATATATCATACATACTGTATCATATCATATCCACAAATCCACCATCCATTTAACTTCCACATTATGAAAACCATTTGAAAAACAGAAGAAAGAAACCAATGTGTTTCTGATTGAATATTTTATTGATTAAGGACATTTTTGATTCAGTTCAAATAACAGTAGGCTACGTTTACTCAAGTAACATGTTGAAAACAGGAATACACTATGGTATTACTACTGTTACTCATTCCCTGCCTAGAACGTAAAAAACGTAATTATTTCTAATTACCAATTCTGCCAAGAACGTAAAAAACGTTTTTTTTTTTTCATTTTTTTTTTTTTCACTCAAAGACCAAGGAGATATGATTTTTCGAAGATCTAGACTCCTATCCACTTCCTTGTTAACTTAAAACTTAAAAAATCTGTATCTCGGCTCCTGAGTACTTTTTTTTTCAATGACAAATCTCTGGCAGTGGGCAAACGCGGCCAGAAATAATTCAGGCAGTGAATGATAAGGTAATACAAAATCCGGGTCTGTACAAAAAAAAAGTCTGAACATCTTGGAATCGGATGAAATTGTCACGGGTCCACCCGGGTTTGGTTTTGTTATTTGAATATACATCAGAACGAGTTGGAATCGGATCAGATTTCACAGGTCCATTCCGGTTCCGGTCCGTTTCTTTTTTTTAGAGGTCTAATACAAACCTATATCTACAGTACATACCAGACAGACTGTGGATAATTACATTTCTTGAGTGAGGCATTTATACAATGTGCAATTAATCTGTATATGCAAAATGTTGACCGTTATGTGGCCTGTGCTGGATTCGTACCGACCAGCAGTGCTCAGGAGTTGTTAAGTTAACAGGACGAAAATCCACTTTGTTTATCCACTCGACCACCAATCTGGGAACCCATCGCCAAATAAAAAGGAAAAACAGCGCCCTCTGCTGTTTTTTACTCTTTCACTTGGCTCTGGGGGGAGGTAAATGGAGCACCCGTGCGCAAGGAAACGGGGGTTTTTGGTCTGCCCTCAGCGCTCCACTTCCGGTGGTGCGCTTATGTTTTCATTCCCACTAACAATATTTCTACACGGAACACTAACACCACTTCTCCAAGAGAACATGGATCGTTTTGGTTATAAGCCCACTTGTTTCTATGATGAAAGAGCAAGTGGTTTTGTCTGCTCCGAGGACGCTATTGTTAAATGCACAGCTCTGGAATCACCCACGGTTACTCTGAGAAGGAAGGGACAGATGGATCACCGTGCCAAAAAAACTGTCTCCCATCCGCTCCCATTCTATTCCTTGCAAAAAAAGACTCCATATTTCCTTAACTTTTTACAGTGGGGAAAAACGAGTCCCGTTCGATCCGAGATCACTCCGCCTGGTGACTCGCGTGAGAGATGGTATTGTTCCAGGCGTTAGCCAGGACCATCCACCATCGTGCACGCATATATTGTTTACAATAGGGTGCTCGTCGTGGAGTCTGCAGCTGTAAACAGCGTAGCGCTACAAACGGTGAGATCTCTGGCACTCAACGTCACTTAAAAAAAAAAAAAACTCTGGCACCCAATGTTAAGTACAATTTTGAGGTACTTTTACTTTACTGGAGTATTTCCAATTGTCTGTACTTTTAGTCCTACTCCACTACATCTGACAGTATTGTACTCTGCTGTTTTCAAACATTTTAGTACTTTAACTTTTTGTACTTTATGTACATTTTGATACCAATACTTTTGTACTTTTACTTGTACTTTTACACTGCAAAATGTACAAAGTAGCCTATCTTAACGACTAATAATAAATAAAAGTACAGCATTACATTTTATGACTGTAGTGGGGAAAATACAAACTTTAAAAAAACCGTTGGTACGTTTACGTTTACTTAGCATGTACACAGGGTACCTGAGGTATCTGTCTGTCTGTCTGTCTGTCTGTCTGTCTGTCCTAATAAAAGGGGCAATGGACTACAGCCCCCATGTTTCCTTTAGTTCCAGTCAGACCGGCAATGTCAATCACTGTTTTTTCCTGGCGGCTGTTAGAAGATGCTATGGCCTTTGTCACCTTACTGGCTAGGAGGCTTATCTTAATGAAATGGAAATCTTCTGACTCTCCCTCCCATACACATTGGATGAGAGATGTCCTGTACTTTCTTAAATTGGAGAAAATCAGATTGTCCCTGAATGGTTTTGCCGAAAAATTCTGGAAGGTATGGAGTCCCTTCTTCCAATATGTACAGAGGATAAACTTTCCTTTCATTCCAGATTAGGGTGTTGGGTGAGGTCTGGTGGTGTAAATGTTATTGGGATGTTGTGACGGGAGCGCTGTTTTGCGCATTACACTATAATTTTTCTGCAAGGTTCAGCTGACTGACTGATTTTTTTTTTTTGTCTTGTCTTGTCTTGTCTATGTTCTTGTTGTTGATTTTATGTATTGTTGTATTTTATTTTTTTTTACTTCTATTTTATTTCTTGTAAGTCGAGATTTGTCCTTTGTGTTTTCATTTGGGGGGAAAAAACAAAATAATAAGACTATGTAACTCTCTTCTTTGGGCTATACATGGGGCATTGCAATGACATGTTTTTTTTTATATGTATGCTAGAAATGCCTCTGTAAAAAAAACAATAAACAAACGTTAAAAAAAATAAATAAATAAATCATAAACATGCACGCACGCACGCACGCACGCACGCACGCACGCACGCACGCACGCACGCACGCACGCACGCACGCACGCACGCACGCACGCACGCACACACACACACACACACACACACACACACACACACACACACACACACACACACACACACACACACACACACACACACACACACACACACACACACACACACACACACACACACACACACACATTTTAACAATTTATTTATGTCCACTTAAAGGAACGCATACAAGGACACAAATATTAAAGGTGCAGTAGTTACATTCACAAAATCAAGACATACGTATTCTTGATACAATAAGCATGTCATTCAGTATTCTATGGGTATAAGTAACAGCATCTGCAAATTATGGCAGACAGCACCCTTTGCTTTTTGGGCATTCCAAGTTGTTGAAACCCTCTAACAACCAGTCTGTGCATGTGTCCTAGGCTGCAAAAAAAAAAAAAAAAAAGTCTGAGATGGTATGTAGGAGTGGTTGATATTTAATATTTAATGACCTTCGTCATAAAAGCTTCCTCTAGGCGAGGGTCAAAGTTGCAGGCTATCTCTAACACAGACACTTCTCTGGACCACAACAACATCTGGTGTATTAGCTGTCTGAAAGATGTAAAAATGTCTGGGTTGTCACAGAGAGGAAACACACACACACACACACACACACACACACACACACACACACACACACACACACACACACACACACACACACACACACACACACACACACACACACACACACACACACACACACACACACACACACACACACACACACACACACCATGATCTCCGGCTCTGCTTTCGGCGTGACAAAGGCGGAGATAACGAAACTGAGTGTAACCATATAAGGTGATGAATTGTTCAAGCACTTGAGTAGGCAGGATGCAGGTTTGGTGTGGTCACTGTTTGCAGTATGACACCCACCCCACCCCAGTCCAACACCCAATGACTAAAATTTACCATGACACACATCCAAAAGATGGTGTAATCACTATCCTAAATATTATCAATCTGCTCTACAAGTTCACACATTGCATTGCGACACATTGTGAACTTGTAAATTGGCTATTTTCAAAATTTTCAAAATAGAACTTAAGTGGCTAATTCATGATCTTTGTAAGTTTGGGTCCAGTTGTAAGTAGTACAAGTAATTGTTTGAAATGTTATAGTTAGTTGAGTTAAAGTCAAAAGTTTCCAAAAAACAAATACTTAAGTATCAGATACAAAAAAAAAATGCAGTAATCAAATAAATGTCGGCTATTTACTGTCCATCCCTGGGTATGTTGTCATGTGGCACAACAATATGTTAATCTGAAAAACACAATGAACTTTAAATGTAGTGGCACTCCCCCATGTCAAAGGGTTTAACCAATTATGCCTTTTATACTTCATATACTTCTTTTATACTTCCCCCAGGGGTCTAGACTTGGCCCCTTCTTTTCCCCCGTCTCCACCAAATCTCTTCCTCAAAAATAGCTGATCTACAAGCTCACAAAATGTTGTGTTGCCCTGGTGTGCTAGGGTACATGTAGTTAATTGTGAAATAATAAAATATCAGTTTTCAAACAGTCCAAATCTGAAAAAGGGTATTAGTGAGATAGTATAATTTGAAAGAACCGGAGCACACATAAATATATATATTTTTAAACCAGAGAGTTCTAAAATAACTAGAGTGGTCTCCGTGAATCCCCGCCCATTCACTTCCATGGAGTTGCTCAGCCAGTGCATACCCCCTCTTTCCCCCCTTCTTAAGTGTTTGTTGACGATGATGTCGCAGGGTTCATCCACGTCGTTTCACGTCGTCTCGCATGTGCAGTAGTGCCACCTCTGTGCGCAACCCCGTGCAGAGGAAAATCGTGCAGAGGAAAAACTGCTGGCACAGCTGGGGCGCCACGGCCACTATGGCCGTGAGGGCATGTCATTTTTCGAGGGGCTCACGGCCAAAGAGAGGGGCAACGACGGACATGTATAGGCATACAAGGGAAAAGGACTGAGAGAGACCTATATCTCCATATATGGGCATATACATGGTAAATGGTAAATACTGTGACATCAGGGATCTCCATATATGGGCATCGGTCGGATTGGCGGTGCACCGTTGGTGTGAGGGCAGCGTAGCGGCCCGAACCTCTAGTAACTAGTAATCTAAATCTAGAAAGTAACTTGCAAATACAGTTTTCAAATAATATAATATGTGCTCTGAGATGCAGTGTAGTATAACTATTGGACTAATGGACATACTCAAGTCAAGTAAAAGTACTACAATGGAAATTATTAATATCCAGTCAGGGTGAAGTGTTGGCTATTTATTAGGAACATTTGAGCAGAATGACAGCATTACAGATCATAGCATCGGCCCCAATCTCAGACAGTTCTTATAGTCCACTCTAACAGAGGAGCTATTCTAAATGGTCATATAAGGATATGTACTAAAGATAAGGGCAACACTGTACACACACATAGATACAGAAGTACAGATTATAAGCTGACATAAAGAGTATAGAAGTCACAGTCCAAGTATAGATTTGCTGACAGAGTGAGAGTAAGCATGGAGGAGTCAGCTCAGCTGTTAGAATGACATCTGTAGTTGAGTTAGAATTAGCACATTGATGTGAAAGGTTGCTGAATACACGTAGATGCATAAAGACATGTTTTAGAACAGATTGGCATTCTAAAATATCTATTACAGTATCTCAGAACTGTACTTAATAACAGTAATTGAGTAAAGCTACTTAGTTAATTTCCATCACTGATGGCGTCCTCAGGTGATCTGTCTGTGCTGCATGTTGAAGTAGAGCAGATATTTTTATTTACTGTAGGATTAAACTAACACAGCGTTACTCAACCCGCGGCCCGCGGGCCGCATGCGGCCCCTCATGGTCAAATTTGTTTTTTTTTAATTTTAAGTACAGGATAAAAATATACCTTTCCGTTCAAATATATGGGTTGCTTAATTTTTTTTCATACTGTACAGGTGCATCAATTGTTACAGGTATAATGCATAGTTTTCTATGCATTTCAGTTTTTTTTGGGGGTTTGACCCCCAAATGTTTTCGGCCGCGCGGCAAAGCCGCGCGCCCAGGATAGGTGTCCCTTATTTCATATGGTGAAATTTCATTATTTCACATGTCAAAATGTACATTTTTTTATAACAATAACAATGTGTAGTGTGTTACAAAATCGAAAAATCCAAAATAGGACAGAAAGTTTTAGCTTGCGGCCCTTGGACTTTTGGTATTTTTCTGTGTGGCCCCTGAGCCATCTTAAGTTGAGTAGCCCTGAACTAACAGAATAATTTCCCATCTGTGTGTGTTTGCATTGTTCTTACACTCCAAGCTGTCAGTCTAACTAATGTTTGCCTCCGTGTAACAAATGTTTGCCTCCGTGTAACATCTTACAAAGTAAATGTCACACTTCAAGTTGATTTGTCATGTACACATACTAAATATCATGCACCTTACAGTCTAATTCAATGTGTCCTGCCTCTCAGACATTTAAACTATCTTAAAACAAAGACAGATAATAATAATAATAATAATAATAATAATAATAATAATAATAATAATAATAATGTTTTATTGTTGAAAACTGGGCATGTAACCTGTGACATCGCCCCTCTCCCCAACAAATAAATACATTAAAAAAGGAATAATAATAATAATAAAAAATGGTGTTGCGAAAATATGTGTTAAATAACTATATTCTGATGGTAATCATTGCTGTAGTCCTTGTCTCTCCAGCTCTTTAATAAAAATAAAATAAATGTTCAGGTCAGTATACCAATGTTATCCAATCAGGAGAGAGAACAGGATCCAGGATAAACAAGTGAGATTGTGAATACGTGATGAAAAAATAAATGTGCAGACACGTTTGGATCAAATGTGTAAGCCACCTGAAAATAGCCTGGCATCCAGACTGATTCGCTTCGTTCGGTGGATTTGTTTTTTCTCACTTCGCCTCTCAGTCTGGTAAACCTGCTATTTCCAAGGGGCGGGAACATCGGGAAGGGCACCCAGGCGTTTGTGGGGGTGGGGGGCAGGACCACTCGAATTTGACCAATGTCAAATTCGAGTCACTTCCCGACTTGCCAATGTAATTGGTGACGTCTGGAAATCCAGCTCAAACAGGGTGTTGGCCAGACAAAGAAGCAAAGTAGCTGGGAGTCAATTTGGCCAAAATCATCAAGATTGTGCACTTGGTGACACGTTTTTGATACCAACTTGCTCCCAACTAGGGGGCGATCCTAACTTGCTTGCGATGGTTTTTGAAAACCTTATGCCCATACCTAACACCATGCCAAAAATCTAAAGCTTGTCACCAAGTGCACAATTTGTATGATTTTTTACATATTCCCCTCCAGCTTATAGCCATTTTAAGCTTCCAGGCTAACCTGAAAATGTATTTTCCGTGTATTGAAGAGCTGGAGAGACAGGGAGACCCCTGTTACTGAGCAAACACTCCATAGCAATGATTACTAACAGAATATAAGACTTTTTAATATAAGCTTTTTGTCTTAACAATAAATACATAAATAAATAAACTATATGGGCGAGCAGGCCTGCTGTACAGTATACAGTATCCACAGGCGTGTCAGTGGTTAGAATGCAACTGGTGATAAGGCCTGATGGTCAGTCACATAATCTGCTCTGATAGCGATAATGACTGCTGCTGTTTGTCTAGAGGGAGTCATGGACACCAGGAAAGAGGCTGAAACAAGATTTTGTCTCTGAAAATAGCAGATCTACAAGCTCACAACATGTCCCGGGTTCAATCTGAAATGAAATAGTTGTTTTCCAATTACTGCCTCATTTTGCACAATGTTGTTTTGCTATTTCTGTGATGACTAAATATACTAAATATTATTAACTAGTTATTAAAACACTTCAATTAACATTAAAACATTTTATTATCTTGGTTTAGATTTTCTTTTAAGTACTGTAGATAATGTGTTATAAACAAATACATTACTATAAATCATTTTGATAACTATAAGTCATTATAAAAGGCTTTAGGACTATTTTGTTATGATTGCATTGTGTGTGCTTATGAGTGCTTATAAGTACTATTATACAGTACTATATACCCCAGATTATAATGCAATGCACGCATGCAATGTGTGTGTGTGTGTGTGTGTGTGTGTGTGTGTGTGTGTGTGTGTGCGTGTGCGTGTGCGTGTGCGTGTGCGTGTGCGTGTGCGTGTGCGCGTGCGCATGAACTTAATATGCATATTAAACCATGAAAGCCTGTTTTGGGGGTCAAAGGATGGGTCTCCCCCTGTCTCTACATTCCATCTATTGAAGCAGAGGCATGTCTCATTTTAATCAATGACCACATTTGCATCTAAAATGCCCACAAAAAGTTCGGAAACTTAACTTCAGTTGATTATTTCTTATCTTTAATAATACCAATTGTTATTGTGTATTGTGTATAATTTTTATTGCTGATGATCACCTTTACAACGAGGTACAATTTGTAAGGATCGGACATTTGTGGAATGAGCAACCCTGCTAAACGTGTGGGTAGCCCCCCCCCCGCCCCATTTGCCAAAATCCCCCAATATGCTTCTGTTGGTAATCGCTGCCAGCACACACTTGCCACACTTGCCAGTGTGTGCCAGTCACAGGTGTGTGACTGGCACCTGAGCATGGGTTCTGCAACTTTGGAGAGTTTGTGTATGCTCCAAGTAGTAACACTGCCCCCATGGAAAGATGCCACGTTTGTCCCTTCAGGATAAGGCCTGTGCAATAGGGAAAGTGGCAAACTGACACCAAACAAGGCATAACGGAACACCACGGGACAAACGTGGCATCTTTCCATGGGGGCAGTGTTGCTGCTTGGAGCATACACAAACTCAACAAAGTTGCAAGACCCATGTTCAGGTGCCAGTCACACACCTGTGACTAGCACACACCTCTCAGCAGGTGTGATGATATAAAACACAATACCAATTGGTATTATTGAAGGGGGGACATAATCAACCAAAGTTAAGTTTCAGAACTTTTTGTGGCTCAGTCAGCACTCCACTGACACCTGGCGTAATATACAGAACCGAACAGGTGTACCCATTTATTTATTTATTTTAATGCTGAACAAGAATTTCCACATGAAAATATTGAATTGGTGCACTATACCCATTCACAGCAACACCACTCCATGTTAAGAGTAGTGTTGGGGAAGAGGAGCGCTTGTTTGCCTTACTACAACATCCTCAATAGTGAACTGTGAAATAGCTTCTACATTTTTTAACCCAATTTGAACAGAAAGTGCAATGAAAAGGTTCAGATTTGTTAGATTTTCAAATAGCCTATGTATATAGTTGAACATATTCTGATGCTATATTAACTCATTTTGCTGGGGACCCCAGCAAAATTAGGTTCAATTAAAACAAAAGTTTTAAATGAAACATAATTAAGTTAAAATTATCTAATGCATTAAAATGCATGAGATAAATTGATAAAATAAAGATACAGCCGATAAAGATAACAACTGCGAAAACAGCAGCTACTGAGCCACTGAGACAACCTATGTTGTCATTGTTGTGTTTTTTCTCCCTAGATGCCAGAGCAGAACCTCTGCACCAAATTTTTCACATGGGCCTGTTATAGCGCCACCAGCAGGCCAATTTTGGCAAAACACATTTCTTGACAGTACTCCTACAGATTTTGCAAACATCATGCAAATCGGTACACAGTATCTCTATAGTCCTTAAACCAAACGGGTCTTCCAGATTTGTCATAGTCCATGATGATTGGCTAAGATTAGCTTCAAAAGTTTGCAGGATTAGTTTGTTTTGAACAAAATGCCTCAAATCATCAACGCAGCATGCGATTTTCGTGAGATTTTGCGCACACATTCCCACTAAGCAGAGGAAGGAAATGCCACTTGAAAGTTTTCATGGTGGCGCTATAACAGGCCGATTCGCGTTTTTACCTATGGTATGGCCCTGCGTGAAACTTTGCAGGGCCATACCTAGAGGCCAAGGATAAACCTTTGCCCTGCATTTTTTAGATCTTTCTTTTAGAGCACCAGCAGGAGGCTGACTTTTGTAAAAAAATGTTTTGCTATTACTCCTTCAGTCCAAAAATCATGCAAATCGTGTTTTTTTTGTTTACAAATATCCATGGTGTGTTTATAAATATTCTGTATTTGTTTATAAACATTTGGGGTCTGTTTACACATATTCGGGATTTGTTTATAAACATTGATGGTTTGTTTATAAACATTTAGGGATTGTTTATTAACATGGGTATAAACATTTAGGGTTGGTTTATAAACATGTATGGCTTGTTTATTTTGAAAGCTGATATAACACATCAAGAAAACTCATGAAAACTCACTATTAGTCCAAAACCGAAATCCTTATTGTTCAGTAAATCACTTGACACACAAAAGTAGATATGTTCTATTATGTACACTCTCAAGTCACACGCACACACGCACACACGCACACACATACGCACACACGCACGCACGCACGCACGCACACGCACACACACACACACACACACACACACACACACACACACACACACACACACACACACACACCAAGTTGAAAGTTGACATTTGATCTATTTCAATAAGCTAAATAAACCCATTTGCATTCAGCAGCATCCCATAGAAAAATTAGCTGGGAGGGAATATGTAAAAAATCATGAAGATTGTGCACTTGGTGACACGTTTTAGATTTTTGACATGGTGTTAGGTATGGGCATAAGGTTTTCAAAAACTATGTCAAACGAGTTGGGCTCGCCGTCCGTGATGGCTGCCGGGAGCTAAATTGTCATTCATTACTCAACGTAGAAAGGTATTTTTTGTGTCTAACCGTAGGTTTTAGGGCTCAAGGAATGTGACTGAATCAGTAAAATGACCATCAGTATTTATTGCCAAATTCAAATTCATGATGTGTGCGTGTGCGTGTGTCCATGTGGTACATAGACATACTGTAGACTCATATAGTGTGATTATGTAATGCTCAAGGCATGGATTCCCTCCTGAATCTCCTAGATTAGATAAAAACACTGCCACCTGGTGACACAAACCTCTCACTGCACACTCCACTGTGAAATAAGACAGCTATGAATAAAAATAAACTCAACCAACCTTTCCTCACATTAAATATTTACTCCTGAACTGGAAGTGTTTATTTTGCTGAATGTTGTATAATATTCAGTTTTACACAGTCATAATCTTTATTATTTTTGTATGTGAACATAGAGTAGAAATCAACCTTTGGGTGAAATTCCTTGCATTACTCTATGGGGTGGCAGTGGCTCAGGGGTAGAGTGGCCAGTAGAGCAGCCAGATGGAAGCCGTGAGGTTTCCAGTTCGATCCCGCGCTCTCCCAGAAGAGTTAGTGTGGAAGTGTCCTTGAGCAAGACGCTGAACCCCTAATTGCTCCCGATGAGCAGGTTGGTGCCTTGCCATGGTTTCCTCCACCATCGGTGTATGAATGTGTGTGTGAATGGGTGAATGTAGTGCACAATCTAAAGCGCAATCTAAAGCGCCGGATCTGTAACCGTTTACCAGCAGTTGGTCGGAGACAATCTAGTCTGACTAGTCATGGTTAGTGTTATGTTCTTCCAAATATAAAATATATTATTTTAAATGTTTAAATCGTTTCAGTCCTTCCTTAACCAATCTCGTCTATGATGCCAGTGCCACTGCTACCTGCACCATCAAAACACAATAGACATTATATATGTGTATATATCTGGACTGGGACGCTTTGTGTTTCAATGTTAGTGAAGCATCATTGCCAGACCTTGTCTCGCTCCTCCTGCAGACCTTACATGCATCACTATGAATGTACTAAATGTGCTATGGGGTTAAAACAAATTCTGTTAAAACACATTTTTTATCTATTTTATTCAAATCAATTATTTTAATAATCATTTGATTATTTTGATTAAATGTAGTTAAATTACTTTTTATTATTTGTTAACATTTAGTGTTAAACAGCTCTATATTTTGATAGTAATCATTGCTATAGGTTGTTTGTTCAGTAACGGGTTCTCCCTGTCTCAGCTGTTTAGTAAACAGAAAATACATTTTCAGGATACCAATTTCATCCAATCAGTTGAGAAAACACTTACAGGATACCGGATAAAGTGATATTGGAAGTGATGACATGAAGAAATGAGCAGACAAAATTGAAACTGGAACACTGATAAATGGGTACTCTCCTGATTGGATTAAAATTTCAACACACCTAAAAATATGTTTTGTTTATTAGAGGCGGGGAGTCCACTGTTATTGAAAACACTATAGCAATCATTACTATCATAATATAGAGCTTTAACTTTTTAACCAAAAATATCATGCAATATCCCTAGCTTTTACTGTTACACCCCTATTTCAGACTGACTAAAACAATGCAATTTATAATGACAGTAGACAAACAAGGGGTGAAAATAATTGGCTATTGTACATAAAAAGAAACACAATTATAATACTTGGGTTATCTTACATTTCTAGGGGTATTATTTGTCATGATACATTTACACATTACACTATCTGAAATTCTTCCTCTACTGCTCCTAACTATTAGGAGCAGTATTAATACCATTAATACGACACCCGGGGAGCAGTTAGGGGTTAAGTGACTTGTTCCAGATATTTTGACACACTACACTGGACAACCCGAGGGTCACACCTGAGGGTGGCCCCTCTAGCCTCTTGGCTATGGCCGCCACATTCGGTTGACCTCAAGTGCTCTTTTTATAGTGCTAGCCAGTAGCCTCTTCATTGTGTCCGGGTTGCTCAGTCGGTAGAGTACTAGCCTTTGGGCCACATGGTCCTCGATTCAACACTGGGGGTTCGATACCGGGCACCACCAACTGAGTGTATGAGTAGCACTGCTTGGGTAAGATGTGCGATAAGGTCTGGGAGCTTATGGTAGGTCTCATCTATACATCTACCAGGGGTCTAGCGTGTTGAAAAGGGGATAAACACCCTCGTTCCTGGTCGATACTGACAAAAAGCCACTCCGACCTACTCACTCAAATCCTGAAATTAAGAAACGTTTTCTAATCCTAGCATGATTTGACTGGCACACATTTAACATGAAACATCTTTTGATATAGGCGGCGTTTGGTCCAGAAACCTAAAGCGTAGTAGCATACATTTGATGTATCTAGATCCAAAAACAGAGAAATGACAAAAACTGTACAATGATGTGGTCTATATCAAAGCATACAAAACCTTTATAAGTCTGATCCAAAACATATATTAATATAGATTGTGTACAAATGTAATGGTTCTACATTATAAATACTGCTTTAATAGGCTAATGTTTTCTGCATTACAGCTGAACCGTGCCATTCCAGGTCTGCTTCCCCAGCTCCCCCTAATGCAGAGGCGTGCTTTGCTTCAGATGGTAGGTCATTCAATGTATAATGTTTTGTACATTGTATCTGCAAAATAAAGTCAGACCTTTCTGTTTTAGTTTTTTTAAAGCTACTGATCAGCAATCGCCAAACATTATTCACAATGTTTAATCTTAACGCGGTTACAATTTAATGTCCATGTTTTTGTTTTTGGCCAAAAAAAAATATTAGTGGGCCTCTTTCTTTTACAACTGCAATAGAATATCTTCTGCGAGATCTGCTGCAGTACCTGAGCTGTGATGATGAGCCAGAAGAAGACGCAGTTCAAAGAGCTCCTCAGGCTAACTTGGATTGGAGCACACGTAATACTCTTTTTTCAGAAAGATGGAGGGAAAAGAGACCGTGCCATGTTAACAGCATGCTGGCACAGGGTAACGTGGCAACACGCGTCTGCAGCCAGTGTGGGAACAGCATGGCAGCTGTGAAATGTCTGCTGGTTTCTTCCAGCCATTGCCTCCAACCAGTTGTGTTGTGGACAAGGCTATTAGACCCTGTGGTAAGTTACAATTAACAATATAGGCATTTAGCAGACGCTATTATCCAGAGCAAATTACAAAATCAAAATAACTGAACCCTAGTCAGCAAACATGATAAATGGTCACATAAGTAGATTGCAAAGAGAACAGTCTAGTTTCAAAAGTAGGAGGTACCAGGTAAGCATCCAACCCCTTTCGGGACCCTAGTTTACCTTTTTTGTATTTGGTAAGGCGGTAACTAGGGTCCCTCCAACCTCAATCCACTCTCATGGTACCTGAAGGTACCACTGTCTGGTCACAGACAAATATAACGTTGCTCAAGTGTTCCACCGATGTTTCAAAGATACTCACAACTGCAGTAGGCTCCCGCGGAAACCTACGCTAAATCGGCGCTGATCGGCGTTGCCGCTAAACATTTTTAATCTATTTTTTTAATAAAAAAAATTAAGTCTTCTCCACTTCCCATGTCACGCCTCCCCCGTCTTGTGGTTGACTAGATGCACTTTTCCAGCCAATCACAAGACAGGGGAGGCGGGACATGGTGCGCAAGAGATAGCAAAACTAAAATTGAAAAAATAGATTAAAAATGTTTAGCGGCAACGCCGATTTAGTGCAGGTTTCCGCGGGAGCCTACTGCAGTTGTGAGTATCTTTGAAACATCTGTGCAACACTTGAGCGACGTTATATTTGTCCGTGACCAGACAGTGGTACCTTCAGGTACCATGAGAGTGGATTGAGGTTGGAGGGACCCTAGTGACTGCCTTCCCAAATACAAAAAAGGTCCCGAAAGGGGCTAGTAAGCATCCAACCAATCTAAATAACAATATATAATTTTATAATGCTGCCAGTTTGAAGAGCATCCTGATAATGAGTGAAACCTGAAAAAATAAAACGGTTCATTAGTTAAACCACTGGTTCTCAGTATGAGGGAGTAAAGGCCATTGCACACAGGATGCGATTATTCGCACGGAAAAAACGCACCCTGTCTGAGCCAACCTAAAACAAACCCATGTGTTTTTTTTTTACAGGGGCCTAAATGATTTGTAGTTGGGAACCAAATTGACTTTAAAAAACAGGGTGAACTAACAGATTTGTACACCTTCGGGGTAAAGTGTAGATTGGGGTCCTAGTGATTAAAACGTTTATGAAATGGGGTTCCTTGGTCTAATCAAACTGGGGGTTCGGGAAATTTAAAAGTTTAGAGAATCACTGTTAACTATAGGATAGTTCATTAATTATTAACATAAAAACGATAACTTGTGAAGGGAAGTTACAGACTGCTTTATGGGAGTTTCTATAGTATTATGTATATTTTGCTAATGATTAATTATCCTAACTCTTTCAGTGCGATTTGTGCCTATTGAGATGCCTGTCCAAATCTGTGGCGGTCCACCAGAAGGGTTGAGGGTCATCCAAGGGAAGGCTGTTGCTTTGGTCACAATACATGGTAAATGTAAAAGAATTCCTCTGCCCTGTTTGAAAAAAGATTTGGCTGGTTAATTTCCCTTTTCAACAACTCCTTCAAGAACTTAATGTTTGAAAGAAATGTGCACATTACGGTTGTCATTGGCCCCGATTCACTAAGCTGTCCGTAAATAGCGTGTAAATAAAGTTACTAAAGAAGGGTGTATTTTCTCAGCAAAAACTGACGTGCAATTCAGAAAGGGGTGTGTATGTCCCTGAAATGTGCGGAGTTGTCAGCTGATCGTAAATTCGTGGCTGTTGGGCACATTTTTATTTGAGGTTTGGCAATATTTTAATTGATTCAGCATGAAGAATAAAGCATTATAAAAGACATACGCAAGCTTTGGCCTATGTACACCAGCCTCACAGCAGACGTGAGAAAGAGCGCACCTCCCGTGAAATTGACCGACAAAAAAACATGAATGAATCTGACACCTCTAAATATGGGCGTAAATCGCTTAGTGAATCGGGGCCAATGTCTTTTTGGGGTGGGGGGGCTACTAACACTTATTAATTCTTACTCTTGACTTGCTTATTATAGTTCCTAGACTTACTACCAAGTCAGCCGTCATTACTGTATGACTAAGTCTAACTTTGGCATGTTATTTTGTAGGACGGTACGATCTCCACATGCCACAGCTGACTTGTGCAGGATGTCAGGCTACTTGGGAGGCAGGAGTGGAGTTCCTTATACAAAGTGGCTACTGGCCAGCCACCCTCAACTTTGCTACAATAGTTTTGAAGACATGAAGATGGCATCACCAGGGCTGTCACTTCAGGCATTTCTGCGAATGCTTGACAAGAGGACTGTTTGCTTTGGCCGTGTAAGTACTACTGTCTTCATTCTGCAGCATTGTAAATTTGTTAGTGTTTTGATATGAACAGTTTTGATATGAACATTTCTGTTAAACGAAATTAACGCTTCTGTTTTGTGGTGTTTTTTATAGACTGGGAAAATCTCATCGGACAGCTTTTAAAAAAGCTTTTTTGAATGGGCTGCTGTTCAACATGAAGTAGATTCTGCAAGGAGAAGCCATTAAGCTGTCCTGCTTGCACACCATCCATGCTTGCAGTCTCTGTTGATGGGAACCGCAAGCCTTACCGTTTCAAGAGTACAGCAAGGTAAATGTCCACACAAAGTAGTCAATTATGTATTGTACACAAAGTAACCTGTCATCACTGTAATGTTCCCCACAATATCATGGTGAAAGTTTGAGTGATCCCACATGATTAGTCTGGCAAGTTTGAGTGATCCCACATGATTAGTCTGTCAATGTCAATGTCAGGCTACTTACACTGTTCAAAATCTTAAATTTAACTTCTATTTCATAGATCTAAGGAGCAAGCCATCTTTGACGGTCTCTTCATCGCTAATGATGAGGATAGGCAGATTTGTGGATCACATACGCAGCAAAACCAAACATGTAATTGCAGACTTGCACTTCTATCTCAATATTTAACGTAAATAACAGTATACTATATGTCATAGATTGAGTACTGCCATGTAAAAAAACTACTCAAAGTATCTCATAGAATTGTCAATCATTATTTTCTACCATAGGTCCCTGGAAGGGGCGTGTGTGGTGGGGAGTGGACAGCAGCCAGAGAAACTTCCCAAAGGTCCAAGAGTAACGTGGAAGAGGAGGGACTGGAACTGGCTGTCTGCAGACATGGTGTCTTGTTGGCTGCCCTTAATATGTTTAGGGGTGAAATATTTGCATACCCCATGTTTTTACAGAAACAACTGGCGTCCAAGCATGACATCACATTTTTTTGTATGGACGTTGCCTGTAAATACTGGCCGTACCTACAAAGAGTCTGTACTGACTGTCCAGAGCTTCAGCCCCTTCAGACCATGAGGCCCTTCCTGTCTGTTGTACATGCTAAAGCCCATGACTACAATAACTATATAACTGACTGTTATAAGAAGATAATGTGCAATCCTATACATTATCTCTAACAATCATGTACCACAGTGACTGATAGCAATACCTTCAGCCAGGTTCAAAAACGTTTTGTGAAATGCTGCTTACGAGCAGAGGCAGATATCTGCCTCTGCTCGTAAGCAGCATTTCACAAAACTCTGTGGAAGAATATTGTAGCCTTTTGAATTAGGATTTGTCTTTCATTAAATTAAAGGGCCTTTTGAACCTGGCTGAAGGTATTGGCAGTAATGAATGCCCTTGATATTCAGGTTTGTGTATCTCTATCCAGGTGAAATGGAGCGGTGCAAATCAAGAGGGTGCTGGTTCCACACTAGGGGAGGAAGTGGAACAGTGTAATGCTTTTCTTTTTAAATATAAATCAAAGTTATTGAGCACCCTTTACGTCTGTGTGTTTGTTAAAACATATTGAACCAATGAAAAGTATTAAAAAGCGCTTCTGACGAAACCTCCTAACTCCATTGGATCCTCAAACTGTCGTCCAAACCAGCTAACTCCACCCCCTCTCCCCTGGGTGGCACACAGCTGCAGACTCAGAGCGGAGGAAAACAAACTTTAACGAGGCAGAAGTTATTGTAATATTTAAAGTCCAGCTTGTTATTGTAGGCCTATATAATAAGCAGAAGCATCAGGGCATTAATTCACTTGTTGTGATGCATTGTGAGCTTGGAGATCCATTGTCAGCTGTTATTATCAATGATGGCCAAAACCTACTAACTCCACTTGAGTTGGATTGGGGTAAAGTGGTGGTAATATTTTGGAGTTAGCCGGTTTCTGCCCGACAGGAGAGATACAATAGTGTGAATGACATTATTATAATTACATGGGAATTGTTGCTGAACTCATCTTTGTGTACTTGCAGGACGCAATGACATGTTGACCCTTTTGTCCATAAGATGGAACCAGCAGAAATGTGACAACCTGGCTAATTCACTTGCCCAAAGATACCAGAAGGTAGATAGAAATGTGCCATGTGATAAATTACACCTAGACAGCTCTGTGCACTTGCTTATAGCCTTTCCACATGTAACTTTTGCATGATTAAAACAGAAAATCTTGATTTGAGTTGCTGTTATAAACTTGAATGACTTGTAGGTTTTTGTAATGTTGTCAAAAATCTTGTCATTTTAGACTTCTAAAGCTTTAAAAGTCAAGTTGGCAGACCTGGAAACCCTGAAAGCCCAACTTCATTTGGAAGAAGACAAATTGGAAGAATTTGTGCAAGATGTCAAAGAATGGGCAGATGGTAAGCAATTATAAACATTATCTGATATGAATATTTTTTGCCTATTATAGTGAAAGTGACACTGTGTTGGATCACTTTTATCAGGAGAAACTGACCATCAAGGCACACCGCAGACTTTGTGTAAAAAGATTGAAGCCCTCACGAGTAGTATTAAAACAAGAGATCAACGCCTCTACCGAAAAAATGGTATGTTAATATTTTAGGCCTATTAGGACCTCAGTCTGAACATTTCCTTTACTATTACAATGTCCATACAATAGTAAAACGTATTGTTTCATGTGTTGTACCTCCCAAGTGGATTTTCTCAAGTGAACAACACTTGCACTGTTAATGTTGCACATTTAGGCTGTCTGAGAGCATGAGTCCAACTTCTAACAGTTCTTTTGCAAGAAAATTAGCATATGTTTTTTCTGGACGAATCCTACACCTCTCCTGGCTAATAGTGTCTCCAGCAATTGAAAACACTCTCTCTGAAGGGAGTGACTTGCCTATTGCTGGCCTTGTCTGCACTTTCTATAGAAAAATATAACATTATATTCATCATGATGAACGATTAATTTAGAGCCAATTTAACAGCAGCTTGTCGGCAGCAGACGTTTTCCGACTTCTCCCGCCGTCGGGCCGATATCGATGCGGTGGATTTCGGACTAGGCAAGAGGCGTTTCCCCGCAAAATTCGGTATTCTATGGCACCCCCCTGACCCGCCAAACACCTGAGCTACCCGTTACATTATGCATAGGTGTAGTTTGGGCGTTACAATGATAAAACCAATCACCGTGCCAGAAGCCATTGCCTTTAAGAGAAGACTGCGCTAGCCGTCATCCCCGATCCAATATATGCTCTAGCCTATCTACCTGTCTGCACTGTTGCCTGGTCTGATTATTATAAGCCACATTGGGCTTGTTTTCCTTCTTTTATTTTATTTTATCCAAATACATTTTTATATTAATTTGTAGCCTATTGTGTTCACAATAAGCTTGTCATATTAGTCAGATCCGGAATAGTATATGAAAGCCATTTAAAATATGTATACTATTGGTACACACCGGCTGCTCCCAAATAATTAATTACATCATGTTGCGACAACGCTCCTACGTGGTACACAGACAAACAGTAGCACATGGGTATAATAAATTGGACAGTTTTAGGAAAGGTCTATAGCCTATGTACTCACGTTGGCTGTTATCGTTCCACCATTCTAATGGATTCCAGGGGTGTGTAAACATCTCTGAAGTTGCTCCATAGTTTCCTCTGAAGTGACGCAGTTAAAGTTAACTTACATCCATATTGTCCCCGTTATCTTTCATCATCCACCTTTGTTCAGTAATCCCGAACAGAGCTAAACTTTAAGTTTACATCAATCAAAGCCTCTCAAACCCAGACACATTGCTGCGATGCGTATGTGCGTCGCCTACCTACCCAAAATAACAGACATACAAGCTATCAACGGCGCTGCGTCATGTCGTGTCGACAGCTTACAGATCTGTTATTTTGGACAGCATACAATGAGGCGCGCGCGCCACGGAGTAGCCTATCACTAAACCAAAAACATTACATTACGTGGTCAACAACATACTAGACATGTAACTTGCTTGGAGCTTTTAATGCAGTGGTTCTCAACCTGTGGGTCGAGACCACAATGGAGCACCAAACGCCTGGCGAGCTTGTAGATCTGCTATTTTCACAATATTTATCTGTGGAACCGAGTCAAACAAAATGGGGGGGTCCCCAGTTCAAATATGGTTATTTTGGGGGGTCATGAACGTAGCGTTTATGCGGGGAATATAATAATAATATAGCAGGCTAATATATATAAAATAGGCTATAATATAATATTCACCCGCAGCATGGGTTTAATGAGACAGCAGCCAAAATGAAAATCACACTATGATCCGATCATCTTATAAAAAATTTAAGTGCTTAAGATTTTAGCCCAAACCCAACGGGACCCGACCCGGCCCGTCGGCACCGGCTGAGCCGGGTCTACGTTTTTTTTACATCCAAATAAATTCACATATTAATTAATTTGTAGCGTAGGCTATTGTGTTCACAATAAGCAACTTGTCATATTAGTCAGATCCCCAAGAGTATATGAAAGCCATTTAAAATAGTTATATATTCTTACACAGCTGATGCCAAATAATTAATCAACAGGGCAGCGCAACCAAAAGTAGGTCAAATCAATCAATCAGTCTTGTCATGACGGCAGCAGCCCCCTTTAAAGTTTAAACCATAACATGACATCTTCAGACTATTGAGCTTTCTTCATGTCTTTTTCACCTCAAAGTAAATGTTGGATTATTTCTTCAAATGAGACACTATGAGAGCACAGGCAGCGGGCATTAGAAGGTAACATTGGATGTGATTTCTCCATCGCAAAAATGATTACGGTTATTCTATGAAACATATATTTCATAGAATAACCATAATAACTCCAAGCTGTTTTTTAAATAAAATATAGACTGTTGGAATAGGGTAGAATGACTCCTGTTCTTAACAAATTACCAAGATTTAATGAGAAATAAGGCTTCTTTAGAAAAATGACTGACGGGCTGGGCTGGGTCTAATTTGTCAATTATTAGTCGAGCCGGGCTGAAATATTTAGGGGATATGAAAGCTCTAGTTAGTAGTTTGAAGTGCTCATGTGGCCTTATAGTTGCTTCTTTTTGTTTTCATAGACCTGCGGACTGCGGTTGCTTATTTCTCGCCAAGGCTGGCAACACGGCTCATGGTCCAACGCACAAAGCCATTGTAGTGTCTGTGTGCACTTGGCGGGTGATTTTATGAACCGGCGGGTGGTATTAGATTCCACTATCCCCCCCCCCGAAACCCGTACCCATGTGTGTCTGTAGAATTGCAATGTGGGGGATATAGCAACAACACGCCCACGGGCACACCTCCATGCGCAAATAACGGTGTCGGCATAATGGTGACGGGTAGAGCAGGTGCTAGAATAACCTATTGGGGCGGCGCAGCTCCATTATCTGGATTTAACGTGGTTTAGAGGGGGAGAAAACTGCCGCAGAATAGAGCGGTCTTTGCCTTGATGAGAATGGCCTGGTTAACTAAAGACATCAGGTTAAGGACTGGCACACCATGAAGAGCTTTAAAAGTTAATAATAAAACTGGCAGCTGACATAATTTATCTTGTTAACCCATTCAGACCGAGGATTAATCATAGTCCTAGTGAAATATCTTGCAGTGTGTGTGTGTGTGTGTGTGATCCCTTGTCATATAGCAATCAGCCACAACAATATTTGAACGCTGATTTCAATCAGAGTATCAAGTGCATACCGATTTGTATAACTACTTGCCGACTTTGAAAATATTGCTGTGTACCTAGCATTATTCTGTAAAGGGATCTAACTGTTCTTAACATTTACTGCAGCATTACTGTATAATTTAACAGCATAACAGGCACTTGTAAACAGACATGTAAAGGCTCTGAATAAGATTCAGATACTTTAACAGGAAATGCGATACACATACAGGGTTAGGCAACATTACTTTACTTAACAATAGTTTGGACTACACCCTGGAGATTTCAATTACATTACCAGATTAGACAATTAATATGAACACAAATGGAAATATAATACAGCAGTTTGTTATTATTTACACACATATCCCAAAAATTTGCTGAAATTTGAGTTGTCATCTTGTTAGTATATCTGGAAACCGAAACACACCACCTTGCTCTTAACTCAGTTGGTGAGTTATTTTTAGGTGTGCATGTACACATTCAAAGAACTACAGTATAAACAAAAAAGATTTCATAGCTCAGCTCCAACTTTCCAGAGTCACTTTTATTTCAAGGAACCATGAAAAACAAAGGATTGCTCACTAACTAAGTTGCTGTATCTTGTTTCATGAGATAAAACTAAAAACCAGTTTGGACATGAAAACTGTATATAATATCTTGTATGGAAAGCAGGACTCACAGATTCTCCTGGAGGATATCAAACCCTCGTCTTTCATTGTCTAACCTTTTTATCTTTTCTCTCTTTTTAGGCTGCTTTGATTGTAAAAAAAAAGAGAAAGCTCTGGAACTGGGATAAAATCATAGACAGGAGAACCACGGAGGTAAGCTGTTAAATTTGACTCGGTGTGAAATGGTACTGGATTTACCACTACCTGCTGAAATGGCTAACAGTTATTTTTGTCTGTTTGTGTGGCCGTCTCTAGGAAGGAGAGAAGATGGTCAAGGTCGTGTGGCTGCCTTGTGCTTCATGGTAAGATCTCAGCATTTTGGTCACCTTTGGCAGTTTTCAAATGTGCTTCTGTAAATATATTTACTTTTTAGTACCAGGCTCAAAAGCCAAGTTATTTGTTTTTATGATACCCTATTCAAATGAAATAATCTGTTGCATTCATGGATGTTTTGCAGTGGGAAAACATGGAATGACAGCTGGCAGCCAGCAAAGGATTTTGATTGATTTTGATTTTGTTTTTTTGTTTTATTGGCTTTGTTTTAAAACTTGGAAAAGACTCTTTTACTCTTAAAAAAAAAAAATATTCATAAAGTTAAATGTATAAGTAAAGGCATTTGAAATTAAAGAAAAATGTTACTTTTCAGGATTCCAATTCAAAAATAGCAAAAATAGCTGATATACAAGCTCAAAACGCGTCATGATGCGACACGTTTTGAGCTTGTAGATCGGCTATGTTTTGCTACTTTTGTGTGACATAATAGAATGACGAAGTAGGACATTCATTTACAGAAAAGGTTAAAATACGGAGATAAGAGGTTTCTGCCCCGTCAGCAATGCAATGTGGCCCCCTGAAGTTAGTGTGGAAATATAGTGGCCCTCTCTATCATCAAAGCTGCCCACCCCTGGTTTGGACTGTATAAATACAATTGTTTGTTCACGTTTTATTGTTGGCGTTCGTTTGTGACTGTTTTATTGTTGACGTTCGTTTGTGACTATAAATAAAATTGTTTTATAAAAAAATTGATTCCTTCATATGCAGTCTCTTTAGAGTTTCTTATATGCAAGTTGTGCAATTTTATCAAACAAGCTGCTCATGCACAGCGTGTAGATCTGTTATTTTTGAGTAGTGATAACCTACTATGGCACTTCACACTGGGCTCCTCTATGCAGCTGGATGGACGGATGGCGCATATACAAACTATGCACTTCAGTCCAAAATAAATCGCATTCATTGTAATGCAGTAATACAGCGTTACTTGGATAAGTAATACTATATGTCATAGATTGAGTACTGCCATGTAAAAAAACTACTCAAAGTATCTCATAGAATTGTCAATCATTATTTTCTACCATAGGTCCCTGGAAGGGGCGTGTGTGGTGGGGAGTGGACAGCAGCCAGAGAAACTTCCCAAAGGTCCAAGAGTAACGTGGAAGAGGAGGGACTGGAACTGGCTGTCTGCAGACATGGTGTCTTGTTGGCTGCCCATAATATGTTTAGGGGTGAAATATTTGCATACCCCATGTTTTTACAGAAACAACTGGCGTCCAAGCATGACATCACATTTTTTTGTATGGACGTTGCCTGTAAATACTGGCCGTACCTACAAAGAGTCTGTACTGACTGTCCAGAGCTTCAGCCCCTTCAGACCATGAGGCCCTTCCTGTCTGTTGTACATGCTAAAGCCCATGACTACAAATGTGAGGTTAGTGTATTGCAATACATTGTTATAAGAAGATAATGTGCAATCCTATAAATTATCTCTAACAATCATGTACCACAGTGACTGATAGCCAATACCTTCAGCCAGGTTCAAAAACGTCCTGTGAAATGCTGCTTACGAGCAGAGGCAGATATCTGCCTCTGCTTGTAAGCAGCATTTCACAAAACTCTGTGGAAGAATATTGTAGCCTTTTGAATTAGGATTTGTCTTTCATTAAATTAAAGGGCCTTTTGAACCTGGCTGAAGGTATTGGCTGTAATGAATGCCCTTGATATTCAGGTTTGTGTATCTCTATCCAGGTGAAATGGAGCGGTGCAAATCAAGAGGGTGCTGGTTCCACACTAGGGGAGGAAGTGGAACAGTGTAATGCTTTTCTCTCCAGGATAGCAGTCACAACTAAGCACATGTCAAAAGAAGGTGCTTTTTTCTTTTCTTTTTAAATATAAATCAAAGTTATTGAGCACCCTTTACGCTGTGTGTTTGTTAAAACATATTGAACCAATGAAAAGTATTAAAAAGCGCTTCTGACGAAACCTCCTAACTCCATTGGATCCTCAAACTGTCGTCCAAACCAGCTAACTCCACCCCCTCTCCCCTGGGGGTGGCACACAGTACAGAGCGGAAGAAAACAAACTTTAACGAGGCAGAAGTTATTGTAATATTTAAAGTCCAGCTTGTTATTGTAGGCCTATATAATAAGCAGAAGCATCAGGGCATTAATTCACTTGTTGTGATGCATTGTGAGCTTGGAGATCCATTGTCAGCTGTTATTATCAATGATGGCCAAAACCTACTAACTCCACTTGAGTTGGATTGGGGTAAAGTGGTGGTAATATTTTGGAGTTAGCCGGTTTCTGCCCGACAGGAGAGATACAATAGTGTGAATGACATTATTATAATTACATGGGAATTGTTGCTGAACTCATCTCTGTGTACATGCAGGACGCAATGACATGTTGACCCTTTTGTCCATAAGATGGAACCAGCAGAAATGTGACAACCTGGCTATTCACTTGCCCAAAGATACCAGAAGGTAGATAGAAATGTGCCATGTGATAAATTACACCTAGACAGCTCTGTGCACTTGCTTATAGCCTTTCCACATGTAACTTTTGCATGATTAAAACAGAAAATCTTGATTTGAGTTGCTGTTATAAACTTGAATGACTTGTAGGTTTTTGTAATGTTGTCAAAAATCTTGTCATTTTAGACTTCTAAAGCTTTAAAAGTCAAGTTGGCAGACCTGGAAACCCTGAAAGCCCAACTTCATTTGGAAGAAGACAAATTGGAAGAATTTGTGCAAGATGTCAAAGAATGGGCAGATGGTAAGCAATTATAAACATTATCTGATATGAATATTTGTTGCCTATTATAGTGAAAGTGACACTGTGTTGGATCACTTTTATCAGGAGAAACTGACCATCAAGGCACACCGCAGACTTTGTGTAAGAAGATTGAAGCCCTCACGAGTAGTATTAAAACAAGAGATCAACGCCTCTACCGAAAAAATGGTATGTTAATATTTTAGGCCTATTAGGACCTCAGTCTGAACATTTCCTTTACTATTACAATGTCCATACAATAGTAAAAAGTATTGTTTCATGTGTTGTACCTCCCAAGTGGATTTTCTCAAGTAAACAACACTTGCACTGTTAATGTTGCACATTTAGGCTGTCTGAGAGCATGAGTCCAACTTCTAACAGTTCTTTTGCAAGAAAATTAGCATATGTTTTTTCTGGACGAATCCTACACCTCTCCTGGCTAATAGTGTCTCCAGCAATTGAAAACACTCTCTCTGAAGGGAGTGACTTGCCTATTGCTGGCCTTGTCTGCACTTTCTATAGAAAAATATAACATTATATTCATCATGATGAACGATTAATTTAGAGCCAGTTTAACAGCAGCTTGTCGGCAGCAGACGTTTTCCGACTTCTTCCGTCGTCGGGCCGATATCGATGCGGTGGAGAGCTGGCTTAAAGACTCTTTGCCTTGATGAGAATGGCCTGGTTAACTAAAGACATCAGGTTAAGGACTGGCACACCATGAAGAGCTTTAAAAGTTAATAATAAAACTGGCAGCTGACATAATTTATCCTGTTAACCCATTCAGACCGAGGATTAATCATAGTCCTAGTGAAACCCTAGTCCAAAAAAAAGGACCAAAAAAATCGTCCTACTCATATATACATATTTTGATAAAATTCATTGAAAAAGCTCCCTCAAATTCGCAAGTTTTGACAAATCTAAGTTTGGGGCATCACAACACACCCCTCTGCACTGTTTTTTTGGTTTAGCCCAGACTGTCTCCCATTCGCGTGCGGTGTGCCGGGTGCCCTGCAGGAGGGGACTCCCTCTTTCTTTGGTGTTTCGACCAGGTGGGCGTGGTTGCATCCTGAACCGACGACCGTGCACTGCTCTCTCTCTCTCTCTCTCATTCCTTGGTGTTTCGACCCAAACCCCGCCCCTGCACAGCAGCAGCTGGTCGAAACCAGCTTTGTGTTTCGACCAGCTGCTGCTGTGCAGGGGCGGGGTTTGGGCAAAATGCCCTGTGACTGTGTACACAGGTTGTAGACACTTACGTACAGCATCATTTGTTAGATTAGAAAAGTAGATTTTCGTCCTGTAGTGATGTTGTGATAATGTCCAAGAGACAAAGTAAAGAATCTGGTGCACAGGGAAGAAAGAGAAGAAAAGAAGAGGAAGAAAAAGGGCAGAGGTAATGTGAAATAAACAGTTATGAAATTAATGGTCTATTTTAGATATAAGTTAAAGTTACCAGAGCTAAGCTAGCTGCATGTGTTAGCTATTAGCTCATTAGCTGAGCTATACTTATGGGCCTATGTCAAAGGTTTAAACTAAGTTATTTCCCAACTTTATTTGTCCCCTGAGGCAATTGTTTTTGTTTTGCAGCACAACTATGGACTAGAATATAAGGTTTTAATTTCAACTACACCAATTGTACACTCTCAGAGTTACAGTCCTGTAAGGGTTCATTTGGTGTTTTGATGTTTGTGATTAGAATGTCATATGGCTTAAATGCTATTACTGGCTGGTTTCACTGTCAACTGTTTATTTTATTGTATTAGACATGATGAAGATGGTCTGGTACTAAGCTCCATATGTAATTTTAGGATTGAGAGGTTCACAATAGAGTGCTCCATTCTAACTGTTCTAAATTGTAGAACACCGTATCTCCTATTTGATGGTACCAATTCATAATCTGTTCAGAACATGTATTTGCATTTAAATATTTTTTAGTTTCCTTATGGATAACAATCTAATTTTGACAAGTTCTTTGCATATATTATTAACATGTTACTTCTTCAAATAATGATAACATACAGTGTACTCCTCTTTCTCTCCCATCTTTAGATGCACTGCTGAAATATTTCTCATCCCAGTCCAGTAATGCAGCACCAACAAGTGCAACTGTCCCCTCATCCCAGAGTCAGACTACTGATGCAGCAGCAACGACGACGACAAGTGCACCTGTTCCCTCATCCCAGACTCCTGAAGTAGCACAAACAACAAGTGCACCTGTCCCTTCCACCTCATCCCAGTCCAGTGATGCACCAGCAGCAACAAGTGCACCTGTCCCTTCCAGCTCATCCCAGTCCAGTGATGCACCAGCAGCAACAAGTGCACCTGTCCCTTCCAGCTCATCCCAGTCCAGTGATGCACCAGCAGCAACAAGTGCACCTGTCCCTTCCAGCTCATCCCCAGTCCAGTGATGCACCAGCAGCAACAAGTGCACCTGTCCCTTCCAGCTCATCCCAGTCCAGTGATGCAGCATCAAGCATCTCAGCGTTGCTTGTGTCAGCCGACATAAAGGCAGCACCAATAGACCCTGCTGACTGGCCACCTGTCCTATCTGACAAGGTAAGAACAGAGTTTGTTCTCAGAGGACCACATCAAATGGACCAACGTTTCACTTTCCCCAAACGGATAGGAGAGACCAGAAGGCAGACAATTGTTCAAGTCGCTCCGGTCCGAGTCCAAGTCGAGTCCCAAGTCATTTGGTCCCAAGTCCAAGTCGAGTCCCAAGTCATTTGGTCCCAAGTCCAAGTCGAGTCCCAAGTCAATCCAACCCTCAGGTCCGAGTCCCAAGTCGAGTCCCAAGTCATTTGGTCCCAAGTCCAAGTCGAGTCCCAAGTCAATCCAACCCTCCGGTCCGAGTCCAAGTCGAGTCCCAAGTCATTGGTCCCAAGTCCAAGTCGAGTCCCAAGTCTTTCTGTTGTGGGCAAGTCAAGCCGAGTCACAAGTCGAGTCACAAGGTTGTCAAGTCGAGTCACAAGGTTGTGTCAAGTCCCTCACTACTATTGTTCCCCAGCCCACCCACAAAGCACTCAGGTTTATATCTTGAAGAGAGAAACTGTATCTTAAAGTCAAGAATTAAACCAGCATAAAGCTGTTCATTTATCCATTACAACATTACATGTCTAATCATTTAGTTAGAACTAGGGAAAGGCTAAATTACACTAAAGAAATGGCATGTTTGATACAAAATTGTTTATTTTTTAACATTTGGCAGGCTCAAACTGGCACTGCCTTTCTGAGTAGTTGGTGTGTGACATTTCTGTGTAGCAGACATTAAACTGCATGCACACACACACACACACACACACACACACACACACACACACACACACACACACACACACACACACACACACACACACACACACACACACACACACACACACACACACACTTAATTAATTATAATTTACTGACAGTACATTTTGCAGTTTGGGTGCAGTTGGGTCAATCAAAGACAAATAGCCTATAATTATATTAATTATTAATGAATATTGGATAAACTGTGGGTGAAATGATGCAGGAAAGGAAATACATTAATGGCATTTATCTATAGGCCTATTAGGCCTATAATCCTGACGTGTCTGTGTTTGTTTTGTAGTATTTTAATATTACGTTATTTTCCATCAGGCACAGTTCAGCCATCTAGTACTACAGGACACATGTAGTGTTGCCAGATTCTGTGAGAGAAACAAGCAACCAGGTCTATGAAAACCAGCCCAAAATCACCCCAAAAGAAGCGACTATGGGTCACATGAGCACTTTAACATATACATCAGCTATTTGAAAATAGTACATCTACAAGCTCGCGACGCGGTGTGAGCTTGTAGATCTGCTATTTTCAAATAAAATCTTGCGGGGAAATGATGATAAGCAGATCTGGCATAATAAGCAGATCTGGCAACACTACACGTGTCTTTATTTTGTTTTGCAAAGGGGTCCTTGGTAAAAAAACTTTTAAAAAATAAAACACTGTGGAATAAAGGCATCTCCTTTAAGCTTATATATATATAGCAGAGAGAAACTTATGGTGGAAAAAAATAAGGATGGAATTCAAGTTTGGTGGGAGTGATTTGGTGAAGTTAAAGTTATTAAACCTGCGGACGAATGGAAAAGTGGCAACGTGAGAAAGTGATGGATTACATTACATTACATTACAGTCATTTAGCAGACGCTTTTATCCAAAGCTACTTACAATAAGTGTATTCAACATAGGTAGGGAACGAAAACTACTAATCACCAGAAGTCTTTAGTGCATTTTCTGCAAAAACAAGCAACCAAGAGTATACCTAGCGCTAAGGTAAAAGTGCAATATATCAGCTACCTATTTCCTTAAACAGATGAGACAAAATAGCTAAATCAAATGAGCATGAGCTAAAACAAATAAGTGTATCGACTAAACAAGATCCAATAAACAATACAGCAATAGAAAACAAGTGTTCGTACAACTAGTTAACAACAAGTAGGTCAGGCAGAGAGGAAGGGTAGTGTTTCCTGAAGAGGTGGGTTTTCAGTCTGCGGCGAAATATGGGCAGTGACTCTGCTGTCCTAACATCAGTGGGAAGTTCATTCCACCACTGTGGGGCCAGAACAGAAAAGAGTCGTGACCGTGTGGATCGGCCAGAAGGACCCTTGAGTGACGAGGCAATCAGTCGCCCCGAGGTGGCAGACCGAAGTGGTCGGGCAGGGGTGTATGCATCGACCATAGCCCGGAGGTAAAATACATACAGATTACATACAGACTTTATTGCTGTTACCATGGATAAAGTAAATTCGACAGTGGTGAGTGACTTTCATGTTTACAAGTACGTATATCTCGCTGGCTGGTGCTACCGTGCTACTGTTGTTGTTGGGGTGGTGGCTGGCTGGGGTCATAAACAAAACACGAACGACTGTAGTTGCATCGCGAGGCGTTGTGAGCTTGTAGATCTGCTATTTTCAAATAGCTGATGTATATGTTAGAGTGCTCATGTGGCCCATAGTCGCTTGACTCGCTGCTTTTGGGCTGGTTTTCCTAGACCTGGTTGCTTGTTTTTCCTCACAACACTGGCACTGATGATAACTAGACGGCAGCCGTCGTAGAATCAAAATGACCCCGCTGGGGGTGGCGGTGGCGTTTGCAGTAGAGTGAGCATGGGTTTGTATAAAGAGAGAAAGCGCATTTGCGGTAGAGTGAGCATGGGTTTGTATAAAGAGAGATAGCGCATTTGCGGTAGAGTGAGCATGGGTTTATATAAAGAGAGAGAGCACATTTGCGGTAGAGTGAGCATGGGGTTGTATAAAGCGAGAGAGGCATTTGCGGTAGAGTGAGCATGGGTTTGTATAAAGAGAGAGCGCATTTCACACACAGATCATTCATAGGGGAAAAAACAAAACGAGTCATTAGAGTCATCTTGTCTCGAGTCGAGTCGAGTCGGGAGTCATTGGCTAGCAAGTCCGAGTCGAGTCTCAAGTCTCGTTGGTCTTTTACCTTCCAAGTCCGAGTCAAGTCGCAAGTCTTTACCTTCAAAGTCCGAGTCGAGTCGCAAGTCGTCAAATATGCGACTCGAGTCGCGGATCCCCCCAATCGATCGGGGCTTTCAAGGCCAAACTCAAAACTCATATTTTCCCCTTTTTTTTTTTGTTCAGCTTGCCTGTTTGTAAATGTGCTATATAAATAAAGCTTGATTTGATTTGATTTAATTAGTTCTTATAACTATAATTATACAGTGTTATAAGAAGATTATAATACATTATAAGTATGTTTATAGTGCATCATAGACATCGGGTGCATCTTATAACACTCTTGCACTCTTAAATGGTAATAATCAATGTTCTGCATTGAAAATTACAAGCTGATGAACATGTGCTCTCTAGGGGCAAAAGCATCTAAGGCTAAAAGCAGCTCCAACCTGGTTAAATGTTCTCAGTTATGTGTGTGTGGATGCATGTATTATTATTTTATTATTTTATTATTAGATACTGTATATATGTGTGTTGGAGGGAATCATATCCTGCCAAAAACTAGACTACACCGCTGGCCTGTAGCATGTGTCAAATAAATAAATGTAGTTGAATACATATTTAACTATTTAATGGTAATAGAATAAATATGTATTCATTCACATTTATTTATTTGACCCATGCTACAGGCCTATACAAAAATACAAATAGGCATTTAGTCCTGTGTGTTTCAAATGTGTAGGCTACCACTACAGAGGTGCTACAGGCATGAGAGGAAGTAACATTGGGAAATATTAGCTTACTGTTATGTTTAACTTTAAAACCTTGACAATATTATTAATAATATGTATTAGAAACACAGGACTAAATGCCTGTGGCATGTGTAAAATAAATAAATGTGAATGAATACATATTTTTTACCATTAATTACCATTACCATTAAATAGCATATAAGAGTCATGTAGGCTATTAGAAGTATAGCGAAATATGTATTCAATTACATGTATTTATTTGACACATGCTACAGGCCAGCAGTGTAGTGTAGTTTTTGGCAGGATGTGATTCCCTCCAACACACATACATTATCTATGTATAATGCATTTTAACAGTGATTACAATGCATGATAATTGGTGATTATAAAGCATTATAACATGATTATAATGTCTTACAACTATGAGAATTGCAATGAATGCATAGAAAGTGTCATTATAAAATGGTTTATAATGTATTAGGATTGCATTGTGAGTATTGTTATGAATGCTTATAACTGTAATTATGCAGTGCTATATGCGTATCACAATGCATTTATACTTGACCGTATAAGTCATTATAGAATGCTTTATAATTTGTTATGATCATTGTTATAAAGCATTATGAATATTTATGAGTTCTTATAATAAAGAAAGACATCACATGGATGCAACTGGGACGTATCATCAGTGTTGTAGCCTGGGGTCATCGGGTGTTTCGGGTCTCGCAACATACAACATACACCCTCGCCCAGGTGACCCAGCCAGGGTTGATCAAGCCCCGACTTACGTCCCAGTAGCTACCCACGGTCAGTCCTATAGGACAAGACAGGGCCACTCAGTCCGCTTCTCCGGAAGTACTCTGCCGGGACTCGGGGAGGCTCTGGCATGTGGAGGGACTAGGCTCTGTGGGTTGTCTCCTGGCCGGGCTCCTCCTTCGTCTCACCAGGTCCAGGACCTGAGCGCTACGCCAGATCAGGTGCACCGCCCCGATCCAAACATTTCCTTCTGGCGTGATGGTTCCTTGGGCCGTGGTGGTACTGCAGGCTCCACTTGCGGATTGATTGAATGGCCCTCCTAAAGGCCTCACCGCGGGTTTGTTGGGCTTCTTCCTCACGGAAGACACAGCCTGGGGCGCTAACCAGGCCCCATGTATCACAATGCATTTATACTTGACCGTATAAGTCATTATAGAATGCTTTATAATTTGTTATGATCATTGATCATTGTTATAAAGCATTATGAATATAGTTCTTATAACTATAATGTGTTATAAGCATATTATAATACATTACAAGTATGTTTATAATACATTATAGACATGGTATGCATAGATAGCAAGTGTTAACGTGTTGGGTAACACTTTGTATTGTAAAAGCAGAACTGTGATGTATGTGCAGTTTCTATTATGAATACTAATGAAGTGGGCAATTACAAGGGTTCTCACATTAATAAAGGTAATGTAAACGTAACAAAGTTGTTTTCCTTGTTTTTAAATATATTATATATTTTGTCAAAAATATATAATATATTTTGTCATATCCAGCCTACATTTGCAAACATTTCAGTGCTGAGTAGACCATGTTGCATTTGTGCAACATGAGAAGAGCCAGTGCCATATTAATGTTTGAGCATTTTGGGTACTTTCCCCCCAAAAAAACAAGCCTTTGGGGGGCCTTTACAGTTATGTTACAGCAATTTCACATGAGAAATGTATCATCTGATGTTATTGTTATTATTAACTTCTTCCCGCCATTAACATAAGACATGCAATGCACTACATTTTCACCGATGATACACATGATGAAAACACATTATATATAAATATATTATGTCAAAATATTAGATATTGTCATATCCAGCCTACATTTGCAAATATTTCAGTGCTGAGTAGACCACGTGACGTTTGTGCAACAAGAGAAGAGCCAGTGCCATATTAATATTAGAGAATGTTGGGTCTTTTAACAGAGATACCTGGAGTGTGTAGTTTGATGTTGTGTGTATCAGACATACCTGCAGTGTGTAGGTCGATGTCCATATATAAATCAATGTCCAGCAGTTTGTTTTGTTTCTCCAGCAGAGTTTCTAGTGTATCTATACTCTCTGGAAGAGGTTGCACATGAACTCTGCCGCCACACTGAGGCGCTCCAACACAAACACTCTGACAAGCTTCACACAACAAACATCAGCACCACACTGATGTTTGTCCAAAACACACAGTCCTCTCTACCACCGACGTCATGTGTTCATTTATCTTCAGCCATACAGACTCCATTTGACACCTCCTTTAAGACACATGTCCGAGAGTTTCTAGTGTCTCTATCACTCTCTGGAAGAGGTTGCACATGAACTCTGCAGCCGCACTGAGGCGCTCCAACATGACGCGGTGCAGCCCTTTATTTAGCAAACACTTAAAAACATAGCAGACGTACAAGCTCACAATGCTGTATTTTGTTCATTACTGTTAAATTCAGTGTTGATGAACAGGGGGGGATGTTTATTAAAATACTGAACAAATTGTGTGTCTCTATCACTCAATTCAATTCAAAGGGCTTTATTGGCATGAGAAAACATACGTTTACATTGCCATATCACTCTCTGGAAGAGGTTGCACATGAACTCTGCAGCCGCACTGAGGCGCTCCAACATGACGCGATGCATCCCTTTATTTAGCAAACACCAAAAATGGGACTGGTCTTCAAAAATGTAAATGCAGATTTGCCCGAAATGCCCCCTATACCTGCATAGGGCCTATCTGTATAAATACCTCGAAAAAGTTAGTGACACCCACAGTCACGAAACTAGAGGGAGCGTAAACAACAAGCTGGTACCACCCACCCATAAAACAAACATGGGCAAATTCTCCTTCTACAGCACAGCCACCAAGGTATGGAATAGTCTAACCCCATCCCTCATAAAATGCAGTTTGCTGGGCTCATTCAAAACAGCCCTAAAAACTAATCTTTCTGGAGGCCAAAAGAGGAGGTAGTACCAGTTTCCCTGTAGACAGACGACCCCCCTCCCCTTTTTTTTGGTTTATATTTTTTATTGTCTCTGCCAGGCCGAAAGGCATGGCGAGAGAGTATGTTTTACCCCCTGTCCGTCCGTCCGTCCGTCCGTGTGTGTCCCCGTGTGTCCGTGTGTGTGTCCGTCTGTGAACAGCTAATCTCCGGCACCGTTGGCTTGATCGCTGCGAAACTGTGCACACACACTCCCTGGATGCCAATTCAGATCCTCTGCCCCACATTTTACACATGGGCCTGTTATAGCGCCACCAGGAGGCCGATTTGTGCAAAACCCATTTTTGGATATTATTCCTACAGATTTTATCCAAACATCACACAAATCGGTACACAGTATCTCTATAGTCATGTGATCAAGACGGATCTGTCCGATATTTCATATTCCATCCTGATTGGCTAAGGTTGGCTTCCAAAGTTTGCAGGATTGGTCCGTTTTGAACAAAATGCCTCAAATTATGAACGCAGCGTGCGATTTCCGTGAAAATTTGAATGCACATTCCCACTAGGCCAGCGATGTCAAACTGGTGTTTCGTGGGCCGTTTCTGGCCCGCGACGTCGTCAAATCTGGCCCGCGAGGTGATTTGAAAAAACGGCATTTAATACTACCTCTAATAAAATGACGAAATTCCAGGCCTGAACTGCAGACATTATATTGCCTTTTGTTAGGCTATTCAATGTTAGTTTTAATTTCTTGAAATCATATTTATTTAATTTGCAATGCTTCAACTGTATGGCATGCTAAGGTTTTGAGACATATTGTATTATATTACTACACAATAGTAAATAAATAATTCTAAAAATATGCTTTAAATAACTGATCTATGGATTATAGTTATGATAAGTGTTGCCATAATCATGTAGCTCTACAACAGAGGCATAGCCATGACAGCAATGGTACAAAATAATATTTAAGAAAATAGTATATATATTTTTTTTAAATAATAATTTTCAGCCATTCGGCCAAGTGTTTCCTATATTCGGTATTCGGTTTCGGCCAAGAATTTGATATACTGTACTAGTTATAGCAGTGACTCAGGTGTAGTGGAGTAGAAGTAAAAGTACTGGAAATACTCTAGTATAGTAAAAAATACCGCAAATCTTTACTTAGGTACAGTACTTGAGTAAATGTAATTAGTTACTTTACACCACTGTTGTTCTATAAATCTAATTATTTAACCACCCACACACATTACCAGGTATTGTTTAACTTCAAATTGAATTATTCTACTTAAAATGGTTTATTAGGGCGGCCATAGCTGAGTGGTTAGTGAGCCCGCCTAGGGAGCCAGCTGCTGGCCAAAACGTTCTTGGAGTACCAAACAATTCCTGTTGTAACTTAATGGGTTAATTTGTGAAGTTAATTCATTTGCATGATTGACTAAAAGCTGCTAAATTCATATAGTATTATTTACAGTTAAAAACAGAGTTAAAAAGATTGATTTAATTGAATACAGTCTATTGATAGTGATTATTTGGGAAACATTGATTGACACTGAATTGTGACTTTTCTATTGTGTAGCCTAACAAAGGGTTAACTTGAAAACTGCATGTTCCACAATGCTTTGCGGCTAAAACTGGATGTTAGAAAAGACCAGGACAGTGTTGTTGTTAGTCAGTGATGTTGAGCAATACTAGCTTTTGGAGCGAATTAATGAATGCTAAATGCTAACCAGCTAAAAAGACCGTTTTGCACTATTTGTATGCCACCTTTTTTTCTTATATAAAGTACCTGTCGCCGTCCTGTCAAGTACTTTTGATCGTAGTTATAATGCTGCAGGACCCAAAAGATCCAATGGAGAAGGGCGGCTTCTGGGCTGAGATGGCAACCCGAAAACACAAGTTATGAATTATTCCTGCCTTATGTTCACAATAATTCCCAATTGCTTGATTAAAGCCATATGATAATGCTTTAAACTTGTAGTATTAATGTGGTACTTTATTTTTCAAAGGTGACAGGGGTGTATTGTATTTATTTAATGCATGTACGCATGTATTTATTTAATATATGTACGCATGTTTATTTAATGCATGTACGCATGTTTATTATCTAACTTATCTCACTTATTTAGCTATTTGTGAGTTTATGTTTGTCTGACCGTTATTATTATTTATTTATACTTAATTTTGTAATGTATTTTGTATGTCTACATGTGTGTGTGTGTGTGTGTGTGTGTGTGTGTGTGTGTGTGTGTGTGTGTGTGTGTGTGTGTGTGTGTGTGTGTGTGTGTGTGTGTGTGTGTGTGTGTGTGTATACATTTTTCTTTTCCTTTTTCTGTCTTGGTTTTCCCTGTATATGGCCTCTTATGTGCAGTGGTGATCTCACCTGTTTCTGTTTACCTTAAAAAACATAATTAAAAAAAAAGTGACAAGGGTCCCAATGCTCACCAACCATTGCCAAGCTGGTCCTGGTTCTGTCCCACTCCGATGCAGAGGCAGAGAGTGTTTTCGGTGGTGGGGTTGAACAAGACCAAGACCAGGAACAGCGTGGCCCTGGATGGAACCCTGTCATCAATTAAAATGGCTGACCTGGAGCTCTGGTTCAAGTGGGAGCTCTCCCAAATCAAGGCTTCAAAGAAGGCCACAAGCAAATACAACATGGCACACAAACATTGATTGCATTTATTATTTGTATTATTATTTTATGTATTATTTGTCATTTAAATCATTTGTGTAGCATTTGCACATTCTTGAATGGCCACATAATGGCCAATTTATGTTTTCTCCACATGTCATTTGAATATCTCCAGCAACATATAGCATTTGACTGTTGGCTGTTAATGTTACTTACTGTTTGTTGAAGTATTTGTCCACGTTAATTTCAGACGCTTTGTTAAAAATAAAACAGATTTAAAAATGTGAAAATAAATGAATGTTAAAGGCATGAGTCTAACCGACGTCTGGCGGCTGTGAAGAGACCTCCCCTAGATGTGTCTAGATGCACCGACCAGGAAGAAGACCTGATGAGGGAGGCAGACTACCAACGTCAACCCAACATTGTTCACCTCTTTTTCTCCACTAAGGACCATCAGTTCCACTACATGGCCTTCAGTTCATCTGACGCAACACTGCAGGAGGTACTGCACTGCATAACAGATTGACTGACCTCAGTAGAACATTATGTCTGAGTTTAGCAGACAGGACAAGAGAGAAGTCTGTAAACACCACTTCAAACCTGGTGACAAACAGTGAAGCGTCTTGTCATTTAGAAATGCACTGGACCACACTAACACAGTTAGTTGGACAATGTCATCACACTTTTTGTCCTTCTTTATCTACAATGGTGCCTTGTGTCTTTTTCCAGTACATATTGCAGGATAATCTGGATGAACGCCTTGATGGACTAAAGCCAGTGATGGCGCTTCAAAATGTCGTACAAGGACTAGGTCACCTACACTCTCTAAAAATAGGTAACTCAGTACAACATCATGTTGGAATTAGTTATTATTATTGATTGTTCATGTACACCATCTTCATGCCCTGTGTAAGTCTTGGCTTCATATGATTATATCCTCCAGTTCACAATGACATAAGTACAAGCAGCATCCTGGTGTCCACCCCTAATCCCAGCGGTCAGTGGAGGGCAATGATCTCTGAGGCCAAGAAGCTTCCTGTGGGCAGTGAAATGTGAAAAGAAATGAATGTTAAATGCATGTTTGTTTGTTACAGAACTCATTTTGAAATGACCTGAACAAAATAGTCATGCACAAACTGAGCCATGCTGTGTCTTGTCTTGCTGTTTGTGTTTTTACTTTTCTTTGTTTGCCCCTATATATAGAGCAGTGGTTCTCACCTTTAAATACCAGGACCCCATTTTTTATGGGGCACATGTTTTACAACACTGTGATTCCTGTCCTGCTGTTATTGGGTCTGATAATAGTTTAAAAACTACAGAAAACTTTTTTTTTTCCCCCCAGTCAATGTGTGACCACCTTCCTGTGACCCCACTTTGGGTCCTGATAACCATAGTTTGAGAACCTCTGGCCTAGAGGAGAGAATGTTCCTCACCAGGTCTTGTTTCCACATTGTTAAATACTGAGTTAGTGGTCTTTGGCCATGGCCACCAGGTGGCCAAAACTGTTGTCCATTTGTCTTTAATGGTTGCGATTAAAAGTTATGAAGCGAAGGAAATGGATGGAAGTTCAAATTGGAATATAGCTGCAAGCAGCGATAATACGGGGCCAGCGATTGCAGAGAGAAGAAAGAAAGAAGCAATGATAAGTAATATGCACAATAAGCCATAGAAACATAGAAGACTGAACTTGAGAGAAAGAAGACCATGCAATTAACATGAGCATTTTAAACCCTCACTAACCCTAACCTCAGTAGAACGCCTAAGCCTATCCTCAAGAAACACTATGTGTAAACCTAATGATGCCAAATCATGATCACTTCAATACATTGTCGGGGACAGGGATCGAACTTGCGACCTACAGACTCAAAGGCTGCCTATCTTCTCATTGAGCTAGATACATGGCCTCCCTGATAGTGTCTGTTGATATTTATAAGTATTTCCGTCCATTATGAACCAAGCCTCTGTGTCCCGAACTACTCTAGATCACTGGTTCACAAACCATTTACCAATTACTAATAAAGACATTTTTTGTCTCCTCGGAACAAAAACTAGTGAAAGTAGCCGATCTACAAGCTCACAAAACGTTGCTATCTGAAAAGTTGTGAGATTGTAGATCGACTATTTTCAGAATGAAGTATGGGTTTAAGTGTTCTTCAAACTGCTCAAAATTGCGGAAAATCTAAGGGCGGAGCTTACTGGTCAAAGTGATACATGTGTTCCTCATGTGTCAAGGCACAAGTGTAAGCAAGTTTCATGGTTGTCGGCCAAACGAGGCATGCGTTATGCCTGTTTAAAATGGAATGGAATGGAAAATCCGCTACTAACGTTTTGTCGGCAGAGGTCCAAAGTTCATGTGTAAAGAATTTCGTGCAATGACTCAAAAATCCCAGGAGGAGATAGATTTTAACTATTGCAGTTTTATGAAAATTATTCATCTGCCCCTAACACACACATGCAGACTCACATTTCTTTGAAACTTTGCAGAAAGGTTGAGGGTCGTTCCAAATATCATTGAAACCAATCTTACTCCAATGGGCAAAGGGGGGCGCTACAGCTATTTTTTTTAAATGCAAACTTTAAACAGGCATAAGTCATGCCTTGTTTGGCCGAAAGTCGTGAAATTTGCTTACACTTGTGCCTTGATTCATGAGGAACACATGTATCGCTTTGACCAGTAAGCTCCGCCCTTAGATTGTCCGCAAGATTGCCGGTTCAAGCCTCACTTGGTGCAGACTTCATTTAAAGTGCATTGCAAACAACAAGACTGTATCAATGAATACATGTGCAATTGTTAAAGATAACATGAAATGCTTATTTGAGAGTGTGTTTTTTCAATGTATGACATGGTTCATGACAGAAGGCAAAAATTTATGATCTTCAACAGACAACTTCAGCCTGGACGAAGCTATAGCCCTACAGGTAGTGTCTCAACCTGTGAGTCCGAAGGTCAAGAGTTCGATTCCTGTCAATGGCAATAGGTTGAGGTGTCCCTGAGTGAGGTTCTTAACCTAGAATTGCCCCCCTGCGTCCTATGTATGACCACCTCAGCTGGGTTGAGCTGAAAAGTAGTTTTGGCTGTTGGAATCATTTGCTTTGTCTCAATTTCAATCTATTCCGTGTCTGTCTGTCTGTGTCTATCACTTTGTCTCTCACTCTGTCTGTCTGTCTGTCTTTCTGTCTGTCTGTGGGTGGGTCATTCCACTTTTCAATTGCATCGCACAAAACATGAATGCATCAAATATTGCATGTGCAATTGTTAAAGATAACATGAAATGCTTATTTGAGAGTATGTTTTTTCAATGTACGACATACTTCATTGTGAAAATAGCCGATCTACAATCTCACAACCTTTCAGATAGCAACATTTTGTGAGCTTGTAGATCGGCTACTTTCACTGGTTTCTGTTCCGAGGAGACATAAAATGTCTTTATCGGTATATGGTTAGGGAACCAGTGATCTAGAGTAGTTAGTGAGGGTTTAAAATGCTCATTTGTTATTTGCATGGTCGTCTTTCTCTCAAGTCTTCTATGTTTCTATGGCTTATTGTGCATATTACTTATCATTGCTTCTTTCTTTCTTTCTTTCTTCTCTCTGCAATAACTGGCCCCGTATTATATTCTTGTATTTGTTTTACTGAGGATAAGGTTAGAAATGAAAGTGTAGTTGCTTATTTGGCCTTGTTTCCTAATGTTGTTTGAACATTTTCATGGCAAGGACCCCCAAATTAATATTTGTCCGCAGACCTCCCCCCTTCTGAACATATGTTGTGCCATAGACCCCCATACAAGATCTGAGTGGATTTGGAAAATATTCCACAATTTTCTATTTAAAAAAAAAAAAAAATTGAAAATAGCTGTGATTGCTTGTAGATCGGCTATTTTAAAATATGCAATGTATTTGTATATATATATTGCCACATGTATATAACAATAACAATGAACTCTTCTGTCTTTTCACTTGCTAGCATCATTTGCTTCCACGCATTTCACTCGTTTCCATTTCCTATCCACTCATCTGCACTACCATCATTTGCTCACATTTACATACATTCTCAAACTATGTTATAACTACCAATGCCAACCACATCAATCACCTACATAGCAGAAATCACACGCATCACACAGACCAACAATCCACCATATGCCAGAATATGGCCTTCCAACACAAACCCACATCCCACACACATCCAGCGACTGCCAACTCTCTGTTCACCATGACAGTATGTAATTCATTCTTGTTTCACAAGTTGGCAGCCCTGCAGACCACTTATATTTGTTTGTAAACAATCTGTTGTAGTCCTACTTGCCCTATTATAACTAACCTCACACAAATCTAACGGTCAGCATAATGGGATGTTGGAGTTATGAGCAGACCCCAGCAGACAAACACAGCAGGGAACAGCAAATGAAGACATGTACGCACACAATGAATTCAGGGTTGAATGTATTCTCCTGCTATGCAACAAAAATGTAGAAGGCCCTACCAAAAGTAGTGAAGTAATGTAAAACCCTACAAAACTGCCCTAAAAGAGTACCTTCAGGTGGCTGCAATTTGAAACTGGCCCCCGTAAGTCATAACCCAGCCCCCCCCACCTGAACTTTTTACTGTACACATTTTTTAGTTTTTCTTATTTTTCATCTTTAAACTTCTGTTCTGCATAGTAGTGTATATCTGTCTGTCATTTAACATCACTATGAATTGAGTACAAAAGGACCCCAATTGAAACAAGCCAGTGGCTTTCGTGTTTTAAAAAAAATCTTATTTAGTTGACCTTGTACTTTCATGTGCTTTTTTCTGCAAACTTCTAAATAAAGTATTCAATCAATCAATCTCAAACATGTAGGAACTACTACGAGAGAGCGAACTGATGTAAATATAGTCAGTTAAATACAGAGAGCTGAGGCAGTAACATGGTTTAAATGCAGAGAACTGATGCAGTGACATGGTTTAAATACAGAGAACTGAGACAGTGACATGGTTTAAATACAGAGAGCTGAGGCAGTGACATGGTTTGAATACAGCGAACTGAGGCAGTGACATGCTTTAAAGGTAGAGAGCTGAGGCCGTGCCATGGGTTAAATGCAGAGATTTGAGGCAGTGACATGGTTTAAATACAGAGAGGGGTTGATGAGGGAACAATGATCAGGTGTGTGAATGCAGGCAGACTGATCTGATTGGATGAGGGGGAATGAGATGAGTAGATTGGCAGGACTAAAGAGAAAGTGGGTGTGCAGGTAACAGTGACTAGATGACACTGTGGGAGTGACCAGAGGGAATGGAGAGACAGACATAGACAGACCATGATAGTCTGACCTCCGTGAGAATAGTTTGACCTTAATATGCTGAGTTCAATTACAGTCACATGCAATAACTGACTACTTATCAAATTACAGCAATGAAGGCAAGCTTTCACATGGTTTGTGTATTTAACATGCACGACCGCTGGCTGATGGTCAGATTTAGCATACTCAAACTCACATTGTCATGTAGATGGCATGGGATGTCATGCTGTGCTTTGCATGTCAGAAATGTATTCCACTCTACCCACAAGCGTAGAGTGGAATAAATTAATGTATTTATTTAACACAAGCTAGCTCTCGGAGACAGCCACATGCAAATGCAGCCTAACTATAATCACAGATAAAACATTGTAGTAGTAGTTTGTGCATGTCACTCGTAAAATTAGGCTACAATATTCAGGAATTAGGAGGGAACTGTGTGACATGATTTTATCATCAGAAATGTGAGGTGAATTATTATTATTACATTATCAATAAAATATTATTTTGAGCATTCCCATGTCTGGGACCGATGTTTAATGTTTAATTTAAGATTGTTTTCATGATGTTGAATAAGATAATAAGAGATTCTACTAGGGCTTTTTGCTTATATGTGACATTTGAAATAAATTGACAAGTAACACGTTAATAGTCACATCTTGTTTCAATTCTTGTTGCCGGTGTGAAGTACTCCCTCTTGTGGTATAAAAGTGAATTGTGATCTCCAGAGAAAAGACAGAGTTTAAGATCAGGTCAGATTTAACATATCACTATTCAGGTGAATGTAAATGACAAATTGTTAAGATTAGAATGTAGCCTACATAAAACAAATCATCATGTATTATTATCATACATTACTTTATCTTTCATTTTATTCAGTACTTTTGACTCATAAGTTCATATTGTTGTCTTATAATAGAACATTCAAATATAAGAGGTGGTTTGCCATGTGAGGTTTATTGGAGTACTGTGTGTTCATGGTAATGTCAGTCAATCACATGAAAGTCCATTTGGAAGACAATAACAAACCATTCTGAAAGAGTCACCAGTTCCTAAAGGCCCCTACGTGCTCCAAATTAAGCCATCCACCCACCTTTTCAGTGATCACTTAAATCCACCTAAAAGTTCCTTATTGATAAGACACCATCACAAATACTCATTTTACTGCCAACCAAACATTAATTCTATGGAAGTTATTGGTCTAAAAACCAAACAATAAATACCACAATGAAAGCAGCAGGTGTAAATATAGATGTAATTCTATAGCGTGGATATTTTAACACCTGGATATCGGCCATTTGGTCGATTTTGTCACAGAGGTGACATTATGTGTTGCTATAATTTGACTGTTTGTGTTCATGCATGGTCACTAGAGGGGGACAACTTCTTTGTATTAATTCCTCAGTCCAAGTCTGCTCCCAATCACTCTGGTCTGAATAAATGAGTTGCGAGAGTTGGCACGAGCTAGTTCGGAGAGTAAAAACATGTAGGTGTACTGAGGTGACCGGTGAGATATTCCTCATCATCTGACTCTTCTGTCCCATCTTCTCCCTCAGTGCAGAGATCCTGGCCTTCTCCTCTTGATGTAGGAACTGGTGAAGATTCTGAAACTAGTTGTTAATCTGTGTCTCTGTGTGTTGAGCTTGGACCTTAATGTGCCCTGCTATTTGAGCTAGTTAGTTGTAACTTTATTAAAATCCTCCAGTTTCTCCTGTTTCAGCTTTGTTGATGGTTGTGAACTTATGTCCATCGTGTTTTTCTGAATTCTGACACAAGGCATGCTAACTGTTCATCGTCCAGACAGAGGAAGCTGAGTTTGTAGTTCTGTGACTTCTCTCCTCTAAGAAGTTCTCACACAGGTTCTTCAATGCCAAGTTGATAGGAGGTTCATCCTGGGAGGAGTTTGTTTTGCAACTAGGACATTCCTTTTTCCATGTTGGTTTTCCTGTCCACCATTGCTGCACACAGGCTTTGCAGAAGCTGTGGCTACATGACAGGATAACAGGATGTTTAAAAATGTCACGGCACACAGGAGGTATCCAGAGGTAGGTTAGACATGATTTGCATGAACATAGCAGCAGGGATGTGCAGGCTATTAGGCTTTAAAAGTTCTATGACATTCATTTTCACTTTTTTATGTTTTTTGGGGGGTTTTATGACCTCAATTACACCCATTAATTAGGCTGAAAAGTAATCTGTGATTGCCCCTTGGAGAGTGAAGTCACAGGCCATTAATCCCGCCCAATCTCCTCCTCGCCCCTCCCCTATCCTTTCCTTGGGGGGGAGCAGAAGCGATGATTGACAGGCAAAATCCCTCAACAGCGACACCCGGAGGCAAAGATTTATTTTTTCATTGCAGTTGAAAAGGCTTTAGAAATGTGAGAGAAAAACACCTGCAATGGCTAACTGGAGTGGGACTTTCAGTTAAAACTCTTTATACACGTTTGAAGGACCATGACAAAGACTTAAATGTGTTGTAAAACTGAATGTCATGAAACCTTTAAGATGCAAAAAGAGTATCAGCACATTGTACATGAGATTAAGGAGCAAAGAGAGTATCAGTGGTAGTTACAATGTAATTGTAGCATAGATGGGTTTCCTGTTTGTAAACATGAGAGGATGATGCGCGCGCAGTGGAGGGTTGAGCAGTAGAGGGCGCTATTACCCGCAGCAGCTCTAGTCAAATGTACATTAATAAAATAAATGGTCTTCACCGGGTTTAATGAAAGTAGATTAAATGATGCAGTTTGTAATATCTTCTTTACTCAATAAAAATGATTTGTCGGAAGTTGGATCTGTTTGTATATAATAGCAGCATTATGCCTATTATGCCTAAAATAGCAGCATTATGCCTATCTAAATCCCGAAAATAACAACAGAGTGAATGGCGCTTCCGGTTCGTTCTACCACCCGCATGCGCAGATTGCGCACTCTGCTCTGTGATGACGTCGCGCGGAAACCCATCTATTGAGCTGGCTTTATACTGTGAAACACATATGGTAACTTATGGTAACTTATGTTATGTCATTTACTCTTACTGTACCCCGACATAGCCTTTCAAATCAGCTAGTCAAATCAAGACACACAACATTTATGAAAGTACAAACTACATACCTGATTACTGCACCAAGTCCAGAAGAGATCAGATCAGCACTTAACAACAACACAGATTAAAGTGACACCAAAACAAAAAGAGTCCTGCTAAATACTCACAGAGGGTGTCTGATGGCCCAATCAGAGTGGGTGGGAAGGAACCAACAATAGACAGAAACTGGTCATCTGTTGGTCAACAGCCCCCACTTAACCCTTCACACCACTGCAACACCAAATAATCCACTCCCATGTTAAATCAAGTACACACACAGTTTATACAAAATAATACAAACAAAGTCTACAGTAGAGGTTTAGTTATTTCAATGCTCAATTTGTTGCTCAGCTTATGTATCTTCCTTTGACAGGAAGATACAAACTATATTATCTAGTTTAGCTGAAAAGTTAGGCTTAGTTAAGACACAGGGGGGAAAACACAACAATGGCAAAACAGGTTGTATCAGTGGCTGTATTCTTAGCTGCTGTTTTCACAGTTGTTATCTTCATTTCTGTTTCTTTATTAAAACATATCTCTTCCTTGCAGCACACTCCCAGCTTTGAGAATGACAGAATGGTCAACTTCTCTGCTAAATAACAATCAGGACTGTCCATTCTAGCCAATAAGGAACCATAAACTGAGAACAAAAAATGCATTTGTAATGTATTAAACCTACACATTTGTGTTTTAACTTTGAACTTCTAGGGCAGTGGTTCAGGGTTCCTTGAGGGGGTTCCAGGGGGTCCCCAACAAATTTAGTTAATATAGCATCAGAATATGTTCAACCACTTTAACCCTATGCTATTTGAAAATCTAACAAACGCTAACCCTTTCATTGCACTTTCCGTTCTAAGTGGGTTAAAAACCTTAGAAGCTATTTCACAGTTCACTATTAAAGATGTTGAAGTATAAGGCAAACAAGCGCTCCTCTTCCCCAACACTGCAATTAACATGGAGTGGTGTTAATGTGAATGGGTATGGTGCACCAATTTAATATCTTTGGTGGAAACATTTTTGTTATGCATTAAAATAAATAAATAAGTGGGTACACTGGTTCGGTTCTTTACACCAGGTGTCAGTGGAGTGCTGACTGAGCGTACTTGCCTACCTGCAGAGACTGGCTGGGTCAAATGAGCCTTGAGCATAACAGAATAAGATTGGCTTATTAAAGCCTAAAGGTCCACATAATCTGGCTCAAACTTTGATATGTTTTCATACAAGAGACCCATCTTCACACCCACAGCAATTTTAGTGGAATATATATTTATAAATGACGTTTAATTAACAAATCCATGGAATTACTTTATTATTCAGAATACTTTAAATATTATTTAAAGGGGCCACACCATGAATTTCATTTTTTATTTTGGGGGGGGGGTATTTTTTGGGCTCCCCAGTGTCTCTTGTACCCCAAAAAATATTTATTTTTAACATTCAGTCATTCATTCTCATTTCAGAGATTTTCAGAATGGGCGTGTCTGAACAGGCCATTTCAGAATGGATGCCATTGCATTGATGCTGGCCAGACAGAATTGCTCAGTAGCCCCCCCCCTGCCCAAGAGGACGTTTTGGTATTGCAGCTGAAAGTGCTGTATAAGCCAGAGACAATTGACTTGGGATGAGTATATCTGAGTGATGATTTAGGCTCAAACCTTTTGAAAAAGGTTTGAGGGACAGACATATGATATTAAATATCAAAAAAAAAAATTAATTCATGGTGTAGATCCTTTAACAATATTCAATATGCAATTAAATGCAATTCCACCACAGTGAATGATTAAACCAGAACTGCCTTCTTCAATTGTCGAGCATAAATCATCATAATCTGTCTTTAATTATAGCGGTCCAATTGACATTTATCAAACTCAGTCTGATAGGTTATTAATTTAACAACATGGAAGAACATAAATTAGCTTTAGCTTTAAATTATGATTAGCTGTCTTTAGAAAAGTAAGTAAATGGATGCAAATGTGGTCATTGATTACAATGAGACATGCCTCTGTCTTCAATAGATGGCCCTGATGTGTGAACAACTCACAGGAATGTGGAGACCCAATACAAATATTATATTAGCATGTCCAAGACAAGAATGTAAAGTACAAGACCTGTGTCAACAAGGTGTGCTCAGCCCCTCAAAAGCAAATTTATTCAGTCTTCAGTCACAAGGAACTTGTATCAGCACACACCTTGTTCTAATTCCCCCAGTGGAACTGCTGGCAGACTTATTCAAATGTAAAGTAACATTGTTCTCTACATTTGTAATCTATAGCAAATCAGATTAACCATGTCATATTTTCTCATACTGTATTAATACTCCACAACATTGGCAGGTCATATGTTAAGGTAAGGCTTGGTATATTATACAATGTCATAAAATCTACCTGTGGTTTGCATCTATAATATCCTAATGTTGTGGATGACCTAAATATATGTATTTAAAAATATTAAAATACAAAATTAAAGTATCTATATATATATTTAGTACTTGGTATGAGAGGGAGTGGATTTGTGTTCAAGCTTTCAGATACTGTAAGGGTTAAGTGTTAACAAACTCGTGTTCAGTTTCAGTCTATTGTTTGTCTTACACCCCTCCCTTCTCTCTGATTGGGCCATCAGACACAGGGTATTTAACAGGGCTCTGTTTTGTTTGGTGACATGTTTATTCTCTGCAAGTTGTTAAGAGATGAACTTCCTTCTTCTGGACTAGGTCAGGTAGACTATCTAGTTTTTGTGTACTTAATAAGGGATTTTTTTGGCTTTTAGCTGCTGAATAGATCTTTGGGACTGTTGGCAGAATTCAACAGTATGAGGACAAAATTACACAGAGAAGGTTTGTAAAATGAGTTTTTTATTCTGTATGTGATTTGGATTCAAGTAGTTGTATGTGTATGTGTTTTAAGAATACATTGTGGTTGCAGTATCCATCATGGAGTTATTTGTGGAGATTCGTTCTAGTCAAATCGTGTTAGTTCCTCCCTTGTGTAAAAGGATCAACTACTGTTGTATAGTATACTGTGTTTCCTTCAACAGGCAGCCTCTCAGTATTCTCTCAGAATGTACAGATGTATTCTACCAGCAGCATATAACAGCAATATTTTGTCTTTGCTGTTTTCAATGCATTTCAGAGCAGTTGCTCTGGGAATGGTAGAGGATATGATTTATGAATTAGTTGCCCTCTAAAGCTTATAAACTATAGAAATAAAAAAATATTCCAGTATAACCTTTGTACACTGTGATATTAAACAACACAAATTTCAGGTTATGGTGAACATTGCTCAAGAGAGAGCGTTGACAGCAGTCAAAGTGTATTATTAAATCATAATGGTTGCAGCCGATAATGGTCCATATCCAGGAACCAAAAATTTCAAGCATGCAATGGTTTTGTCTGATGTTCTTATGTTATCTTTCTCCTAGATATCCTGCACCTCCCTTTGTGTAAATAGGAGTTTTCCCCTGAACAACAGGAGATAAACTCCATTCTGGTCCAGGAGGAACCGGAGCCTCCAGTGATTAAAGATGGACAAGAAGAGCGTCCTCTAAGACCAGAGGAGGGGTTGACATTATTAGTAGTGAAAAGTGAAGATGCCAACGTGAAAATGCAAGCTGATCGAAAAGGAGATAAGAAGAGGCACACAATGACTCACACAGAGGGAAAGCCCTTTACTTGTACAGTTTGTGGCAAAGGCTGTAGTCGAATGGGTCATCTAGAAGAACACATGAGGTCCCATACAGGCGAAAAGCCATTTACTTGTACAGTTTGTGGCAAAGGGTGCAGTCTAAAGGGTGATCTAAAAAAACACACGAGGACTCATACGGGGGAAAGGCCCTTTACTTGTAGAGTGTGTGGCAAAAACTGTAGTCAAATGAGTCATTTAAAAGAACACCTGAGATCCCATACAGGGGAAAACCCTTTATTTGTCCAGTTTGTGGCAAAGGATGCAGTCTAAAAGGTTATCTAAAAAAGCACATGAGGACTCATACAGGGGAACGACCCTTTACTTGCATAGTTTGTGGCAAAGGTTATATCAGCACAAGTAATCTAAAAATACACATGAGGTGTCATACAGGGGGGAAGTAATTTAGTTGCAATTAGTGGACAATTATTTTGTCAAAATAAACCTCTAGACATATGAGGATTGATATTGAGAAGTATGCTTTGGGAACCTACTCTATGTAGCTCTCTGCAAACTCTGCCCCTGAATTCCACTGTTGATAATAAAAATGAGCAATTTGAGCAATGAGAAAAATGTCAATATGAACAATATGAGCATAAGTCCAACATTTCTCAGAATGCAAAGACATTTCCATGGTTATATTCATTAACATGCATAGAATAATGGTGAAATGATGTAATGTGTTATAGGATTGTCAAATGATCATACTATCCATCACTTAGTTTGATTACTTGTTAAGATTCAACATACTTTTCTTCACAAAGCAAACATTTATTCTGTTATTCCTGGAAAAATAACTATTTTGTCTTTTTTTAATAAAGGTTTCACAGTTGGATCATTTGTGTGTGTGTGTACATCATTACAGGACGATTATCAAAATACATGTGGCCAGCTCAACACACAATACCGATTAACACTGCAACTACCCTCATATCAAATTGGCATTGAAGATCATGTGTGAGAACCTCTTAGAGGAGAGAAGTCACATATCTCTGAGGTTCTCTGCCCTCTGCATGGTGAGAAACTCTGGTTCCTCTGCCTGGACGATGAACAGTTAGTCCTGTGTGTCAGCATTTAGAAAGAAAACATGGTGGGCATAAATTCACAACCTTCAACAAAGCTGCAACATGTTGCAAAGAGGACGTTCATAAATCACTGAAGTCCTTACAGGAGAAACTGCAGGGGCGCCGATATTTGTCGCATTGGTTGTGCTAGAGATTGAGACTTCGAGAGCTGTTTCATCATGCAATATAAGTTTTTGTTTTTATTATTCTTGTCTAAACAACTGTGAAATGGAGCGACAAGGACAATAACAACAATATGAAGACAGCTTTTGTTTGCTTCAAATATTTGCTTCAAATATTCAGAATAACACAAAGTGAAATTTGAATCAATTTGAAAAATAAAAAAATTAAAAATCTCCATTTACAACTATAGTAAGTAAATCAACAGTATCCCCATGTCAACTATGAAGTATATCAACATTAAGGCCCACATTCTATCAATGATAATCACACCTGCACACACCACTTCACACATACACAGCCTGTCCAGGAATTGTGATGCAAATGTATAGGTTGTCCAGGCTACACAAGCCTATTTGAAACTTGCTGTGAGGGTCCATGCAGACAGTTTAAGAAGCTTAATTGCGATAACATAGGTTTCATCAATAAGTGATGTGATGAAGAAACATAAACATAAATGGCGTACTAGCCGCTATAGTTCATATAACTGTTAGCATAACAGTTTTCCTCACAGTCAAATGCCATGCAATATGTTTCGGATCCTCTACTTTCTCAAGATGCTACACAGTGAAAATCATCAGTGTCAATTAAAACCAGCAAGATTAGAAGTGGACAAGATTACAACACACCATTCTGTTTGATTAAACAAGATAACAGCGAACCCAGTCATACTGGGTACTCAGTTTATTCATTTTCAAAAACTCAGTTATAGGTAATAATTTGATTTCTAAATTAGCTAATTGTCTCAACAAATCAAAGCACATTTCCCTTTTCAAACTAAATGAATGAATGTGATGCCTATACATCACAACCTAAGGCCTGACACCAAATGTACAAATAATGTTTTGGCTCATTATACTGTATAAGTGCAACATATACTGCTAAACATTACAGCAATCAAATATCAAATTGTGAAGTCAAGTCAAAATGTGTATTTTGTACTTGTATGAGAGGGAGCTTCATTTTGTTTAGATGTGCAGTGACTTGAAGGGTTGAGTGTGGGCGGTTAACCTACTATTGGCCAGTTTCTGTCTACTGTTGTTCCCCCCCCCCCTCTCACACACACCCTCTCGCTCTGATTGGGCCATCATACACACCCTCTGTGAGTATTTAGCAGGGCTCTGTTTTATCTGGTGACACTTCAATCTGTGTTGCTAAGTTGTTAAGAGCTCAACTTCTTGTTTCTCTTTATGGTCGCTTCGCTTGTTGGTCTATTTGTCACAAAACTCAGAGAGCTAGCTTTCAGAAATGGCTTTACTACAATCACTGAAGTCCTTGGTCAATAAGCGACTATCTGCAGCTGCCGAAGAGATATTTGGGACCGTTGGACGCATTATAACAGAGTATGAGGACGAAGCTTTCTCCTTGAAGCAAGAGATTGACCGCCAAAGCAGACTGCTGGATATGGTTTTAAAACCGTACATCAAATTACACAGATCAGGTTGGTACAATTATTTTAAAACACACTTCCATATTGTAAGACAATGACTCTCAGAAAAAAAGTAGATGTGTGGTTTAATTGTATTTAAGTGTGAGATCCCATTGTGGTTTTAATATCCATGATGGAGTTCTTTGTGGGGATAATCTAAAAACACACATGCTGACTCATACAGGTGAAAAGCCCTTTACTTGTTTAGTTTGTGGCAAATGTTTTAGTCAAAAGGTTGTTCTAAAAAAACACATGATGACTCATACAGGGGAATACCCATTTACTTGTACCGTTTGTGACAAAGGCTGTAGTGGCCTGATTCATTTAAAAACACACATGAGGACTCATACAGGGGAAAAGCCATTTACTTGTACTGTTTGTGGCAAAGGTTTTAATACAACAAGTAATCTAAAAACACACATGCGGACTCATACAGGGGAAAAACCCTTTACTTGTACAGTTTGTGGCAAAAGCTGTAGTCAAAACAGTCATCTTAAAATACACATGATGACTCATACCCGGGAAAGACCCTAACTTTAATGTTTTTGGCTAAGGCTTTGGTCATAAGGTTAGTGTAAAAAAACACACAAGGACCCATACTGTTGAATGACCATTTACTTGTACAGTTTGTGCCAAAGGCTGCAGTCGAGTGGATGTGCTTTAGAAGAAAAGAAAAACAGAGAACAGAGGCACACCCATAGCGAATCTGGACTCATATCTTAACGCATGAGGATTGATACAGCGGTGAAGCTATTTTTTTAACGGTAATATTAGTTTTTGTTTATCTGTTGAGTGTCATTATCTTGAGTATAGATTAGTTGTTTTCACAGTCAGTGAAATGCATACATTCACCAGGATGGACTATCAAATGATTACCTGCAGCTAATAGTCTATTGGCCAAACAATATGCAGCAGCATCGGTTCACGTTTGTCATGTTAAAAATACATGTTCATTGTTATATTCATTAATGTGTATGCAATAATGGTGAAATAAAGTTTGTAACATGTTTGTGGTGTGTTTTTGTCAAATTATTATTGTACACATTTCATCACTTAATTTGAGCCCGGCCAGGAGGCCACCCACAGATCCTAGTCCCTCCACGTGCCAGAGTTCCCCGTGTTCAGGCAGAGTAGTTCCGGAGAAGCGGACTTCTCCGGCTGGGTCACCTGGGCGAGGGTGTATGTTGCGAGACCCGAAACACCCTATGACCCCAGGCTACAACACTGATGATACATCCCAGGTGCATCCATGTGATGTATTCTTTATAGTTAGTGACTCTATTTATAGTGGCTCATAGGAATTAGACTATGTGACAACCAGGAATAGTTTTGTGACCACCGGAGAGACAGGTGACAGCCAGAATGTAGACGGCATACCGGGAGCAGTATGGTGAGGCCTTTAGGAGGGCCATTCAAGCAAACCACAAGTGGAGCTAATACCATTAGTGGTGTCGGTCCAAGGAACCATCACGCCAGAAGGAAATGTTTGGAACGGGGGCGGTGCAGCGGATCTGGCGCAGCGCTCAGGTCATGGACTTGGTTAGACGAAGGAGGAGCCCGGCCAGGAGGCCACCCACAGAGCCTAGTCCCTCCACGTGCCAGAGCCTCCCCGTGTTCAGGCAGAGTAGTTCCGGAGAAGCGGACTGAGTGGCCCTGTCTTTCCCTATAGGACTGACCGTGGGTAGCTACCTGGGATGTAAGTTGGGGCTTGTTGCGAGACCCGAAACACCCTATGACCCCAGGCTACAACACTGATGATACATCCCAGGTGCATCCATGTGATGTATTCTTTATAGATTAATTAAGATTGTTTTCTGTTCTACCAGCTGAAAAACAAATGTACTTAAAGAGGTGGTGCCATGGTTTTGCACTTTTTCTGTTTTTCATGTGTCTATGAGGTTGATAGAACTTTATTAAGCCCCCTGGTGGTGTTTTTATGATGTTTTATGTCTTCTCTGACTACTTTGAGTTTCTTCCTGGAGGCTGAAACCTTGAGGGTCAAACGTGCCAATAGAAAAACAGCGCTTTAGTGACATAGTAAAAACATGCCCTCCCCCTCATTATCATAACACAGCAGGTGTGGGCATGAGGAGGAGGAGGGACTAGGACAGGTGGGTGGTGCTAAGGTGGTGGAGGAGGTGCTAAGGTGAGAACCAGGTATACTTAATGAACTGGAGGCGTGTCCACATAAAAACAATTTGAACACTTTCTGTACACTTTTTTAAAAAAAATCTTCCTCCTAGTATAACCATAATACCTGATGATTATGTTTTGGAGGGGGGGAATCACTGAAAATCACGGCACCCCGTCTTTAATTTTACAGCCAGCATACCATGTACTTAATGTTTTTTTTATTACAAGAAAAACTAATAGGAGCACATTATTCAATTTACGGCATGCATTCCATGTACTTAAACTATTACTAGCTATAACTACATAAACTAACAAAACTATATATATGGCTAATCACAGCGCATCCTTACCGGACATGCTTGCAGAGACTTTGCAGAGGGTAATGAAGTCAAAGACTTTGGCTGCCATGTTAATTGTGTCCTAAGTGGTCACTGATACCCCAAACTACATATTGCTGCTTTAAACGGGGGGTGTGGAGTTAGAACAAGGTGTATTTACATGGTTCAAACTTCAAAAGAATACAAATGACATGGTACAACGTTTCGGCCACAGTCGGTCTTCATCAGACACCCGATGAAGCATGTACAGGCTGTAATGGAGAAAGTGCAAAAACCAGGTTGAAGTTCAGCCATGACGCACAATTTATTTTATTTGTTGCTGTTGGTGCGATCGTGTTTCCACAGTATGTGTTGCTTTTTTCTGTATAGTTATTGTTTTGACAAGGTGTCAACTGAACTACTACAGTACTAGGCTAATGTTAACCTAGCTAGTTATAGTGTTATGTGTGCACTACAGTAGGTCTATGTACATTATGTGAAGGCCTGTTATGTGCACAGTGTTTTTTCTCCCGCTGTGGAGATGGTGACATTACATTAAGACATTATAATGCTATCATTGTATTTGTTGTTGTTTTGGTGCATACTTGTAGCCTATACTTGTAGCCATTTTCAAAGCACTTTCACTGTGGCATTTCTAGGCTACTTAAGTTATCTGAAGCAGTAAACTAATTTAAATTTAGATTTTCAGATAAGTCAAATGACTCAAATGTAACGTATGTGAAACTAACATTGAACCAACTGAAGTTCAACAATATAAAGCCAGCTCAACACACTATTACTATTACTATTAACACTACCCTCATATCAAATTGGCATTGAAGATCGTAGGGTTGCCACCTTTCAGAAAAGGAAAAACGGGCACGGTTTGGGGCTTTTGTAACTTTTTGGTTTTTTTTTGTTACTTTATTTCGGTTTTAGGGTTAGGTTAGGGTTATGTTATTTAATTATTTTGGGGGAGCCAGCCCAGACCCCCCCAAACTCCTGAAATGCATAGAAATCTATGAAATCTAATAAAAAAAATCTATGAAATTTATATAAAAAAAATTCAGCCATCCAAACCCCTAAAATGTATAGAAATCTATGCAATTTGTATTATTTATGTATTTATTAACTGTTAATCCATTATGAAGATTTCCAGATGAGCAACATAAGAGTTGTTCTTTAAATGGGCACAATATTTATTTATATTGATTAATATATATTAAATATATGTTTATTTATTAGACTTTAAAAACTCAACATTAAAAAACAATCAACCATATTAGTCTACTGAAATAGCCTAGACTATGCCCACATCAGCAGCCAATATGTAGGCTGCCAGGGCAGGTAAAAATAAATACTGACATCTTGTTAAAAACACAACCAGATAAATAAGATGTAATATCCCATACCTAATCGATCTCAGGATATGTTTCAGTCATGAAGAACTGTGACGCTTGGGTCCTTAGATTTTTGGAATGTTGTTGTCCTGAGGCATGCTCTCTGATGTCAGCCAGTCCACCAAGCGCCACAGAAAACATATGCCGACATGCTTTACAGTTTGCTTGGCACAGCCGCACAGAACGTATCTTAGCAACGTGAAAGCGCTAACTCTCATTGCTCGTGAGCTGCTGAGCACACTCCCAGACTATGGCATGATACCAGCGTTGCCAAGTCTGTTTATTTACCGCAACTTTAGGACAACATTTGGCTTGTTTTTGGTTTGTTTTTGTAGGTCGGGCTGGCTCATTTCTCTAGAATTATGGCAGCTGAGCCCTCACTCTCCCAGTAACACAGCAAAGAGACAGGACGGCACATACATCGTCCTGTCATTCATATTGATTCCCCGACCTTGAAATACTATGGAAGCGAAAACGTGCCATAATTCAAATGAAATTGCAAAATGAAATTGAAATATGAGAAATGCTTTTTAATCTTCAGGAAATGAATTTTTTGAGACAAAAATAAATGTAAAAAGCAAAATTATTGCATTTAATCTACAGGTGTGCTCATTCTATGACAGAATTAAAATGATAAATAAAAGATCATTTGATTTTTAATTTTCCAAAAATGCCCCGCTAAATAGTGGACAATATTAAAAGGAAAATGCAATTTTGAAAATGAAAATGAAATATGAGAAATGCGTTTTAATCTTCAGATAATGAACGCATTTATTGAGACAAAAATAAATGTAAAATGCAATAGCATTTGCATTTAATCTACAGGTGTGCTCATTCTATGACAGAATTAAAATGATAAATAAAAGATCATTTGATTTTTGATTTTCCAAAAATGCCCCGCTAAATAGTGGACAATATTAAAAGGAAAATGCAATTTTGAAAATGAAAATGAAATATGAGAAATGCGTTTTAATCTTCAGATAATGAACGCATTTATTGAGACAAAAATAAATGTAAAATGCAATAGCATTTGCATTTAATCTACAGGTGTGCTCATTCTATGACAGAATTAAAACGATAAATAAAATATCATTTGATTTTTTTTTTCAAAAAATGGCCTGCTAAATAATGGACAATATTAAAATGAAAAGGTTATTTTGAAAATGTATATTAAATAATTGCTTTTTCATCTTAAGCTAATAAATGCATTTTTTGAGACACAAATTAATGTATAATTCAATAGCATTTACATTTCATCTCCAGGTGTGCTCATTCTATGACCGAATGAAAAAGCAAAAGCAAATGACATTGCTTTTTCATTTTCGAATCCTACCCTGCGCAGTGGGTGACAGAATTCAAATGCCTCCTTGTCTATTGATGGTGCGGGTAAGTGACGTCATTGGACGAATCCTTCAAGATCTTCTCCTCCAACCGTGACATACCCAACCCGGTACGCTAGGTGGCAGTATTCCCCTGCAGGTAGTCTCAGCTATCAGCTGCACCCTGGCTGCCCAAGACTGAAGCCCAGGCAGGCATGAAGTCAGTTACGTCGAAGCTGGTTGCAATCCGCTTTGGAGCAGCAGCAAGAACATCTGTTTACCTCCGTACCGTAGGCCTAAGGTAAAGAACATTTTAGTTAACGTTAGCTTTTAGCATCGACGCTACGCTAACACTACGACACAACAACATTGTTATTGGCATAGTATAGAGTATTTTTTAGCAACAAACTAATATGTATGTTTTGATTGTGATTTATGTGCTATGGTTCACTCTGTATTGTATTATGTAACGTTATGGAAAGTATATATGATTATTTGGTGCCAGACACCCAGTGGTGGAAAAAGTTTTAAAACATTTACTCAGTAAAAATATCAAAACGGCAATGCAGAAATAAGTAAAAGTCCGGCATTCAAACTTTACTTGAGTAAAAGTACCAAAGTATTGGCATCAACATGTACTTAATTTCACAAGTTTTCGAATGTTTAAAAATGTTTTGAAAATAGCAGATCTACAAGCTCACAATACATTGTAATGAGCTTGTAGATCGGCCATTTTCATATGGCCGAAATGTATATAGGGCTGAAGTGGTTAATGTATGTTATGTAATAATAATCCAAATCTACAAAGTAACTAGTAACTAAAGTTTTCAAATAATTGAAGTGGAGTAAAAGTGCAATATTTGCCTCTAAGGTGTAGTGGAGTAGAAGTAAAATTATTGGAAATACTCCAGTGAAGTAAAAATACCTCAAAATTGTACTTTAGTACAGTACTTGAGTAAATGTACGATCCTATAGTGTGTATAGTTTCAATGTAGGCTGATGATAGGTTCCTGGTTTAGGTATGTATTAGTTATTACTAGATTACTATGTCTATGCATTTGATGTATTATTGATGTATTATCTTGTGTCCTTGCTTACTAAATCGCTCTGGATTAAGAGCGTCTGCTAAATGCCTAAACTGTAAACCACAATGGAAATAAGATCTCAAGCTTTGTGTTATTTTGACAGATATATAAAAATGATGAGGATGTTAATCAATGTCATAGCTTTTTAATGCATTAGCTATATTTTATATTTATTTTTCTAACAGAACTGTGATGCTGGGGAAGGAACATCATCGGGAACTGCACAGAACCAGGAAATACACCAGGCAGCTCAGAGGGAACATCTTCGGTAGCCCAGCCTTCAACTTCAGGGTCGCTGTCAGACAGAAGAAGGATGCTGGAGAACTCGCAAAGCCCGCACACCTCCAGCGAGCACGCCTCAAGGAACCCTGAGGGTCCCTGAACCCCACTTTGAGAACCACTGCATTACAATGTCATCCAGGCTATACCTGGATTGTTATAACCTAGTAACAGGCTCTGTGCTAACTTAAGTCCCAGGTTTCCAGTAGGTAGCATCCATTTCTTGGGTAACAATATTGACACCTGTATGTGTGTTAACCGTTCAAATCTGCTGCCGAGCCAATCGAATGATGCTATGGAAAAATGCCACGTTCTGATGTGAGATTATATAGTGTAGGAGGAAATGCTATATCTTGTGTAATTCAACACACAATATGGAAGTGTATGCCCAATGACATGAAACATTTGCATCATTAGGTGTACATTCCGTACAGATTTAGGTCCCAAAATCTGAGGTTTCCCTTAACCACAATGTTATCTGGAAAAAAGCTTTACACAACTATATGTGGACTGTCAATACTAATGGTGAAAAAAAGGCATTTGTGTGTTGAAATGTTGTAGTAAACCCCCAAAATAGTATATTATAGTACCATTTCCAAGATCTGCAACACAAGTGATAGACCCAAAGGTAATTTTCTTATTACTGTACATCAGACTGTTAAGCACTATACATTATGACTTCATGAGACCCATGTGTGATGGCAGTAGTGATATGACATATCAAGGCTAGATAGTGAAGATGAGGACCACGACAGCAATGTGGAAGAGACCTACCAAATCACAGGTTCTTTACAAAGCTACATTGAGAATGCTGAGAAGAATATCAATCAATCAACGTTATTTGTGTAGACTGGGGCCCCTTTAAAAACAAGCAACAAAAAAACACTACATGTTAACAAATTTGGCATTTCTTAAATAAGTTCAAACAGTTCAATTCATAAATTACCGTTGCTCAGTGATCACAATTAAGAATAAGTGATCACAATTTGTGCAATGTCCTGGTACATATTGCAATGCAAACCTGTAAATATGCATGTTATTCTGTGATGCTTTTGGGGCCTTTAGAGAAAGGTCCAGTATAGATGTTCTGTCAAATGTGGAAGACACAGATTCATGGTCCAACACATGCTTAAAAATGAACTGCTTTGTTCTAATGCATTTTACAGTGCAGGCTAGCATTGTTGCCATCCATAGCTTTATAAAAAGTTGATGTGTTTTACCATGCAGGCATACTACTGCACATAGTTTTAAATTTACTTTTAAAATGTCTGGACTTAATGTTACCACACCCATTTTATGAATGTTTACAGCTAAACTTAACATGTTGCACTATGCTGTGCCTTGAAAAATAGTTGCACTTGATGTTTACCAAAGATTTACTGTAGTTTCAGGATATACACATTTAAGCTGTAGATATAAGATGTAGTTTTGTCAAGGAAATGTAATGCTAGATGTAGTCATAAAGTAGTCAAAAATAAATAATACTAAATAATTGTTGTGCTATCTGCATTCTTATGTCTCTCTTACTCACCTCTTGGACCTACACTATCCTACCCACTATCCTGACTAAGAATCAACCTGGGGACTGTAGGTTAAGATAAAGACTTTCTTTTCTCCCTGTGTCACAGTTTTGATATTCTTGGCTATTAGTAGAGTACAGTCTGATGTCATTTTCTGGCTAAAACCTAGTCCTGAGTTGTTCTTCAGGTATGTCAGTGTGGAAAAAACTGTTCTCACAGAGATATGTAGTTGTAAAAAGATAAAACCTGGTCCCTGTTAGTGATGAGCCAATACTTTGAACCATCAGTAAGGCCCTGCCCGAGGATCTCAGGTAGCAAATAATACATACTTATAGACAATTTACATTCACTGCCATTGGCAAAGGAACATGCTCTCTAGAACTCATTTCTAGACTGATCCAGTCTAGAGGCAAAACACTCTAAATGTGCTGTTCTTTACCAGAGACGTAGTGGTGGCAACCGCTGGTATAAATCTACGGCTGACAAAAGCCCTGAGTTTACCATCAACTCAGAACCTATTTGTGTGTATGACCTACATGATACATACACCTACCTAGGTCATACATTTAATATTGCAGGGGAATGGAAAGAACAGGTTGATTACATCACAACTGAGTTTACAGCTAGGCTGAATCTGATCAATACTTCAACACTGGCACTGCTGATTGATTGAATATTTTATTAGGCAAAAATGTAAAACAGCACAATTACATTTAAAATACTTTGTCTAAAAGGTCCGTTCAAAAAAGTGTTTCCAGTGAGGTCCTTGGACCCCACGATGAAGTTGGAGGCTATTAGGCAGGTGGCCCTGTCTAGAATTCAACACCTCTTCTCCAACGTTCACCTAGCATGCCAGTAATACTATTACATTATATTTCATGACCTCAAACATTGCTTACATAATTACAGAAAAAGGGTAAAACATGTTGTCAGCTGGCAGCTCTCAATATGAAGCTTAATATGAATATGAACCACTTTGTGAACTAAATGACAAAATAGTTTATTTTGTGAGGAAGTGGTTTGGATTTAACACCCACACCACCAGAGACATTATTTTCCAGTCCAAACGGGGGTGGGTTTGGCGTCCCAAACGTGGAGTGGACAACGCTGGCTCACTTGATGAGCATGCTGAACAGTGATGACAAAACTGTCAGGGAACTTGCTAGATCTTCTCTGCTTATAGATATGAAACGGTGTAAAGTGCCCCTGGAAACTTTCCTGGGGTCCAGAAGAAAACCTAAGCTTAGAATGGACACACATGCTAGTGGGTTCTGTTAGATTGGCCTGACCTCAATGACCTTTGTGTGAGAACAGGATTATCCCTGCACTGTGTACGACCTGACTCGGTCACTGTAGTTGTCTCTGAGGAGGACATTATTATTATTACCAACTGTTTGATCTCAGTAAGGGCTATTGCAAGTGATACAGAACACCATTTATCACCAGCTAATGCACAGAGGTATCTTGTAATGTTACAACAGCAAAAACAACACTGAAACTACAAGGAAAGCTAACTTGCCTTCCTGCTGGAGATCACACCGTGTCTCATACACTATTCAAAGATTATGCAGTTGATGAGGATATAGTCATCGTTAAAGTCAAAGCCAGATTACAGATCCTTCGAACCACACTCAATCTTTCTCTGTGGTACCCTGTTACAGTATGTTTCCTCCTCATTGTCTGCACCATGACCATAATCCAGTTACTTAAACTCTGTCACATATTCTGAATGGCTGCTACTGTATGTATATAAGGGAATGTATATTGCAACAGGATTGTGGATCTATTAGTTAAGGACATGTAAGTTCATATGTTTCATCATGTGGGGACAAGCCTGCTCCTCAACAGAGTCAAGCTCAGGGTGTTCTTTCCCCGCTGAATCTGCCCCGTTCCCGGGAGGCGCCGTCACCCCTGGGAGTGCGGCGCGCTCTGAAAAAGGTTGTTAGTTTAACGTCAGGTACGCCGGGGGGCCACGTGCCGGCCCCGGCGTCCCGGACAAAAGGTTGGATCGAGGGTTGACTCTCAATAGATCGCGGTCATACAGCCGCTCTGCTACTTACGAGACCCTGACCCAGAATCAGGTCGTTTACGAGTCATTTGGCGCCAAGTTGTTCACAAACATGAAGTGCGCGTCCGGAGGGGGGCCGCCATCTTTTGGCGACCCATCGTAAAGCTCAGGCGCGCGAGCAACCTGAGCCACCTTTGCCGCAAGCCCTTCCAGGCCGACCCAGAGCCGGTCGCGACGCAGCGCCGCGGAGAAAGTGCGCCCGGCGAGGGCACGGCAGCGCCCGGGGCGGGGTCCCCCTGAAAGGGAGATCCCCGGCCGGGTTGAGTCCTCCGGGCAGACTGCGCGGACCCCACCAGTTTACCTCTTAACGGTTTCACGCCCTGTTGAACTCTCTCTTCAAAGTTCTTTTCAACTTTCCCTCACGGTACTTGTCCGCTATCGGTCTCATGCCAGTATTCAGCCTTAGATGGAGTTTACCACCAGCTTTGGGCTGCATTCGCAAACAACCCGACTCCGAGGAGACGTTGCCCCGGGGCGACGGGGGCCGCTACCGGCCTCACACCGTCCACAGGCTGAGCCTCTATCAGAAGGACTCAGGCCCCCGATCGACACCCGGGCGACAGCCGTCTCCTGTACGCCACATTTCCCGCGCCCACCGCGGGCGGGGATTCGGCGCTGGGCTCTTCCCTCTTCGCTCGCCGCTACTGGGGGAATCCTTGTTAGTTTCTTTTCCTCCGCTTAGTAATATGCTTAAATTCAGAGGGTCGTCTCGTCTGATCTGAGGTCGTAAAGCAACGGGTTGCTGGTGGCGGCTCCCCCCGTGAGCGAGGAGGCTCGCCGAGACGCGGTGAGAAGACCGCCAGCCTCCCCAGGAACCGCACGCTCCGCGCTGGGTCGGCCGGAGTGCGCCGGGCGCCAGCAGGCTGCTAGAGACACACGGTCCACAGGCAGCCGTACGGCACGCACGGCGCAGAGCCGGCTCCGACCTCCGCGGGCCCCGGGCTAGGGTGGCCGACCGGGGCCCACCCCGCGAACGGGGGGGACTGACCGGCCGGCTCCCCGGCCGGCTCCCCGCCCGGGGGCGAAGTGACGGCAGGGGTGACGGCCCTGCAGGCTGCAAGCAGCGTCCGCCGAAGCACACGAGGTGCCGGCGGGGCCCTTGCAAGAGGCGGGCTACGAGTGCCTATCGGTCAGGAAAAAGTAGCGGGTTCCACGGCCCTCGCGGGCGGCGTGGTTCCCGTGGAACACAGTGCAAGACTAGAGTGGCCACCGTGGCCGACGGCGGGCCCTGCATTCGGGCAGGCCTGCCGTCCGTGTCCCCAGTGTCCGCAAGCTGGTCCATATATCCGGGCTGGGAAAAGTTGGCGAGACTCCCGGGAGAGAATTTCAAAGGAGGGGGCCATGGCAGAGCCCAGGTCCTCGTGGGCTCCACGAGAACTTCCAGGGTGCTAGGCCGCCCTACCGCGTCCGACCGGAGGCCTCTCTCGGGCCTGCCGTCGTCGCATCCTCGGCGTCCGCACGCCGGTTCCATATATCCGGGACGGGAAAAGTTGCCGAGACTCCCGGGAGAGAATTTCAAAGGAGGGGGCCAGGACAGAGCCCAGATCCTCTTGGGCTCCACGAGGACCTCCAGGGCGCCCGTCCACCCGGCCGTGCCCGACCGGCCGTGCCCGACCGGCCGTGCCCGACCGGAGGCCTCTCCTCAGCCACCACCACCGGGCGCCCCGCTCGGGCCACCTGGGCCGAGACGGAGCCTCGCCCCGGGCTTCGCGACGGCCAAGCTCCATAGGTGCGTTCTGGAACAAGTCGGCGCCTCGCCCGGGAGACTTTTTCACCGGTTCCGGGCATGGTCCTTACCCGCTGGCACCAGTGGCCACTTTCCCCACACGCGAAATTTCACGCAGGGGAGAGGCCAGAGCCCCAGGGACCCAGGGACCCGGGGGGGGCACCGACGCGTGCGCACCCCCGGCCCGGATCCAACGAGCCCTCCGCCAGCGCCGGGCGACCCAGGGACAGGGAGGTACCCGAAAAAGAGCAGATCGACAAGCCGAAAAAAGTTGAGATTTTCGGCCGGGGGTCCACCAGGGGGTCCCCGCGGACCTCTGGAGGCCATACAAACACTATGGGAAAGCTATGGGAAACACCAAATTGGGAATATGTTCTTTAGATATTTTTGTGCAGGATGCTCAAGATGGAAGGCCTGAAAGGGTTAATGTGCATTCATCCAAAAGGAAAAAAGTTCCACTAGTGTAGAAAGCAGATCTAATGCATTTGATTTAATTTGATTTCTGTGCATGTACAATATCACAGTTTAAAGACTATGTTGTTCTGGGCAGGAAGGGGTTAATATTAAAAAATGCATAAATATTAAATCTAATGCACTGTACACATCCACTTACATGGATACACACTGTAGAAACCAAATGTAAGCATTTAGATCAAGTATTTTGCATGAAATACCATAGAAGTCTATTTTGGGTGAATTTTTTGTGTTTTGGGCATTAAGGGGTTAATAATTAAAAATGCCCAAGGGATTTCACTGGGCACCCTCTTGAATCCTTAAGAGGGGACCCCCAGCAGCAAGAATCAGTTGAGAAAAAAACTTTAACCGACGAAACCACGTTCAGCCAAAAATCACCCTTTGACTCCCGGACTATTATGAACGGCCCGCCTGCACCTTAAAAAAAAAAAAAAAATTATAAAAGTGAAAGTTGCAGTGAAAGCCGGACTTCACATGACGTGTCAGCCTGCGTCATGTGAATCAATGATGGACCGACATTTATGCCCATGTATGGACGACATAGGGACAAAGCCTCATGTAGGCCGACCCTTTGGGTCTGGCAAAAAGCTAGAAGCTGGCCTGGCTTCTCAACAGCAGACATTCACCCGAGCTCGGGATTCAAATGAAAACAGCACCAAAGCAAGCTACGAAGTGGCGATGTTAATTGCCAAACAGTGCAAACCTTTTACAGAAGGCGAGTTTGTTAAAGACTGCTTGATGAAGGTAGTGGAAAACATTTCCCCCGAAAAGAAGCAAGAGTTTGCTAATATGTGTCTTGCTCGAAACACCGTGGCCAGGAGAATTGAAGAAATATCAGCAGACATTAAAGATGGGGTGCCATGATATTTTTCAACACTCAAACCTGATCATAAGGTATTATTATTATGTAAGGATTTTTTTCAAAAAAAAAAAGTGTACAGTAAGTGTTAAAATGTTGTTTTTATGTGGACACGCCTCCAGTTCATTAAGTATACCTGGTTCTCACCTTAGCACCTCCTCCACCACCTTAGCACCACCCACCTGTCCCAGTCCCTCCTCCTCCTCCTCATGCCCACACCTGTTGTGTTATGATAATGAGGGGGAGGGTATGGCTTTGTGATGTCACTAAAGCGCTGTTTCTCTATTGGCATGTTTGACCCTCAAGGTTTCAGCCTCCAGGAAGAAACTCCAAATAGTCAGAGAAGACATAAAACACCATAAAAACACCACTGGGGGGCTTAATGAAGTTCTATCAACCTCATAGACACATGAAAAACTGAAAAAGTGCAAAACCATGGCACCACCTCTTTAAGAGACAAGTGGGTGACAAGGGAGTGAATTTTGAATATTTGAATTTTATTTCAATAGCCTGTGATGAAAGCACAGACCGGTCTGACACTGCCCAGTTACTTATATTTTTGAGAGGAGTTGACAATGACATGAACATAACGGAGGAGCTGTTTGATCTCCAAGGTCTAAAAGGCCAGACAAGAGGAGTGGATTTATTTGACTCTCTCTGTTCAGCTGTTGATGACATGAAACTTCCATCGAGTAAAATCAGCGGAATCGTCACTGATGGCGCACCAGCCATGGCGGGTGATCAAAGGGGATTAGCCGCACAGATATGTAACAAAGTCAGTGAACAGGGAGGCAGCGCAGTTAAATTACACTGTATAATTCACCAACAGGTGCTCTGCGCTAAGTGTCTTAATACATTTGACCATGTGATGAAACCGGTCGTAAAGACTATAAACTTTATTCGCTCCAAGGCGCTGAATCATCCTCAATTTCAGCAGTTCCTGCTGGACATGGATGCAGAATATGGAGACGTCCTTTACCACAACGACGTGAGATGGCTCAGCCGAGGGACAGCGTTGCAGCGCTTTTTCTATCTTAGGAAGGAAATTGGGCATTTTTTGACCGACAAGGGACACCCTATGCAAGAACTGTCAGATCCAGACTGGCTGTCAGATTTGGGTTTCTTGGTCGATATAACAAAGCACCTGAATGTACTAAACATCAGCCTACAAGGGAAAGATGCCGTGGTGAGCCAGCTTTATGCACACATCAAGGCCTTTAGAAACAAGCTCAAACTATTCCACGGACACCTGTCACAGACGGAGCCCAACACCTCACATTTCCCTGCACTGCGTGAGGTCCTTGGGAATTCTGGTGTGCAAACCAGGAGGAGCCATTACATCTCTTTCTGATGAGTTCAGCGGGCACTTTAAGGATTTTTTTGCTATGGACAAGGACATGCTACTATTCTCATCTCCATTCTCCGTGGACCCCGACACTGTCCCGCATCAACTGCAGTTGGAGCTAATTGAGATGCAATGCGACGATGTGTTGTGCGGCCGACAGCAGCATCTCGCACTTGTGGACTTTTACCGACAGCTGGAGAAAGGTAAATACCCAGAAATGCGAACATTTGCAAAGAGAATGCTGAGCTTATTCGGCTCTACATATTTGTGTGAGCAGACATTCTCTGTAATGAACTTGAACAAGAGCCGCGTGAGGACCAGACTAACTGACCCCCACCTACGTGATATTTTACGCATATCAACCACTGCTCTCACACCAGACCTGGCAAGTGTACTTAAGTCCAGATCTCAGTTTCACCCCTCTCACTAGTTTAAGAAAAATCAGACCTCTTTGTTTTCACTGACACACAATGTTCCTTTTTATTGTCTGAAAATAATAATAAAGAGAAGAGGAAAAAAAGAGTTGCTTGTCTGGCTCAGTTCATGCATGTGAAATGTATCATTTGTAGTTTCTGCGTGGTATGAGATAAATGCCCACCCACATAGAAAGCTGGCCCACCCAATCGATTTTAGAAATGTATTTTTTAAATGTTTTTATAATTACTTTTTTGATAATAAATCGGTTAAATCAGGCAAAAATACGAATTAAATAACATAACCCTAAACTTAACCCTAAAACCGAAATAAAGTAAATAAAACGCCCAAAATCCACCTGAAAACCGCATATTTTCGCCCAAAATCCAACTATAACTAGTGTATAACCGAATTCTTTTCTGTAGTGGAGCAGAATAATTGAAAATTTGATATACTCTGGTAAACTACCCCTCTCACTCTTTCACGTCTAAGCTGTCAGTACCAGAGGTGTCCACAAGACTTTTCTTAAAGTGCTCTTCCGGTGCAGGGAGACACTTTTTGGTACATAGGGGCGGTCCTCTTCCCGCATCCAGCCAATTGCAAGAAGGTAGGGCGGTGCTGGGAATGACACTGGTGTCAGCACCGTATCTGACTGGTGTAGGCTAAAATTACGCGGGATCGAGTGCTAGTTTAAAAGAAAAAGGCGCGCAGAGCTAAACAGAAGCGGCCAAGCCACTGAGGGGAACGCAGGCAGCAAGCAAACACAGGATCATCAAAATGGCGAAGCCAATGTATCAAATGTTAAAGGAGGCCGCAGATGCTTTGGAGGAGCAGGATAGGCATAACATGTCTGTGGACACAACACCACCGCCACCACCGCCGGCTGTAGCACCACCTTCACCCAATATCAGCAGCAGACCGACCGCTCCAGACCGCCACAGCCGCACCATAGCTCACGGTAAGGGGTTAGCTTTTAGCTTCCATGCTACCTCACGTCTTTCTACTTAGCATTAGCAACAAACAAATATGTATCTTTTGGTTGTGTTTCACCAGCTTGCTTGCAGAGCTGGTCTCTATCAATATTCACTTGCTTGCTGCAACCACAGTTATAATATATCGGTGTATCGTTTGTGTTATTGCCACTTAACCTTTTATCCTTTTTCTAGTTGTTCATATCACCACTAGCTGAGGTGAGGGCGATGTTTACCCCTTACGCGAGTCCCGCCAGAGGATTACCGCGTAGATCATCTATCCCACCAGCCACGGTGCCCAAAAAAGTCAAGAAGCTCACATATACACATCTCTTCTTCTGCCTGGCCGGTAGGAAGGACTGTGAGGTCCCTACTTCTCTCTCAGTCAGACAAGCTCTGCAAAATGCAGGGTTGGGAGAGAAGAAAATAACGTTCCCAGGTTGGTCAAACTATTTTGTGTCTAAACTAATCCCACTGCTACAGAGCAAATTAATGTATCCGTTTACCTTGCTTATTGTAAGTTGCTCTGTATAAGAACGTCTGCTAAATTATAAATGCATTGTAATGTTGAGTTCATTAATGAGAAACACAAAATCTACTGCAAATAATCCAAAATCTAATAGTATTTGAGCCCCCTGAAACCTCTTGATTCTCAAATATTTGTCAAGGACTCTCACATTTATTACGGGGCCAGAGCTCAGCTCTGGACCTGTCTTATTATTGTAGGTATTCTGTTTCCGCCACTTTTCGCAGTTCTGGCTGAACCGTGCTGTCGCTTTTTACGAAACTCGGCTATATGGTAGATGGTCATGAAAAACTATCCAGAAATAAATCTCACAATCTTTCGTCAAAAGGTGGCGCTATAGCAAAATGCCAACTTTGAACAGGTACAACTCATGCCCTGTTTGACCTACAGCCATGAAACTTCAATACACACATGCGTCTACTCATGATGAACAACTTTAACCCTCTGACTTTTGACCTCTGACCTTTAGATCTCCCACCATTTTGAATTATATGAAAAACAGTTAAAACCTATCTCCTCCTGGGATTTTTGAGTAATCTGCACGAAACGTTTTACACATGAACTTTGGACCTATGCCGAAAAAATTATACAAAAGATTTTCCATAAGTGAAAAAATGAAGCTTTAATGAGCCAATGAATATTGCAGTTTTATGACAATTATTCATCTGCCCCTAACACATACATGCAGACTCACATTTCTTTGAAACTTTGCGTTAATGTTGAGGGTCATTCCAAATATTACTGAAACCAATCTTACTCCAATTGGTCAAAGGGGGGCGCTATAGAGATTTTTTGAAAGTGCAAACTTTAAACAGGCAAAAGTCATGCCTCGTTTGGCCGACAGCCATTAAACCTGCTTACACATGTGCCTTGACTCATGAGGAACACATGTATCACGTTGACCAGTAAGCTCCGCCCTTAGATTGTCCGCAATTTTGAGCAGTTTGAAAAACACTTACATTTTTCAGCTATTTGCGTGAAACTGTATCATCTGTGTGATCTCCTTTTTCACAGGTTCTTGTCTGTTGGTCCAATGGCTTCTCCCTTAAACGTGTGCCTCACAACCTGAAGGTTACCAGTTCAACCCCACTTGATGTGGACTTCATTAAAGTTGCATTGCACACAACATGATTGTGTCAATTAATACATGTGCAATTGTTAAACGTAACCTGAAATACTTATTTGAGAGGGTATGTTTTTGCAATGTATGACATACTTCATTCTGAAAATAGCCGATCTACAATCTCAAAACTTTTCAGATAGCAACGTGTTTCTGAGCTTGTAGATCGGCTGCTTTCACTGGTTCACTTTTATCTTCAACAGACAACCTCAGCCTGGACAAAGCTATAGCACTATAGGTAATGTTGCAGCCCGTCAATCCGAAGGTCGAGGGTTCGATTCCTGTTAATGGCAATAGATTGACACGTCCAATCAATCCATTCTGCTTCCATCCTTCTCTCTCTTCAATCTATTGTTTCCATGTCTCTCTCTCTTCAATCTATTCCGTTTCCATGTCTCTCTCTCCGCCCTTAGATTGTCTGCAATTTTGAGCAGTTTGAAAAACACTTAAACCCAGAATTTTTCAGTTATTTGCGTGAAATGGTATCATCTGTCTGACCTCCGTTTTCACTGTATCAGGTCTGTTGGTCCAATGGCTTCCCGCTTAAGTGAATGTTTCACAACATCAAGGTTGCCGGTTCAAGCCTCACTTGGTGGAGACTTCATTTAAAGTGCATTGCAAACAACAAGACTGTATTAATGAATACATATGCAATTGATAAAGATAACATGAAATGCTTATCTGAGAAGGTCTGTTTTTGCAATGTATGAAATGCTTCATTCTGAAAATAGCCGATCTACAATCTCAAAACTTTTCAGATAGCAACGTGTTTCTGAGCTTGTAGATCGGCTGCTTTCACTGGTTCAGTTTTATCTTCAACAGACAACCTCAGCCTGGTCAAAGCTATAGCACTATAGGTAGTGTTGCAGCCTGTCAATCCAAAGGCTGAGGGTTCGATTCCTGTTAATGGCAATAGGTTGACACGTCCAATCAATCCATTCTGCTTCCATCTTTCTCTCTCTTCAATCTATTGTTTCCATGTCTCTCTCTCTTCAATCTATTCCGTTTCCATGTCTCTCTCTCCGCCCTTAGATTGTCCGCAATTTCGAGCAGTTTGAAAAACACTTAAACCCAGGATTTTTCAGTTATTTGCGTGAAATTGTATCATCTGTCTGACCTCCGTTTTCACTGGATCAGGTCTGTTGGTCTAATGGCTTCCCGCTTAAGTGAATGTTTCATAACATCAAGGTTGCCGGTTCAAGCTTCACTTGGTAGAGACTTCATTTAAAGTGCATTGCAAATAACAAGACTGTATTAATGAATACATATGCAATTGATAAAGATAACATGAAATGCTTATCTGAGAAGGTCTGTTTTTGCAATGTATGAAATGCTTCATTCTGAAAATAGCCGATCTACAATCTCAAAACTTTTCAGATAGCAGCGTGTTTCTGAACTTGTAGATCGGCTGCTTTCACTGGTTCAGTTTTATCTTCAACAGACAACCTCAGCCTGGTCAAAGCTATAGCACTATAGGTAGTGTTGCAGCCTGTCAATCCAAAGGTTGAGGGTTCGATTCCTGTTAATGGCAATAGGTTGACACGTCCAATCAATCCATTCTGCTTCCATCTTTCTCTCTCTTCAATCTATTGTTTCCATGTCTCTCTCTCTTCAATCTATTCCGTTTCCATGTCTCTCTCTCCGCCCTTAGATTGTCCGCAATTTTGAGCAGTTTGAAAAACACTTAAACCCAGGATTTTTTAGTTATTTGTGTGAAATGGTATCATCTGTCTGACCTCCGTTTTCACTGGATCAGGTCTGTTGGTCTAATGGCTTCCCGCTTAAGTGAATGTTTCATAACATCAAGGTTGCCGGTTCAAGCCTCACTTGGTAGAGACTTCATTTAAAGTGCATTGCAAACAACAAGACTGTATTAATGAATACATATGCAATTGATAAAGATAACATGAAATGCTTATCTGAGAAGGTCTGTTTTTGCAATGTATGAAATGCTTCATTCTGAAAATAGCCGATCTACAATCTCAAAACTTTTCAGATAGCAACGTGTTTCTGAGCTTGTAGATCGGCTGCTTTCACTGGTTCAGTTTTATCTTCAACAGACAACCTCAGCCTGGTCAAAGCTATAGCACTATAGGTAGTGTTGCAGCCTGTCAATCCAAAGGTTGAGGGTTCGATTCCTGTTAATGGCAATAGGTTGACACGTCCAATCAATCCATTCTGCTTCCATCTTTCTCTCTCTTCAATCTATTGTTTCCATGTCTCTCTCTCTTCAATCTATTCCGTTTCCATGTCTCTCTCTCCGCCCTTAGATTGTCCGCAATTTTGAGCAGTTTGAAAAACACTTAAACCCAGGATTTTTCAGTTATTTGCGTGAAATGGTATCATCTGTCTGACCTCCGTTTTCACTGGATCAGGTCTGTTGGTCTAATGGCTTCCCGCTTAAGTGAATGTTTCATAACATCAAGGTTGCCGGTTCAAGCCTCACTTGGTAGAGACTTCATTTAAAGTGCATTGCAAACAACAAGACTGTATTAATGAATACATATGCAATTGATAAAGATAACATGAAATGCTTATCTGAGAAGGTCTGTTTTTGCAATGTATGACATACTTCATTCTGAAAATAGCCGATCTACAATCTCAAAACCTTTCAGATAGCAACGTGTTTCTGAGCTTGTAGATCGGCTGCTTTCACTGGTTCAATTTTATCTTCAACAGACAACCTCAGCCTAGACAAAGCTATAGCACTATAGGTAGTGTTGCAGCCTGTCAATCCGAAGGTTGAGGGTTCGATTCCTGTTAATGGCAATAGGCTGAGATGTCCATTCAATCCGTTCTGCTTCCATCTCTCTCTCTCTTCAGTCTATTATGTTTCCATGTCTCTCTCTCTCTCTCTCTTCAATCTATTCCGTTTCCATGTCTATCTCTCTCTTCAATCTATTCCGTTTCCATGTCTCTCTCGCTCTCTCTCTCTCTCTCTTCAATCTATTCCGTTTCCATGTCTCTCTCGCTCTCTCTCTCTCTTCAATCTATTCCGTTTCCAAGTCTCTCTCTCTCTCTCTCTCTTCAATCTATTCCGATTCTCTCTCTCTCTCTCTTTCTCTTCAATCTATTCCGATTCTCTCTCTCTCTCTCTCTTTCTCTTCAATCTATTCTGTTTCTCTCTCTCTCTCTCTTTCTCTTCAATCTATTCCGTTTCTCTCTCTCTCTCTCTCTTTCTCTTCAATCTATTCCGTTTCTCTCTCTCTCTTTCTCTTCAATCTATTCCGTTTCTCTCTCTCTCTCTCTTTCTCTTCAATCTATTCCGTTTCTCTCTCTCTCTCTCTCTCTCTCTTTCTCTTCAATCTATTCCGTTTCTCTCTCTTTCTCTTTCTCTTCAATCTATTCCGTTTCTCTCTCTTTCTCTCTCTGTTCAATCTATTCCGTCTCTCTCTTCAATCTATTCCGTCTCTCTCTTCAATCTATTCCGTCTCTCTCTCTCTCTCTCTCTCTCTCTCTCTCTCTCTCTCTCTATCTCTCTCTCTCTCTCTCTCTCTCTCTCTCTCTCTCTTTTCCCTGGCCCCGCTTATCGCTGCTTGCAGCTATATTATGCAATTGATTTTGTGCCAGGCACCACCATAAGAGATGATTTGTGAACATATGTTACAAGCTCAACTTGACTATAGCCAAAAAAAAATGTTTAAACTTGTATCCATTTTGCTGGGGACCCCTGGAATGCCATCAAGGACCCATGGTGGTCTTGTGAACCCACTTTGAAAACCACTGCCCTAAGCATGCCATAAACGGGGCGAGGGGGGTTCTGGCAGAGAATCAACTCCGATACCTATGGGATGTGAAAATGTGTAGTCATGATGTGTTTTTTTTTTACTCCCTTAGACAAACAGTGCCATTCTTCTGAGTTCTCTGATACTCTTCAACACAACTTCCCACAACTGAAGGAATGTGGGGGTTTTGTGCTGTTGCGGAGCCGAGGTTCAACGAGGTCCAAGGCCTTGGATCTGATACCCTGTCCACAGGGGGGATATACACCGGCGTACCTGTGTCGCCAAGAGCTTGGCGTGGGTGCAGCTGTACTCTACATAAGGCCTCTACAAAAGGACATTGACCTTGAGGTAACTTTGTGGTTAAAGGAAAACTTCAAATGTTTTAACCTAAATATGTATGGAATGTAAACCCAAAACGATGTGTTTGATGTCATTAGGCATACACTTCCATCATATTTCATGTCTAAATACACAGAAGATAAGATAGCATTTCCTCCTACACTATATGTAGGCCTATATATCTCACATCAGAAAATTGGAATTTTAGGTTCAAAATCTCAGAAATTTCCCTTAAGATGTATTTTTGTCCAGGAAATGTATTGCTAGATGTAGTCATGTGACATTAATTCAGGTAGATGGGGCCTAATCTAGAAGGTAAATTGTCTCTTTTCAGTCCCGAATGTATTCAAGTCTTGGTGACCCATAGCTGCAACTAGCCTCCCCAAAAACAGTAAAGGAAACTGTGGTTAATTTCTGTGTATTAACATATTTGTGGTCTTGTTACTAGAGTCATCCCGATCAGCCAAAGCCTCAACAGGGAAGTGGCCCCTTTGTTGAGTGCGTCTACTGTGCAGAAATCATCGAGATGTCCCTAATGGAGGACCATGTCGACATTTGTGAAAAGTAAGACTTAAATATGTAATTTCCATTTGTAAAAATTGTCTCACACATCACATTAACCTAAAACATCACTGCGCACAAGGTTACACATGATGTTGTGGTACTGTAGGTGATGCCTTGGACATTTTATTAAATTAATGTTTCGATTTTTTCTGCAATAGCCCACTGCTACACCGCCATAACACACAATGGAAATAAGATCTCAAGCCTTATTTTGACAGATATATAAAAATGATGAGGGATGTTAATCAATGTCTTTGCTTTTTAATGCATCAACTATATTTTCCTATTTCTAACATTCCAAGGAAATCGAACTTCGACGGGGGGGAAGGAACGTCGTCTGGAACAGGACCAGGAACGGCTTTGGTTAACCAGCCTTCAACTTCAGGGTAAGCCTCTCACTAATGTAACATAATATCATAATTCCCTAATCACACATTTTGAATATCATCAATTGTTTCCATGTAGAAAAACTTTTTCCAAAGCGGTGGAAATGGCAGATCTACAAGCTCACTTAAATATGGCCTATTTTGACATTACAGTCAGTAATTTATTTTATATTTAAGCTATTTGCCCATACAACCTGGAACTGCAGAGGGGAGTTCAGCAGGAACTTCAGAGGCAGAGGGGAGCTCAGCAGGAACCCAGCGTTCGGCGGTGTCATGGGAAAAGCAGCCTTCAGGATATGAAGGTACCCAAGGGGCTGTTAGCTCATCAAGTAGAAAGTAAAAGTGTCTTTGAAGATGTCACTTTTTTTTGTTCATGACTACATATGCTATGCAAATAAATGGGTGCTATGTATAACATTTTAATTCCAGTCTTGCAAAAGTTAAAAGCTAACATAAGTATTTGACCTTATTTATTGGCTCTTTTTTTCAGAGTGGAAGACGGAGCCAAACCTCTTGAAGGCAGCACACCTCTTCCGCAGGCAACGGGGCCCAACGGAACAGGGAGTTGGTGGTACGCCTGGACATTAGGTCCAGTGAGGAGGAGAGGGAAATTATCTCCTTCTATAAAAGGCCAGGGATTGACTGGGCAAGCCCATTTTCGCTTGTAATGGATGGTAGGTATATCATTGAATGCTTTCCACTGTAAGTAGGTCAGAGTGTCTTTCATTTTTGGGTTCAGCTGTGCAATCACACTGACCTGTCAGAATCATGTCCTGGTCTGGTTGGTGTGATTAGCCACACACAGGTCACAGACAATCAACGAGACACTCGTACAGAGGAGTGTGATTGTCTGACACCTCTGAACGTGTGTGTGGATATGTATATGGGACCTTTTGTTCATGAGAATACTTTTTCATGTTTGCTTCAATTGTATGCATTAAAATTAATTTCACTCTGATATCATACACATTGCTATATATGTAATTCAAACTTTTTGAACAATACCCAACTTCTAGGGCAGTGGTTCTCAATGGGGTCCTTGAAGGGGTTCCAGGGGTTCCCCAGCTAAATTGGTTAATAGCATCAAAATCTATTTAACCACTTTAACGCCTAAATAGGCTATTTGGAAATAAAAGTAATCGAAATTTGAACTTTATCATTGCATTCCTTTCAAAATGGGTGGGGTATGGTCCACCAGCTTAATATAATGTGTTGGTGTGACACTTATTTTAGTTATGCAATAAAAAATTGAATTAGAGAATACATTCGGTACGGGCATTTTACATCCCAGCTTGTGTACAAAAATGTCTTTGTTTAAACAAATTGTACAAACTGTAATGGATCTGTTCTCTAGAAGGTTGAAAGGCAATCACAATATATTATTGGCCTAGTGTAATGAATACAATTTTGGGGTTATTATTTAGGCTATTACCAGCATATAAGACGTGTGTGTGTGTGTGTGTGTGTGTGTGTGTGTGTGTGTGTGTGTGTGTGTGTGTGTGTGTGTGTGTGTGTGTGTGTGTCTGTATCTCTCTAACTACAATGTTGTTCATCAGTAGGCCTATTGATTGCATTTGAACTGTCTTGAGAATAGATGAATTGAGGTGTTTTTTTCTTCTTACAATTAGAAACATTATGATATTTGTTAAAGCAAGAAGCTTTGGCTTTATTTTATTTAACTGACCCAGGTTCCACATAGTGTCCTTATTTAACATATGAACACTCCCCCAGTTAAATATTCTGGTGAATCTTAATTGTTTGCGTTCAGCTCAGCAGCATGACTTGTAAAATATAGAGATATAGAGATATATAGAGATGTAGATGTAGATAGAGATACGTAGATAGAGATGGATAGTTATAGTTATAGTTTTTTCTTTCTTTTTTCTTTCATTCCAATCACATGCAAATGAACAGATGACACATTTCTCCATAAGAATGTATATACTACTAATTTAATACATAAATAAGTAAAATGATAGCGATACAAATAATGTCGAACATAGCCTAATTAATGCAACTTCTTGTTTCTTCTTCTTGTTTTAGTTCCTACCTAGCAACAGGTCAGGTGACCTTTCACCAGGAACTGATCACCTGGTTTCACGCATTTTGGGAGGCTATAAAAGAGGCAGACCGACAGGATTTCCACCTTTACTGCTTCCACCTCTCTGAAGTCGCATCGGCCGCATCGCACCGCCATATTCTTCACCATGTGCTCCATTTTCTCAGCTGCTTCGCAAGGGCAAGAAAACAAAATAAATGTCTCACGGGGAAACCGGACGGTGAACATACGTCTGGCAGACTTCAACGTTCAGAGTCTGGCAACTGTATTTAAGGTTTGTTCTTTTTAATATGACCGAAATGGAACATTCTAGCACTAACTATGAAACCCATTAGACTAGGCAGGGCATAGTCCTTTTCTGCCGTGCTTTAGTAGCTTAGCCGCTTGCTACAGTATTATTACTATTGCAGTAGTGTACTCTGATATGTGTATATGTTACAGGACGATTGAATAACCAGGACGATTGAAGAAGGAGCGCTTGTTTTCAGGCAATTCTGTAAAACCAACGCTAGAGGGCAATGCAAGCCAGACTAGAGGGAGGGTGTGTGTGTGTGTGTGTGTGTGTGTGTGTGTGTGTGTGTGTGTGTGTGTGTGTGTGTGTGTGTGTGTGTGTGTGTGTGTGTGTGTGTGCGTGCACGTTTGTGCGCACGCGCACACGCATGCACACACATGCGCACGCATGCACACACATGCGCACGCATGCACACACATGCGCGCAAATGCACGCGCCCGCGCACACATGCATTGTTTTAGTTTCTCCCTGAGACACACACACACACACACACACACACACACACACACAGTGATCCAAGAAAATAACTATTCTGTCCCTATCGGTTTACAACTCGGACGGCGCTGTGTCGACTATCAGAGCATCGGCCGGTCAGCGCGGGCACTCGCGCCTGGAGGCGCGAGGGCGCGCCTCCTCTGCCTCAAGCTCTGCTGAGTCGGCGCGCCTCCGTCATGGACAATAACTATTATCACGTGCGTGTGAACGCGTGTTCAGCGTTCCCCTAGCGTAGCTTCCTGGTTGCTACGTGGGGGGGAACAAACACAGACAGGTCCGTCGCATCAAAGCCCCGCCTCGCCCCGAAGCCCCGTGCCTAAAAACGAGCGCTCTGTCTTCAATCGTCCTGGTTATTCAATCGTCCTGTGACATATATATAACTGCACTGCTCTGCACTTGCAACAGACTCACAAAATGCATCAGACTATTTAGTATTTTCACTGTAAAGCTGTTTAGCTAGCACTAACTTGCTCATACTACACAATTTTTCTCCACTATTCGGTTTGTACAGGAGTGAAGGACAGTAAGATATTCGAGACAGGGACTATGAGAATGAAGGGAAAATGTGAAATTTAAAATCTTTTTCATCCCTCCATTTTCAGTTGGATCCAACAACCATTTACCTAATGGGTCAAAATGGCGACGTGGCTATGTCAGGAACTACAGGGTACATGGATGTGAGTCCAGGAATAAGGTACGAAGTGTGTGGCGAGGAGGCTCCTGCAAACCAGCTGCCAGCTGCTGCAGCAGCAGCTCCACCACCACCATCTGCGCCTCATCGGCGCCTATTCCTCCAAAGGCCTGCTGGAGGAGATGCACAGCCACTCCCACGCCAGCCAAAAACCTTTACCAAGTATGAAACCAAATAATATAAAGAATTTACCATATGAATTACATGTTTGTCACTACAGTATGCATGCCCTGAGAAATTGTCCCCGTCATGTAGCTGGATATCCAAAAATGTGTCATTTCAAACATGCCAAAATTACTTTTTCTTAAGCATTTAATATATTGTATTTGAATATGCAGCATTTCAAATGGTTGAATACCACCAATCTGTACATTTCGGATTAGTTTGTCCTTGTATGTTTGCCTATTCACCCCACCCTAATTTTAGATGATAGGAAACGCTAAAAACACCCAATAATGGAGAACATTTTGGTCTACCTAATTGAAAACAAGGATTGGGTGTAAAACACCTTTTGAAATGATTAAACTTTTATATTTAAAAGAGCTGTATTCTGATAGTAATCATTATTAGAGTTCAACAATGAGTTTGTTTAGTAATGGGGGGGGGGGGTGGTCTTGCTCTCTGCTCTTATGAATATAAGTTGATCTGTGAGTAACACCCACACCCTGTCTTTTTCTGTGAAAGGAGCATAATTATCGGCAGAGTGGAGAGAGAACAGCTCTTCACTGATGGTGGCTCTCTGCATGTCTTGTTGCCAGAGCAAGATCTTTCCATAGACATCGTGTCTGCCAAGGTCCGCAAAGAATTGAGTTTGGATGAAGACGTGGTCCTCTGTCACCCGTCAGGGCAAAAAATTATTGACTCGAGCACTTGCAGATGTAAGTTATAGTTTACTAAGTTGGTCCATGACTCTGGCTTGGTTGAAAGCTTTGTAGTTCAGAACCTTTTTGTCAAACCTTTAACCGCTAAAGGTTTGACAAAATGAACAACGGAACATCTGTACAATTGTTATGTACAAATGTAATGATTACCTTTGCTTAAGAATCATGGGGGGGGGGGGGGGTTGTTGTTAGGTCAAAAAAAACTCTAGGCTAAGCTTTGGGTGTAAGGATTGATAGCCAATGACACTCATTACTAGGGGTGGGACGATATATCGATATATCGATATATCGATATATCGCGATACTTTCTCCCGCGATAAATAATCGATATCCTCCCGAAAAATATCGATATTAAAAAAAACAAAAAAAAGTTTGTGATACGTTGTTTTTCCTACTCTGTATTTGTGTAATGATGATTTTGAACTGTTTGGTGCTATTTTATGTGTTTATGAATTGAATACAAGGACTATCGTGATATATCGTTGGTGAATTTTCATGCAATATATCGTGATATCGCAATATATCGATATTTTCAGATATCGTGATATATCGTTGGTGAAATTTCTTGCAATATATATCGAATATCGTGATATCGCAATATATCGAACATTGTCGAATATCGTGATATATATTGTTATCGTGGGCCTAATATCGTGATATATATCGTATCGTGAGGTACCCATATCGTCCCACCCCTACTCATTACAATGAAAAATTGTCATTTGAAAAAAAAACACACAGATTAGTCTCTTGGATACAAAATGGTAATGATTACTGTTACATTCTCTCTTCTGTAGCCCCAGCATTTTGGAAGAAGAACGAGTCCAAGATCGTCGCACTGCGGGAGAGCTCCTACAGTGAGATGCAGGCGCGCAAGAGGAGGAGGTCAACGTAAGCATTTCCTGAATGCAGAGAACATCTATTGTGTTTGAATGTGATTAGTTTGGACTAGTAAGGTCTTCCACAGAAGACAATAAGACAATAATACTTCTCAGTAGCCCAAAAATGTATCAAGTTGGTTTTGCTATCCTAAACTAGTGACTACTACAGGTTTGTCAGGGCACCTTTTCAGCAGGGAGCAAAATTGGGATGGATAGTGTGGTATTCTGCATGCGTTACACCTTCCCAGTTTAACCCTAAACTCACGGCTGGTGACTTCATCACCGGAGGAGACACTTGGTTGTTTATTCTCCCAAGAAAGGCCAAGGGGGTAGACTGAGAATTTGCATAGCACCTACATTGGGGAGAAAGATTTCTCAATTAATTTGTTTTCTTTTTTTCCCCAGACTTGGAGAAGAAGAAACCAGAGACAGAGTGGAGGAACTTGTCCTTGCGGCTGGAGAGCTCCCTGCCATCTCGCAAGCAATCCAGGACCTCACCCAATATGTCCAGGGTAATCGTGGGTCAACTGTGGCTTTGACCGAGGCACACATAATTGCAATCAAGACATTCTTCAAGTGTTCCATGTGCACAGGTTTGTATGCTACATGTTACATGTGTGCACAATTGCATTTAATACACAAATACAGTTTTGTTACAATGTGGTAACATGTTAATCACGCCCGCACTACCCTACATATTAAGCTTACTTTATGGACTCATACATTATTTGTTTATTATAATGAGCTACCCTTCAGGGTCATTACCATTTTCATTGCTAAAGATCCAAACTTTTTTCTTTATCTTTTAACTATGCATGTAGTCATTTGCTCATGTTAAGAATGTACTTTTGTAGGTTTACAAGGTTCAGCCCGAACATTGTCTAGCAACTAGGCCTTTTTCACACAACCTACTTTATGGGGCAGTACATCATATTTACAGTACTTTTTACAGAAAAAGATCCAATGATGATTAATTATGTTGGACTTAAAAATTATGAACACATAATATAGCAACACCAAGTCTTAAGTGGCTTTGATTGCTCTGTGGCTATTGAGCTCTGTTCTACACTATTTTGTAGGATTGAGGTGCAAATAGACATGAAGGTACTGATCAATTTCATGTTCTAATCGACAATTATTTTGAATGTTTCAGAGGCAATGGAGATCCCAATTGCCACCCCGTGCTGCCGCAGTATCTTAGATTGCCGCAGGTGTGTGCAGCAGTGGCTGACAAGGGATAATCTCTCAAGAACAGATTCAGAGCTGTGCTACTGAATCTGTCGAGAGCCCCGTTCAGAACGTGTGCGCGTTAGCTTACAAGTGGGCGTGCCGTCAGATCAGGAAGCAGGCCGCGCTTTACCCAATCAAATGTAGTGGGCGGGATTTACTGTCTGTGCGCTCCTTTCCCACTGAAAACAAACCGAAGCTCATTTAACAATAGCGTCCTTGGAGCAGACAAAACCACGGAAAGATATTCACATTTTAACTTGCTCTTTCATCATAGAAACAAGTGGGCTTATAACCAAAACGATCCATGTTCTCTGGGAGAAGTGGTGTTAGTGTTCCGTGTAGAAATATTGTTAGTGGGAATGAAAACATAAGCGCACCACCGGAAGTGGAGTTCTGAGGGCAGACCAAAACCCCGGTTTCCTTGCGCACGTGTGCTACGTCGAGCTTGTCCCAGAGCCAAGTGAAAGAGTAAAAAACAGCAGAGGGCGCTGTTTTTCCTTTTTATTTGGCAATGGGTTCCCAGATTGGACAAGGGAGAACGGGTGCCAGAACGAGGACTGCCGGGACAGCACATTCAGGGACAGGTTTTTTGAGACGACTGGAATGGAAGAGGTGATCAATGTTTTTCGGAACATAATCCGGGATTAGTGTTGGGTTTCTTTTTGTGGGACTGGCTGGGCTGGCTGGGCTGGTGTCGGGTAGGCCAGTTTCGTGGGTGCCAGCCATGGCTGGATCTGGCCTGCCGGCCGGGTCGGCAGTGCAAATGGCATGGGGGGGGGGGCTCAAAAAAGAAAAATGGGGAGGTGGGGGATGGACAACAGATGCAACAATTTGGGGAATTGGTAGAATGATTAAATTGGGAGAATTAGGATATAATTAAATGTATGGGGGAAAAAAATCTGTAAAAAAGGTCAGTGAAGAAAGCCCTTGTGCTCTGCCCAGGAGCGGTGGGCAGTGTGGCTGGCCCGGCTGGTATTGTGTTTTTTGTGTGCTGAGGCCACAGTTTGAGTTTACTCAAGAGTCGTTCTTATATGACATGTTCTTTCCCTAAATGTGTGTCGGGTGTTGGGTATTCTAGTCTTTTACAAAAGTTCAGTTTTGTTTAACCCAATACTTTTTTGGCAAGTGTTTTGATAGTTTTGTAATATGCTTTAAAAAAATATATATATATACTGAACAGTGTTTTGAACTGTGTGCTGTCATGTTTGTTTACCTCAATGTGTGCCGTCATGTTATGCTGCCTGTTATCTCAATGTGTTAATGATATAATATTTAGCAGGTGCCAAGTTACAAATTATTACAGAACATACATTAACCACTTCAGCCCTACATTTCAGCCATTTGAAAATAGCAGATCTACAAGCACTTTCATTTGCATTCTATGCTGCTCTTGCAGTCCTTGTTCTGTGGACTTTAATAAAAAAAAAGGTATAGAAAGAGGCTTGTGTCTTGTCATGTCATTATAGGCTACATTATAGAAGGTGTTATGTTACATGCTTTTATTTTCCATGTTTTAGCACCTTCTACAGGCTGACAAGGGAATATCACCTTATTTGATTATTGGAGGTCATCATGACCTCAGGTCCTTTGATCAGTTGTCCTCTAATCAAGTGTGCATCTGCTACACCTTGTGGTAGTAATCAAGGGGGATTAGCCACACATTAGCCACCCCCTTAGACCTAGCAAACTGAAAACTGCATTCAGACCTCAAGGAAGCTTTGTTTGTGAGTAACCTTAGATTGTTAGTTCATTTGTGTTTGTTAAAAGTTATTCTTCTAAAAAAGAGACATTTCATGTGGTATTATTTCATTGTACGTTTGCTAGATTAAAAACATTGCAGTAAATTCATGATGATTACAATAGTCCCAGAGAAGCTCATTCGGGCCTTGTATTTTGCATTTTATGTCATAATTCATTGTAATATTTGTCAGTTGAAATATGACGTGGTCATTTTCTGTATTTACAGTTTCACACTCCAGAATCTTAAATAAACGGACGTGACAATTCACGTTCAAACTAAGAAGAAGAGTGTTTATGCTGTCTGGGAATGCGTACACACATATACGTGCTCAGGTTCCAGAATAGTGAAAAAACAGCATCACAGCGAGGTCTCCACAGCGGTCATCCTCGTGATCAAGAGAAGTACTCTTCATTAGCCTTTCCAGCTCCACACAAGCTACAAGATGGACGCTACTCCACACACAGAACAACAGCAGACAGCTCCTGGAGCAAACGAGACACTTGTTACAAGGTCAGCAGCCAGCATCTCAAGCACAGGCTCGAGCAAATCCTCTGCCACCATGGCAGCAGCTAAAGCACGGGCTAAAGTGTTGGCCGCACGTGCCCGCACAGTTTATGTTGAGCAAGCAAACAAAATGTTATTAGAAAAAGCTCGGATAGATGCTGATCTTGCTAGGCTGAATCTAAACGAAGACATTGCAGCAGCAGAAGCAGAGGCTGAAGCTCTTGAGGAAATGGAGAGAGGCTCCAGGGGATCCAGGGGCTCCAGAGCATCAGGCATCGCTTTTCTTCCATCCCAATCTGCAGAAGAAAGAACCAGTGAGTACGTTGTATGTCATTCTAGAGCATCCAGTGTGCATAACAAACTCACTGAACATAAAGTATTTTCTGAGGTGCATCTTCAGCCTCAGCAACAAGACTCTGCTGTGTCCAACAACGCCCCTCAGCAACACGGCTCTACTGTGTTCAGCAGCGCCCCTCAGCAACACGGCTCTACTGTGTTCAGCAGCGCCCCTCAGCAACACGGCTCTACCGTGTTCAGCAGCGCCCCTCAGCAACACGGCTCTACTGTGTTCAGCAGCGCCCCTCAGCAACACGGCTCTACTGTGTTCAGCAGCGCCCCTCAGCAACACGGCTCTACTGTGTTCAGCAGCGCCCCTCAGCAACACGGCTCTACTGGGTTCAGCAGCGCCCCTCAGCAACACGGCTCTACTGTGTTCAGCAGCGCCCCTCAGCAACACGGCTCTGCTGTGTTCAGCAGCGCCCCTCAGCAACACGGCTCTGCTGTGTTCAGCAGCACCCCTCAGCAACACAGCTCTGCTGTATTCAACAGCGCCCCTCAGCAACACAGCTCTGCCGTATTCAACAGCGTCCCGCAGCAATACAGCTCTTCCGTATTCAATGGTGCCCCTCAGCAACGTGAGCCTGTGTTGAACAGTGCCACTGCAGACTTCGCCAACAGTCACTTCTACAGCACTCAACCACAATGCTCACCCAGCCAGGAAGCGAAACCATTCTACTCTGCTCACAAGGAACAAGCTACTCATACTCACTCTGGCGACCATACAGGGTTTGGTGACATCGCTAAATTCCTCGCTCGACGTGAACTGCTGAGCTCTAGCCTCACCACGTTCGACGACCGTCCTGAAGGCTACGGGGCATGGAAGTCAAGCTTCCTGAACTCCATTCAGGGAACAGGACTTACCTGCAGCGAAGAGCTCGATCTGCTAACTAAGTGGTTAGGCCCGCAGTCGTCGGCACACGTCAAGAGGATTCGAGCTGTTGACGTCAACAACCCAACTCTAGGCCTGAGAAAGGCATGGTCTCGTCTTCAGGAGTGTTATGGGTCACCAGAGATGGTCGAGAAGGCTTTCTTAGACAGAGTGGAGAGTTTTCCAAGGATCTCTAATAAGGAACCTCAGAAGCTTAGAGAGCTTGGTGACTTGCTACAGGAGATAGTATCAGCGGCGCATGAAGGCAACCTACCGGGGCTGAGTTACTTAGACACTGCTAAAGGGTTGAATCCCATTGTGGAGAAGTTGCCATTCAACCTCCAGGAAAAATGGATCTCAAAGGGGAGTGATTACAAGTTACGCTACCATGCACAGTTTCCACCTTTCACCTACTTTGCTGACTTCGTCTCCAGAGAGGCCTACATCCGCAATGACCCAAGTTTCACTCTCTTCTCTTCGGCTGCTACATCAATGAAGCCAGACAACACAGTGAAGAAGATGAGTAGCTCCAGAAACGTAGTCACCTCGCACAAGACAGAGGTCTCTTCTTCTTCTGAATCCGACACTACAGAGACTCCCAGTGCTAAACCGGATGTCAATAAGCAATGTCCGATCCATAAAAAGCCTCACCCTCTTAAATATTGTAGAGGCTTCCGATCCAAGGCCATCGAAGAACGCAAGGCCTTTCTCAAAGAAGCAGGCATATGTTTTAGATGTTGCTCTACAAGCAAGCATGTCGCCAAAAACTGTAACATTGCTGTTCAATGTAAGGAGTGCAGCAGTGACAAGCATACAACAGCTCTTCACCCTGGACCAGCTCCATGGTATAGCCAAACCTCTGAGTCAGAGGATGGCGGGGAGGAGAAGGGTGAGCCATCTCCTACTGTTAACTCCAAGTGTACGGAAGTCTGTGGAGAAAACAACAGCCCACGTTCCTGCTCTAAAATATGCCTCATTACAGTGCATCCCAATGGACAACCAGAAAGGTCAGTGAGACTCTACGCTATCCTCGACGACCAGAGCAACCGGTCTCTCGCCCGATCGGAGTTCTTTGACCTCTTTGGCCTCAAGGGCACAGATGCTCTCTACACACTCCGGACGTGTGCCGGTATCACTGAGATGTCTGGAAGGAGAGCCACAAGCTTCATCGCTCAACCTTTGGATGGAAGTCTCAGCGTAAATCTCCCGACTCTCATAGAGTGCAACTACATCCCTGAAGACAGGTCAGAGATTCCTACTCCGGATATAGCGAAGCATCACACTCACCTCCAGTCAATTGCAAAGTACGTGCCACCACTTGACCCAGAGGCTCAGATCCTACTCCTGCTTGGGCGTGACGTCCTACAGGTCCATAAGGTGAGAGACCAACGTAACGGACCTAATAACGCGCCATATGCCCAATGCTTGGATCTTGGCTGGGTCATTGTCGGCGAAGCCTGTCTAGGAGCAGCTCACAAACCCAAGGATACAAGTGTGTATCGCACCCACATTCTCGAGAACGGGCGCCACTCTTACTTCACGCCCTGCACAAACCATCTCACTGTGAAAGAGAACCTCACTGTGAACAGTCAGAGGTCTCACGGTTCCCACGACCTGCAAAGCCCACAGCCCGCTCATGTTCCAGCTCCATGTAGTGAAGATGACTCCTTAGGAAGTAATATCTTCCAACGCACAGAGGATGACAACAAGGTTGCTCCCTCTATTGAGGACAAGCAGTTCATCAAGCTAATGGATAGGGAGATGTTCATCGATGAAGGAAACAGCTGGGTAGCCCCTCTTCCCTTCCGCACATCAAGATCACGTCTGCCTAATAACAGAGGGCTAGCTTTGAGTCGTTTTAACTCTCTTTGTCGTACCCTTGAAAGAAAGCCTGAGATGAAGCAACACTTCATCAGCTTCATGCAACGGATCTTCGACCTAGAACACGCAGAGCTGGCTCCACCATTGGCAGAGGGAGAAGAGTGCTGGTACCTCCCCTCATTTGGAGTGTACCACCCGCACAAACCAGGTCAAATCCGAGTCGTGTTTGACTCGAGCGCAAAACATCTTGGAGTGTCTCTCAACGATGTGTTGCTGACCGGACCAGATCTGAACAACGGTTTGCTGGGAGTTCTGATGCGCTTTAGACGTGAACAGATTGCTGTTACTGCGGACATTGAACAAATGTTCCATAGCTTCATTGTGAGGGAAGATCATAGGAACTTCCTCCGATTTTTATGGTTCAAGAACAACAACCCCATGGATGAAGTTGTCGAATACCGGATGCGTGTCCACGTATTTGGCAACAGCCCCTCTCCGGCCGTAGCGACCTATGGCCTCAGGCGAGCTGCTCTACATGGAGAGGATGAGTTCGGCCATGCAGCAAAGGAGTTCATACATCGGGAATTCTATGTGGACGATGGTCTCATATCCCGGTCCTCCATATCGGAAGTTGTCAGCCTACTCAAAGCAGCTCGAGGTATGCTAGCCATGTCCAACTTACACCTCCACAAGATTGCATCCAACTGTCTGGCAGTCATGCAAGCATTTCCATCTTCTGAGTACGCAAAGGACTTGAAGGATCTCGACCTAGACAAAGAGCCTCCTCCAGTGCAGCGCAGTCTAGGATTGAACTGGGACCTGAGCAAGGATACATTCACCTTCCGGGTTGCCAGCGCCAAAAAGCCTTTTACACGCAGAGGTGTGCTTGCTACAGTAAACAGTTTGTTCGATCCACTTGGCCTAGTGGCACCGATCTCCATACAAGGAAAGTTTATTCTGAGAGAATTAACCCATGATACCGTTGACTGGGATGAGCCCCTCCCAGCCGAAAAGGAAGCAGAGTGGATTTCCTGGAGAGAGTCACTGCAAGCCCTTGAACACTTCGAGACTCCTCGTTGCTACACAAGCACATCCGTCTCTAACGCCCAGCACGTGGAGCTGCACGTCTTCTCAGACGCTTCTGTAAAAGCCATCGCTGCAGTGGCCTACCTGAGGGTGTTAGATGACAGCGGCATCCACGTAGGATTCATCATGGGAAAGGCCAAGCTGGCTCCTATGTCAGTCCATACAATCCCACGGCTCGAGCTAGGAGCTGCAGTCCTAGCAGTTGAGATTGCAGAACTGGTGGCAAGGGAACTGGATGTCAAGCTAGACGACATGAGATTCTACACTGACAGCAGGGTTGTACTGGGTTACATCCACAATGTTACCCGGAGGTTCTACGTATATGTCAGCAACAGGGTAGAACGCATCAGGAGGTTCTCAAGTCCTGAACAGTGGCACTACGTACCCACCACCCTGAATCCAGCAGACATAGCAACCAGGTCAATATCTGCAGCACTGCTCTCGAGCACCAGCTGGCTCACTGGCCCCAAGTTCCTGCTGCAACCCACAAATGATGTTGTGGAAGCCTCGTATGACCTCATGGACCCAGAGTCTGATGCAGAAGTTCGAGCGAACCTCACAGTATGTACCAACGCAAACCTGAGCTGTCAGCGGTTCGAGAGGTTTTCAACATGGCAGTCTCTCACTAGAGCCATAACCACTCTGATTCACATAGCAGAGACAATCGGAGACAAGACTACAAATCCTACATGCAAAAGCTGGCATCAATGTTCCAAAGCTCACACACCAGATAATCTGCTAAAAGCAAAGCAGATCATCATTCGATGCGCTCAAAGCGAGGCATATCAGACAGAGATGTCTTGTGTGAAGCAAGGGATGGACATCCCGAAGAACAGTCCACTGAAGAAGTTGGATCCTGTCCTTGATGATGACGGATTATTGAGAATCGGGGGCCGCCTTCGTCACTCAACTCTCACAGCAGAAGAGAAACACCCTCTCATCATCTCTGGTCGGAGTCACATCGGCACTCTAATCATCAACTACTACCATGAAAGAGTTCAGCACCAAGGCCGGGTCTTCACAGAGGGAGCCATACGCTCAGATGGCATCTGGATGGTTGGAGCCAAAAGATGCATCGCGAGGCATCTACACAAGTGTGTAGTATGTAACAAGCTCAGGGGTAAGACAGCCGAGCAAAAGATGGCTGACCTCCCTCCAGATCGGCTAAGCTCTGAGCCGCCCTTCACTAACGTGGGTATTGATGTGTTTGGCCCGTGGAGCATCTCTACTAGACGTACCCGCGGAGGAGCTGCCAATAGCAAGCGGTGGGCAGTGATTTTCACCTGCCTCAGCGTACGCGCTGTTCATATAGAGCTCATTGAGGCCATGGACACATCAAGCTTCATAAATGCGCTTCGTCGTTTCATTGCCGTCCGGGGTCCAGTTAAGCTGATCCGTTCTGACTGTGGTACGAATTTCAAGGGGGCTTGCAAAGAGCTGAAGGTACTCCTGCAAGATGACAAGGAGCCCAATGTCTACAAGTTCCTCAACGAAGAGGGTTGCACATGGATCTTCAATCCACCCCATTCCTCCCACATGGGTGGCGTGTGGGAGAGGATGATTGGGGTCTCCAGGAGGATTCTAGATTCCATGCTCTCTCAGGTTCAAACGTCTCATCTTACCCACGAGGTTCTGTCCACCCTCATGGCAGAGGTTTCTGCCATAATTAACGCCAGACCTCTGACAACCATCTCAACGGATGCAAAAGCTCCATCTCTTCTTACTCCAAACTTGATCCTTACCCAGAGGGTCTGCAGTCCTTCTCCTCCAGGGTGTTTCGTCGATGCAGACCTACACCGCCAACAATGGAGAAGGGTCCAGCACTTGGCCAACACCTTTTGGGAGAGGTGGAGGCGCGAGTACCTCTCTACACTCCAGGAACGTTCTAAGTGGCAGAAGAGCCATCCCAACACCAAAGAGGGAGACTTAGTGCTTCTTCGTGACAGCCAGGTCGAGAGAAACCAATGGCCCATGGCTTTGGTCACAAAAGTCTTCCCGGGAAACGACGGCAAGGTCCGGAAGTTGGAGCTCAAGGTCACCAGAGGAGGGACCACCAAGACCTTCCTCCGCCCCATCACTGAGATTGTGATGCTCATGGCCAGTTAAGATTACTTAGACTGTGCATGTGATTTTGTGTTTAATAGTTAGTGGTATTGTATACAATCCCAGGCAGGGAGTGTTATGTTACATGCTTTTATTTTCCATGTTTTAGCACCTTCTACAGGCTGACAAGGGAATATCACCTTATTTGATTATTGGAGGTCATCATGACCTCAGGTCCTTTGATCAGTTGTCCTCTAATCAAGTGTGCATCTGCTACACCTTGTGGTAGTAATCAAGGGGGATTAGCCACACATTAGCCACCCCCTTAGACCTAGCAAACTGAAAACTGCATTCAGACCTCAAGGAAGCTTTGTTTGTGAGTAACCTTAGATTGTTAGTTCATTTGTGTTTGTTAAAAGTTATTCTTCTAAAAAAGAGACATTTCATGTGGTATTATTTCATTGTACGTTTGCTAGATTAAAAACATTGCAATAAATTCATGATGATTACAATAGTCCCAGAGAAGCTCATTCGGGCCTTGTATTTTGCATTTTATGTCATAATTCATTGTAATATTTGTCAGTTGAAATATGACGTGGTCATTTTCTGTATTTACAGTTTCACACTCCAGAATCTTAAATAAACGGACGTGACAATTCACGTTCAAACTAAGAAGAAGAGTGTTTATGCTGTCTGGGAATGCGTACACACATATACGTGCTCAGGTTCCAGAATAGAAGGTATATGTCTATTTATGAATTGATTAATTTAAGTAAATAAATTGATTCATTAATGTAATTTATAATCCTATCTTATAATTTAAATGTTTGCCCATCTCTGTGTCCCAAAAATAATTTGTGGGCTAATAATAATACAAAATCTAGATTATTTAATTGTTCAATTTTAGCTTTTTTTTTAAGTAACTAAAAAGGAGTCTGGCAGATATTTAAGTTCTTGTTCACTACATTGGCGAGGGAGTTTGATCTCGATGTACGGTAAATGCCCTCCCCAGTCCACACCATTCTTGATCAACCTGAAATGATAGAATAGAGATTTTTTATCATTTGATATATATTATGTATACATATAAAATATGTTTTGATGTCCTTTCTTGTGGTTGAGCTAAAGCCCAAGAAATGTTTTGAAAAACCTTCAGGATCTAACAGTAAGATCTCTAAGCGTACATATGGGAAATCTTTCCCCTCTTTTTGGTTAGGTAGCCACTACTGCAAGGGTGAACAGTTTCCTGCTGTTTTATTTTTTAATTTTTACAGATCCGATAAAGGCAGTGAAAATGTGGAAGTTGCTCTTCTTCCAGAAAACGGTAGTGTGTAAGTACTGTGGTTATTTTTGTAACATGTTTTACTCCTAGATAATGTTTCCAAACATGGCCAAACACAGACTGAGAACATTGATTGATACAGGGTTAACTATTCTAATTGTACCTCATAATTGCTTACCTGTCTCGAGATGGTAATCCATATTGCTGAACTGCAGACAAGAAGCCATCGAGTACAGTTGCAGCTCTGTTGTTTGTGGCAGCGTTGAGATACACAATCAGCTCTGAGAATACATCTATACCACCATGAACATTGATTCTCCATCTGCAATGTGAAAACATGTGTAAATACATCTACAATTAGCCTGGTCAATGGCTGTGTGCAAATTCAGAGCAATTGCTCCAGCCACTGAGGAGAACCGGGCAGCTTCACCATGACACCATGCACTACAGACAGAGGTTTGTGAAATTATAGGAGGATTCTCCTTGAAACTGGCTTTATTACCCCAATCAGCCTACAGTAGGTTTTCATCTGGCTGCCTTGGCACCACACCACAATGGCTTACTGACACACACACACACACACACCAGAGGTCGCGTTAGTCCGATAATTGCCGGTTTTGGCCGATTTTTTATGACAAAGACCGGAAAAAATAAAACTCTCCGGACATCCTGACCGGTTGATAATGACACGGCAGTTCATTAATTATCACCGCAAATTAGGCACATTTCAAATCCTCTGCTTTGCAAGCTCTCTCTCTCGCTCTCTCGCTCTCTCTCTTAACAGTGTGCGTGTGTTTCTGGGAGAGAGAGAGAGAGAGGTAGAAAGAAAGAGTGTGTCACACGCTGTGAAGTTACACCTATTTCCTGTTAATAATAACCAGTGTAAAATGTGCTGCATTGGGTGGTAAATGGGAGACACTTTATTGTGAAGGTACAACAGGAAGTTGTTACTGCTGCTGCGTAGAGACTGCGGTCTCGGCAGTCAGACAGAGCCCGCGGTCCGTTTACAAGTTACATTATATAAAGTTGTGTATTTAACAGTCAGTCACACACAAGTTGTATCATTACGAGTTAGAATATGCAACAGATACTAGGCTACTACAAGGGCACTTGTGAGTAAAGTTGGTAAGTTGCCCTACAGTTTAACAACAGTGCAGGTTGAAGAGTGGTTACGGGTCACAGAATGGAGTAGTCGCACTTTTGCCTCGCCGTCGCTCCCGCAATTTATCATTATACTTTTAAAGCCTCTTTTGCTACATTCAGTTGAGATAAACTGCACTGACTCCTTCCTTATATACTCATTTTGTTTTGCGTTCTTGAAATATTTGAAATGGCTACCAAACAGCAGAGAAAATGTACCAAGAGTGACGACGCTGTCCCCACGGAAATGGTGGCCGTAGCTAAGCTAATAGAAGACCTGAAGGTTTCCCTCACCCACGAGTTCAGAACGACCTTTGCCTCGCTTGAATCTAAGCTAGATAGCCTCCAGATAACCGTCGCTGACCACGGCCAGCGTCTGTCTGATGTGGAGGATGGTCTGAATCAATATAGCGACAAGTTGGAGGTTGAGGCCAGATGTTCGGCTTTGGAGGATAGCTATGCTAAGCTACTTTCTAAAGTTCCCAGTCCAGAATTCGTAGAAATAACATCAGAGTCATTGATTTGGAAGAATCCATTGAAAGTGAACGACCCTGCGACTTCTTTGCCGAAGTACTGGTGGAAATTCTGGGCAAGGAGGTGCTTCCAACACTGCCCGAATTGGATCGTTGTCATCGGGCCCTGACCGCCAAGCCAGCCCCCGGATCCAGGCCTAGAGCCGTGATTGCTCGTATACACCGCTACAGAGTAAAAGAGGCGATCATCCGGGAGGCTAGGAAAAAAAGAGGGAAATTGTTCTACAAAGGGAAACCAGTCATGACCTTTGAGGATTACTGTCCGCAGGTGGTGGAACTGCGCTCCGGCTATCGTGAGGTCATGGGCGCCCTGTGGAAGCAAGGATTCAAGCCGTCTCTCCTATTCCCTGCGAGACTGTTCATCAGGACCAAGAACGACGTAAGGAAGCAGCTTGCATCACCCAAGGAAGCCGTAGATTTCTTGAAGACACAGCGCGGAGCAGCCTAGGAGCCGACTCAGCCGACCAAGGACGAGGATGCCCCAGAGCCGACATAAAAAGACGGACGCGTCGGACGGTAGTATCCTCACTCTGGCCTGTTAGCTTGTGGCTAATTCATTGACCGTCATTTCTACTTTTTTATTTCTTCGTTTTCACAAAATATTTCCGTCTATATGGGCGATACTCTAACGCTGGGTGATGTTTGGACGCCTGGGAATTTGTTTCTGTTCATGTCTTTTCTAAAAACATTTAAAGAGTCTATGACACTCGGGTATGTGTGTCTGTTAAATGCTAGGGAACTTAGCGCCGTTTTCTCCGACCTTTTTATTTTTTTACATTTTTACTTTTCCTATTTTACTCTCTTAGAACTATACATAATTTTTTTTTCTATGGGCGATGCTGTAAGGATATATTTTATGCCTCGAAGTGTTTTTATCTGACGCTGTTGGGATGTTTGTTTACTTAATTTGTATCTGGGGGTTTTAGTATTAGCCATGTTTATTGTCGCTCGGCCGCGCTAGGGAGCTTAGTGCCGTTTACTCTATCCTTTTATTTTTGTTTATTTTTTACCTATCCTATTTTATTCCCTTGAAACTTTACATAATTTTCTTTTTTCTTTTTCTATGGGCGATGATGTAAGGATATGTTTGATGCCTCGAAGTGTTTTTATTTAACGCCGCTGGGATGTTGATGTTTACTTATTTTGTAACTGAGGGTAAAGTTTAGCTTGTACATTAGCCATGGTTATTAGCCATGTTTGTTGTTGATGGCCGTTCACTTCCGGTCGGTCGCGTCATCGACCGGTTACGTCATCGTCTACCACTGAACTCTGAACTCTGAACCCTGTGGGTAGGCGGGCGAACTGCTACATGGCGCTACCTCTGGCCCGGTGGTCTAATCGCACCATATTTGCACTGTAGGTTACTGAGGTAACCCATGTTCTTTGACTATTATTATGGAGATTTGGAAATAACGGATTTATAGACTTTGTAGCGCCTTCCCTGGTTAGGTAGATGCACTCATAGATATATATAAAGGCTAGATGGCTCAAGGGGGCGTCGCAAGCGTAGCTCAACCGCGGCCATCTTGCAACAGTCATTCATAACATTATGTCTATGGGGCATATACTTTGAAATAACCATAGCGTGCTCAATTTTCATCCGATTTTCAAACGGTTTGGTGTGTTGTAAACACCAAAGATGTAGTTATGATACTGCATACTTATAATTATAATCATGTTGTTTTTTTTAAATAAAAGTAAGAAAATTGAGCACGCTGTGGTTATTTCAAAGTATATGCACCATAGACATAATGTTATGAATGACCGTCCCAAGATGGCCGCCATGTGGCAACGTCGTACTCCATTGGCCAGCAGCGCGGGTGAGTCATCTAGCCTTTATATATATCTATGGATGCACTGCCCATGTGGAACTGAGATTCATGGACAGTTTTGTTTTCATTTTTTTAATTGCAATGCACTTTGGTGCTGGGAGCGTCATTCCGCTGCCAAAAGGTTGTCTTCTTTCTGGATTTGAAGTCCAACTGATGTTTATGTTTACTGAATGTAATATGTATATTTGTATTTCATTATTTGAAAATTATTATTACTCAATTTATGTATTTATTTTTAAAATTATTCTTATATATATGTAACTTTTTATTTTTTGAACATTTTTGAAAAATGTATTGGGAAAAATGGAAAAATGTATTGGGATAAATGTATTGGGAAACACCCCCCCCCCCCCCCCCCCCTTTATTATTATTATTTTTTTTTTTCATTGAGGCACCTATCAGTATGGGAGTGCGGCTTAGAGCTGCTGAGGAGTGTTAGACTATTTTTGGTGGGTTTGAGGGTTGTAGGTTAGATGTTAAAGGAGAGATCCGGACATTTTAAGTGTTATCTTTGATGTGTCGCTTATCACTCACCATCCTTGAAAGGGACGTTGAGTTATTTCAGAGAGTCCCGTGTCGTAATTTTTTCGACCCCCTCCGTTGGCATAATGGGAGCGCGTGCCTAAGTGAAATTCGTCTATTATAACCGATGCAAAGTTATTTTTTTCTCTACTACTACTCATTGTAGAGTCTCATGATACTCAAACATGCACTGAAAGTTCCTGAGAGGCCAAGGCTAATGCCGAACGAGCTAACACTGGTTGCTTGTTTCTCTCCCAGAACCTGGCAACTCGGTGTTGCCAGGGAGAGAAATAAGCAAACAGCGTTAGCTCGTTCGGCATTAGCCTTAGCCTCTCAGGAACTTTCAGTGCATGTTTGAGTATCATGAGACTCTACAATGAGTAGTAGTAGAGAAAAAAATAACTTTGCATCGGTTATAATAGACGAATTTCACTTAGGCACGCGCTCCCATTATGCCAACGGAGGGGGTCGAAAAAATGACGACACAGGACTCTCTGAAATAACTCAACGTCCCTTTCAAGGATGGTGAGTGATAATCGACACATCAAAGATAACACTTAAAATGTCCGGATCTCTCCTTTAAGTCCCTGTATTGTTGGGGAAAGACCCCCCACTAGGTTTGTAAATTTGTTTGTTTTCTATGTTTTTTATGTTTTTTTTTTGTATGGCTCAGGACACACATGTTTGCTATTTAAGATGAGTGGGGATGATGTATCTTCAGGGCCCTCTAGGTCCAGTCTGCCTGAATATCTGTCTATATGGATATTGTAATGTTGTTAGTCTGTGGAAGAGGATGGTTTATGTATATACTGGGGATGGACAGGTCATATCATTTTATTTACAATATTGTTTTTGGTTTCAGTCTTAGTACAATAGGTATTATGATGCTCCATGGCTGTGTCTAATTCTGAAAGTATTAAGCTTTGCTCTTGGAATGTCCGGGGCCTCCAGAAGGTGGCTAAGAGGAAGGCAGTTTTGTCATTTCTGACAAACTGCCATCTGCCAACTGCCATCTTTCCCCTTCATTGGATAAGCTCCCACCTAGTATAACTCCTCCCTCAAGGCAAGCCAGGATAATCTCCTCTTTGTGTTCAGATATTGGATTCTCCGATGTCTGGAGAGCCCTCTGCCCCTCTGATTTGAAGTTCTCCTTTTTTAGTGCCCCCCATAATAGTTACAGTAGATTAGATTACTTCTTTATTCCTTCCTCCAAACTATTTCTGGTTTCGTCATGTACCATGGGAAGTATTGTTTTGTCTGACCACGCCCCTGTGTATTTGGTTTATTCTCTTTCTGAGGAAAGGGCACTATCAAAACGCTGGAGTCTTAACTCATTCCTCCTCAAGGATGATAGATTTATTTGCTATTTTACATCAGAATTCAATTCTTTTAATTCAATTAACTCATCATCTACAGATAACTCCTCTCTCCTTTGGGAGACATGCAAAGTATATTCTCGTGGATTGATTATGTCTTATTTGCTTCTAAAAGACGTAAGAAGAATGAACAGCGCAAACTCCTTGAATCCAAATTGTCTGATCTTGAAAACCAACATATCTCGACCCCAAGCTCAAATTTGCTTGGGGAATTGACAGCCACCCGTGCTGCCCTGAATACTCTGCTGATTCAAGATTCAGAGCACTCCCTTAAATTTGCAAGACAGAAGGATGTATGAGTTTGGGGATAAGCCTGGCAAATATCTAGCCAATCTGGCTAAGAAGAGGTCTGACTCTCAAATTATAGCTGCAATTTCAGATTCAAATAATGTCAGGTCTTTTGATACTAAAACTATTAACAGGGAGTTTGCCTCATTCTATTCCAACCTCTACAAAACAGAACAGCCTGATGGTGCTCTTTCCGACAGAATCTTCCTATGGTTACAGATGCTCAAAATTCATTGCTTAATGCCCCAATCACAAAGGAGGAGGCTTTGATTGCCTTGAAATCTATGCCATCTGGGAAGATCCCGGGCCGGACGGGTTTGGGTGTGAATTTTATAAGGAGTTCAATAATATTCTTCTAGACCCCTTGTTGGCAATGTTGAATCACTCTTCTGAGACCGGGATCTTACCTCAGTCCTTAAGGGAAGCGAATATTTTCCTTCTCCTTAAAAAAGGTAAGTGCCCTGAAAAGTGCGCCTCCTACTCTCCAAAACTTTGGCCATGCGTCTGGAAAAAGTGCTTCCTTTCATTATTAAAGAGGATCAGACAGGTTTTATTAAGGGTCGGAACTCTTGTGACAATATGAGGAGGCTCCTTAATGTCATTCAACTGTCTTAGGATTTTGACCAACTTGCAATGGTGCTCTCTCTTGATGCAGAGAAGGCATTTGATCGTGTGGAATGGCCCTACCTGTTCTCAACACTTGAGGAATTTGGCCTGGGTTGCAAATTTATCAACTGGGTCAGGGTTCTCTATAATTCCAGAATGGCGGCAGTTTTGACTAATGGGCTCAGGTCCAATAACTTTCCTCTTCAACGGGGGAATCCCCAAGGAGATCCGCTCAGTCCACTGCTCTTCGATATCGCCATTGAACCGCTGGCCCAGGCGATAAGACAGTCTGCTCTAATCTCTGGTGTTCGAATTGGTGAAAGGGAGCTTAAGATCACTCTTTATGCTGACGATGTGTTAATTTTTATTACCAGACCCCGCTCCTCTATTCCCTGTTTGACTACGTTGATTTCTACATTTGGTAGCTTTTCAGGGTACAAAATTAATTTCACTAAGTCCGAAGCCATGCCACTTGGGACTCTAACGTCCATCCCGGACCTGTCTGAGCCCTTCCCTTTTCGGTGGTCACCCTCTGGTTTTGTTTACTTAGGAGTGTCTATAACACCTACTTATGATAAAATGTTCAAGGCTAACTTCCCTCCTCTTCTAGATGTTATAAAGGCAGATTTGGATCGTTGGGCCCCCTTACCGCTCTCCTGGCTAGGTAGGATAGCTCTTATCAAAATGAATGTTCTCCCCAGGATACTATATCCTTTACAAATGATTCCTGTATTGTTGACAAATAAGGTTATCAAGGTACTTGAGGGCTGGTTAAGTTCCTTCATCTGGAATAAGAGAAATCCTAGGATTAAGAGGCCAAACTCCAAATGGCTAGCGTTGATGGTGGTTTGGATCTGCCCAATATAAGGCTCTATCAGCTGGCTGCACACCTTAGGGTGTTAGCGGGCTGGCTCAAATCAGATCCTTCTTCAATTTGGCTTGATATTGAATCATCACAGTCCACTTGCCCTCTTTGGAATTTATTATTTGTAAAGGACTTTAAGTCCATCAAAAAATTATGCTCTAACCCCATCACACTATGCTCAGTCAAGGGTTGGAGGTCTATTCGCACTATCGAGGGCCGTGCTAATTTAACATCTCCTCTTATTCCAGTTATGGGCAACCCTGACTTTAAACCAGGTCACTTGGATGGAGGCTTTAGAGTCTGGCATCTACAGGGTATGACTAAGCTTGGTGATTTATTTGAAGGCCAGACCTTGTTATCTTTTGCACAGCTGCAGCAGCGTTTTGGGTTACTGAAATCTGAATTTTTCAGGTATTTGCAAATTAGACATTTTATCACCAAGGACACCACACTGTTAACCAATAGTTCCGCTTCACAGGTGGAAAGGGTCCTATCTATGCAATTCTCCAAAAAAAGAATCTCTATTTTCTATAATGCTCTGAAATCCAACTCATCTTTAACCTCCCTTGTTATTAAACAGTCCTGGAAAAAAGATCTGGGCATCTCTATTGATGATGTGGATTGGCAGGAAATGTGGACTTATGCAAAGGAGATTTCTGTTTGTAACCGAACGAAATCTATTCAGTTCAGAATACTACATCGTGTTCATATAACCCCTGCCCTCAAAAATAAAATGGATGCTAGTGCACCATTGTGTTTTAAATGCAAGATAGAGACTGGTAATTACATTCACTGCCTGTGGTCCTGTGTGAAGCTTCGGAACTATTGCTCTGATATTGTAGAAGAACTATCCTCTATCTTTGGTGTTCCTATCGATTTAAATCCCTTGGGTCTTATACTTGGTCTCCCAGATGGTCACATTGTAAATGTTAAACATAGAAGGTTATTTAACTTGCTTACGTTTGCTGCCAGAAAGAACGTTCTTATGTTCTCGATCAAGGACGTTGCTCCCTGCAAAAGAGTGTGGCATAATATTGTGATGGATTGTATTCCTTGTGAATACATTACATGTATGTTGCATTCCAAATTGGACACTTTTTATAAAATCTGGGATCCATATTTAACTTATATTGGACCTACATTGTCCGCCACTGTGCTTGGGGGATTCCCATACCAGCCCTAGCCTTCCTGTAGGCCAGCATTTTGACCTGACTAATGTCCTTGTGCCACTGGTAACCGATGTTTTTGCATATACTGAATCACTGTATACATTCATTCCTTTCCTTGTTGGGAGGCTTCCCTTTGATCATGTTCTTGCTTTATCTTTATACACTTGTCAATTTATTTTATGAATGTTGTGTCTGAGCTGTTTTGTTTTATTATTTATTGTTTGTTTGTTTTTGTCTGTATTTTGTATGTCTATTGAAAAAAAGCAATAAACATATTTTGCAAAAAAAAAAAAAAGTGCAGGTTGAAGATGAAATATCCAACACAGATGCGTAAATACTCTCCACAACAGCTATAGGCTACTGCAACTATGGTATCAGGTGAAACACGACATTAATCATAATCGTGGACCTATTTTTAACTCTATGAGGGGGACACGTTAAAACGTTAGTGAGTAGTGGTCTATAATTTATTGCCCTAACAGGTCAGCTGAGCCACGTTATGAAGGATTAATCTGAAATGCCCAATTGTGTGCAGTGCCCTTTGATTAGAAAATGCATTCAAACGCAATTGATTATTGAGAAACCATTACGCACGCAGCATGCACAATGGTAATGTAGGTAATTAATGTATTTGTGTAAGATGACCCTGCTATATAAAATGTGTATATTATGATGGTTCATGTTCAAATAGCTCAATCCAAAATATAATGCTGTAGGCCTAAGTGTTTGGCTGTATTTACGCACCTGCTTGTCATAAATGCATAAAAATAATTATAATTAATAATATTTTTGTCAGATGTCCGATAAATTTTTATCCTTCCGGACATTGGGACCGGCAGATTAAAATCCTAGCGCGACCCTTGACACACACACACACACACACACACACACACACACACACACACACACACACACACCAGAGTTACTGCCACACGGGGCATTTATGACATTGTGATGTGATGGAGTCTATGATCATCTGTTAACTTTATTCTTACATTAACACATTGAATGCCAATCGCGTAGATCTACGCGAACCTATTTAAAGCCGCAGCGTGCCAGTCGCGTAGATCTACGCGAACCGCCGATTCGCCTTGAAATTTTTCCAGGTGCACTTTCGGAATTTTTTGATCAATTTCCGGTTCCGGTTTGAAGACCGGAAACAGAATTATTTGGGATCCGGTTTTGACGATCACGTCGGCCCCCATTCTAAAGCGCACACTGAAACTCAATTCTCTTCCTGTAGTTTTTTCTCCTCGCATATCACTGTTTAACGTAATCCGCTCTAACTACAATCCGCTCTAACTACAATCATGGAGAACGTTTTACATGCGGTTTTCACTGGTAGATACAGTGAGATGTCGCGGATGTAAACAGACCGTGTACGGCTCAATCTTAAGGATTTTAACAAGATCTATGGCGACATGAAAAAAACAAAAAAACAACAATAACACGTTGGCACTGGTGAGTACATTATGAGATTAGCATCTGGCATGGAATGTGTTAAATAAGAATTCAAGGCTTTGTAAAACACTGGGTTTAGGTTATTCTGTATGAATCAAGTGTTGAGTAACTATTTGAATCTTCTCAGATTATTCTGGGGTCGCTAGAGCACGTTTCTCCAAGCAGAAATGCATTGGCTGTTATGATAGTTTTGCATTTACAGTAAGTAATTCAACTTTATCTTTCTCTTTAATGCCAGAGTTTCAGAAGGTGGTCCTCACAAGCTGGTGACTATCCAGGACACTGTTGACAAGCTGCAGAGAACCGATCCATCAAATGATGCAAGCCAGATCACAAGAATGGATTCCTTGGACGAGTTCAATGAAAAGGAGGCTTCTCTGGCAGCAAGAATTGGGAGACATTGGTAAGATGTTTTCAGTCACTAATGAAGTCCAACTCAGCAAACTGCGTTGACAACAAAGCTACAAGCATGCTGCTGTGGCTGTTGCGTAATGCTCAGATTAAATGAAAAAAAAAATCTGAGCATTGTTGAATTAACACCATTGTTGTGCTCAATGGACAAAAATGTACCCAGACCTAAAAATCAATAAGGTAAAGAATCATGTAATGTATTAAAATCACTGGTGTACAAACGGCTGATCTTTTTTATCAAGTCAACACGTTAATATATAAATCTTAAAAGCCTATATAATCCGTAGTAGGATGGATAAGTACGGTTGTATATTCTAGAACTGTAGATTTGGTGGCATGATCATATCGCTTGTCTGTCTCACAGTGACAGTACAGCCATCAACAAACACCACTCTGAAAACAAGATGCTTATTGAAACATAAACAAACCAGTGTCATAACCAGTTACATTTTCAAAACATTCTCAAAATAGAATGTGTCTAATTTTTGGAGGGCCTATTAATGAATGTTAAACATATTTTGGCTAATCATTAAACAACTTCATTTAACTTCAGAAAGAATAAGCAATATAACGTAATGACCCCAATCCCTGCTTGTGCTCACAGCTCATGCCTGCATTCTTAATAAAATAAATGCTTTTATGTATAGGTTTGTAGACTGTCAAAAGTGGGGGGTTGTAATAATGGGAATCTAGAATGTTTATTGGTTACCCTGCCTGCCCACCAGAGGGCAGTTCAGTCCTACTTTGAAGTGATCTACCTACATGCAGGAAATCCAGGAAGTGAGTCAGTTACCAAGCTCAGGGCCAGCTAAGAGGCTGTGTTTGTTTGCTTGTGAGAAGCTGAATAAATATCCACGTTAGAAACACGAGTTGTCCTGTGAAGTTACTACATAAATGGCGACGAGGATAAAAGTGACCGACTAAAAAAGAAAAAGAAAAAAAAAAGAAAAAAAGAAAAAAAGAAACGACAACAAAAAACGGCAGGAGTACAGAAGAAAGTGACGTTATGGCGGGTATGTTGGGAAATACCGCTCCATTCAACAGTCAAACCCAGTCTTGGGAAGAATACTGTGAAGTGTTAAGTTACTTTTTTGTGGCCAACGACATTGATGGTGCTGATAAGAAGAAAGCTATCTTGCTGAGTTCGGTGGGAAGTCAAACCTACAGCCTGATTAGGAATCTGGTGAGTCCCGAGAAGCCAGGGGATAAGACGTTTGATGAGTTGGTTGCACTGTTGAAAGAACATTACAATCCTAAACCTAGCGAGATTGTACAACGCTTCAAGTTTAATTCCAGAAACAGAAAACCGGAGGAAACTGTGCTGGACTATGTGGCTGTGCTGAGGAAGCTGGCACAAGATTGCAATTATGGGGACAAACTGAAGGACATGTTGCGGGATAGACTCGTCTGCGGGATTGCTGATGACCGTATTCAACGCAGACTGTTATCGGAGACGGAGCTGACGTTCGACAAGGCTTTGAAACTTGCCCAGGCGATAGAGACGGCGAATAGGGATGCAAAGGATTTGCAATCCCAATGTGTTGACCCCCCCCAGACTGTGCATAAAATGGCAATGCAGCGGAGCCAACGGACAGTGAGTAATCAACGAAGAGCATGCTACAGGTGTGGCAGTGAGCAGCATATAGCAAGCGAGTGTCGTTTCATACAGGAGACATGCCATAGCTGCGGTAAAAGGGGGCACATTCAAAAGGTGTGTCGTTCAAAAAGTTCGACGGCAGGGCCTGAAAAGTTTAAGGGGGGAGGAGTGCGAAAGCCAGAGGGGCAAGGGAGAACACAGGCAGCACATCATGTCACTCTAGAAGAGGAAAAAGAGGAGTCAAATGATGAGGAAGTGTTTTTCACAATGTATAATATGGAGGAAACAGAGATCACCAAAGAAGAGCCTTTCAGGGAAACGTTAACTGTGAATGGGGAAGCAAAGACATTTGAACTTGACACAGGCTGTGGGGTGACAGTGATGAACAGAGACGAGTTTGCAGAGCTGTGGGGGGAAGGGAAAATACCCCCACTGAAACCATGGCCTTTTAAGCTCAAAACCTACACAGGTCAACCAGTAGAGACATTGGGTACTTTTAAAGTGACAGCATAGTACGGAGATACTGTTAAGACACTACCAATAGTTGTAGTCCCAGGAACCGGCCCCAGTCTTCTAGGCAGACAGTGGATAAGAAAGCTGGGCATAGTCTGGAGGGCAGTAAATCACTTACAGCAGGGGGCAGAATGTGAATTACAAGGGGTGCTCAGTCAGTATGAGAGGGTCTTCAAGGAGGAATTGGGTAGACTTAACGAGGCCCCAGCAAAAATCTATGTGGACAAAGAGGCCGTCCCCAGGTTTTTCAAACCCAGAACAGTCCCATATGCCATGAAAGCTAAAGTGGAAGCGGAGATTGAACGCTTGGTGCATCAGAAAATAATGCAGCCTGTCAAATATGCAGAGTGGGCAGCCCCAATAGTACCAGTGCTAAAACCGGATAACAGTGTTAGGATCTGTGGGGATTATAAACTGACAGTAAACAGAGTGTCCAAGTTAGAGCAATACCCTATTCCTAGAGTGGAGGACTTGTTCGCTAGTCTGGCAGGGGGGCAAAAGTTCACTAAGCTGGACATGAGCCACGCATACCACCAAATCCCCTTAGAGGAGGAGTCTAAAAAGTATGTGACCATAAACACCCACAAGGGGTTGTTTACATACAATGTGTTGCCTTTCGGGGTCTCCTCAAGCCCTGCTATATTCCAGCGCACTATGGAGGGGGTATTGCAAGGTATCCCGAATGTGGCAGTGTTTCTAGATGATATCCTCTTGACAGGGCGAAATGACCAAGAGCACCTTCAGACCCTGACGGAGGTGCTAAAAAGATTGGAAAGGGCTGGATTGCGCTTGAAGAGGAATAAGTGCATGTTCATGAGCAAGGAAGTGATTTTCCTGGGGCACAGGGTGGACTCCACAGGGTTACAACCTGTATACGATAAGGTGACGGCAATACAAGACGCACCTGCACCTACTACTGTGACAGAATTAAAGTCCTATTTAGGTTTATTAAATTACTATAACAAGTTTTTGCCAAACTTATCTACAGTCCTGGCTCCCGTCCACAAGCTGCTCAGGAAAGACACCAAGTGGCAGTGGGGAGAGGAACAGGAAGCCTCTTTTCAGCGTTCAAAGCAGTTGATGCAGTCAGCAAAGGTGTTGGTCCACTATGACCCAGAGAAAGACATTGTCCTGTCCTGTGATGCTTCGCCATATGGGGTGGGTGCTGTACTTTCTCACTGCATGCCCAATGGTGCTGAAAGACCTATAGGGTTTGTATCTCGCACGCTCACCTCAGCTGAGAAGAACTACTCTCAACTAGACAAAGAAGGGCTGGCTGTCATTTTCGGGGTAAAAAGGTTCCATAATTGGCCGGCCGTTTACTATTGTGACAGATCACAAACCCCTGTTATCGCTATTTGATGAGCTGAAAGCAATTCCACAGATAGTGTCCCCTCGTATTCAACGGTGGGCTGTAACCTTGATGGCATACGAGTACCACATCGTCTACAAGGCAGGAAAGTACCATGGAAATGCAGATGCGTTGAGCCGTCTGCCCCTGCCGGGGAACCCAGATCCCATTGCACCAAAGGAGAGGGTGCTCATGTTGGAGACATCAGACATCACACTTGTGACAGCAGAGCAAGTGCGCACATGGACAACCAAGGACCCCGTGCTCTCAAGAGTGAGAGAGATGGTGCAGAGAGGTTGGCTGCCGGAGCAAGAGGGGGCTGACTTTGCACCTTACACTGCTCGAAAAAATGAGCTGAGTGTGGAAAATGGATGTGTATTGTGGGGTGCCAGAGTAGTTGTCCCAAAGCCGGGGCAGACAGATGTGCTGCGACAGTTACATCAAAGCCATCCAGGTATTTCTAGAATGAAGTCATTAGCACGGAGCTACGTGTGGTGGCCAAAGATGGATCAAGATGTGGAGAACACTGTTAAAGCCTGCAGTGTTTGTCAGGAACACAGGAATGTTCCTGCCGTGGCCCCATTGCACCCCTGGGAGTGGCCAGACAGACCCTGGCAGAGACTGCATGTGGATTATGCTGGGCCTTTCCTGGGAAGGATGTTCTTCATTCTAATCGATGCCCACTCAAAATGGATAGATGTCTATCCAGTGAGCTCTTCCACATCTGCTGTTACTATTGAGTGCCTGCGCAAGAGCTTCAGTACACACGGTTTGCCAGAGATTCTGGTTTCAGATAATGCCACTAGCTTTGTTAGTGCAGAGTTTAAAGAGTTTATGACCAAAAATGGCATCTCACATGTGACCTCAGCACCCTATCATGCTTCCACTAATGGTCTGGCAGAACGGGCCGTACAAATCTTCAAACGCCTGATGAACATGAGTACAGAGGGAAGCCTGGAAACTAGAGTGGCTAGAGTTTTGTTCAGTTACAGAGTGACACCGCAGACCACAACGGGCCTGTCACCGGCTGAAATGTTGTTGGGGCGCAAGCTGCGCTGCACTCTTGATTTGATCCATCCGGATATTGCACGCAAGGTCATTAACAGACAGGAGAAACAGAAACATGACCATGACAAAAGAGCAAAAGAAAGAGGATTTAAAGTAGGGGATTCAGTACTGGTCAGAAATTTCAGTCATGGACCGAAATGGGTCCCAGGATTCATAGAGACAGTTACGGGCCCGGTGTCATATACAGTGATGCTGGGGGATGGAAGAGTGGTCCGGAGACATGTGGACCAGGTCTGTTCCAGACAGCAGGCACTGGACAAGTGCATGGAAAAAGTGTCAGTGGACACATGTGAGCCTGCTCTGCTAGGAAGCGGGGCGCTAAGTGAACAGGTCATGGAGACTGTTAGGCCCAGTGGCGAGGAAGAAGGGACTGTCACTGGGCTGGAAGGGACTGCCTCTGGGCCATTAGAGACTGAGGCGCTCGTGGTCTCACAGTCTGAGCAGGTGGACACAGGGGCGGGCCTGAGACGGTCACAGAGACAAATAAACTTGCCAAGTCGGCTGAAGGGTTTTGCTTTGACCTAAGGGTCTGAGGGTTTGGATTTTGCTGTATATATATATAAAAAAAAAAAAAAAAAAGAAGAAGAAAGAAATGTATTGTGCATTAATGTACTGTTTGTTGAATGCAGGTTGAGTCAGGCCAGTGAGGTAGTACGGGTACTTTGTGTATTTTTTTGTTATTATTTGAATGGTTTCCTTTTGCAGGTTTTGAAGTCTCAGGGTGTTCAACTTCTTAAGGGGGAAAGGGTGTAATAATGGGAATCTAGAATGTTTATTGGTTACCCTGCCTGCCCACCAGAGGGCAGTTCAGTCCTACTTTGAAGTGATCTACCTACATGCAGGAAATCCAGGAAGTGAGTCAGTTACCAAGCTCAGGGCCAGCTAAGAGGCTGTGTTTGTTTGCTTGTGAGAAGCTGAATAAATATCCACGTTAGAAACACGAGTTGTCCTGTGAAGTTACTACAGGGGTAAAGATGTGAAGGACTGCACTTACAAAATACTCGACAGGCTTGGAATATTTATTAAGACAGATCTTTATACATTGGAGCAGAACAGTTGATCATGGTATTTGCTTAGTGGTTCACTTTTTGTTTTGCAATTCTCTCAGTGACTTGAAATCAACTTTCCCAGTATGCCTACTGACCTATGTGTATATGTCAAAAAGGAGTTTGAATATCTTATTATGTAATCTTCAATTTCTCTGGGATTAGGCTCTTCACCAATCAATTGATGGCCAAATTCAATCTGAAGGGGAAGGGGAACAAGAAGGGTCTAGAAGGCACCATGATAGTTTCAGCAATGAAAGGTAAGCTTAATATTATGGAATGTTGATTAATATTATACTTGATGCAATGTAACTTTATATCTAACTCATGTAAAGAAATGTGAGTGGCAACTGCATTTATTTATTTTACATGCGTTTTCTTATTTGTTTTTTGTTTTTATTGTAGCGGCTGTCATCAAATGGGAGCCTACCTCCACGGAGTCTCAGGTCCGACTGGCAACAGCAGACCACCTGAAGCATGCCCCTGGGAGAGTGGGGGGAGGCGGGTACAATGCCGTATAATGTGTATATAGCTTGTACATATCTTGTTGTTGTTTCTTTTGGCGGGGGGGAGTTCTCGGGCAGAAAAAAAATCAGATGGGGGGGCCAAATACTTAACTCAGGTTTTAATGGGTTAACTAAAAAAGAAGGTATCCTGATAACCCAGAAGCATCTATGTCGCTTGTATGTTTTATTTTACTGGGTATTCCCTGGCTCATAACATTTTCAGATGGGGGCCAAATACATATAATTTTGGGGGGCATTGGCACGAAAAGGTTTGAACCACTAGTTTTTAAGGTATTTTGTCGAATCTGCCTAAGGTTTTATTGGTTTAATTAAATAAGAAGGTACCCCGATAACCCAAAATCATCAGTGTCATTTAACATTTTAGGATTTGTTATAAAAAAAAGCAGATATACAAGCTCTCAGCGTGTCACTACGTGTCACACTTCTCTGCTATTTTTGAACCTTTTAGAAAAAGCTTGTACAGTATGTTATTTTATTGGGTATTCCCTGGCTCAAATCAATTTCAGATTGGGGCCAAATGCATATAATTTTGGGGGTCATTGGCACGAAAAGGTTTGAACAACTGGTTTATACGGTGTTTTGGCAAATCTGCCTCAGGTTTTATTGGTTTCATTAAAAAAGAAGGTACCCCGATAACAGTCTTACATTTTAGGATTTATTCAAAAATAGCAGATGTACAAGCTTGCAGCAGGTCACTTCGTGTCGCACTGCAAGCTTGTATATCTGCTATTTTTGAACATTTGTGACTGAGTACAATGGTTTATGCCGCAAGTCAGCATTTTTAAAGTAGAGAATATAAGCTTTCATATGATGTATCATTCATTGAAATCGGAACATATTTGAAGAAGATGTGCTCATTTGGATCTGGTTATCTATAATAGTGCAAACTGAGATAATCCCTTCTAAAGAATTGTCACTTCGAGCACCTCTCAGCTCCAGGTAATGGGCGTGAACAATGGGTAATTTATTCAGCCTAGCCACTCCTCTAATCACTCCCCCATGCTGTCCACTCTATTTAGCGCCAGGGACCCCCATAGAGGATCTGTGTTGTAAAAAATAGGCATATTAAGTAATCATCATCATAATAGATTTAATAAAACATTTATTTGAAAATAGCAGATCTACAAGCTCAATGCATGCTTGTAGATCGGCAATTTTCAAATAGCCAATGTACGTCGCGATGCGACGCGTTGTGAGCTTAAGTACAGTACTTGAGTAAATGTACTTAGTTACTTTCCACCACTGCAAATAAGCAGCTACACGACGTCGTGACGTCTTTGTTGAACTGCAACATGGCGTTTGCACTTTGTTCATTTACAGCCTGCACATCTACATAAACGTTCAGATGTCAAATATAAAGTGCTTACGGGTGGGTATAAGTACCCGTATCTTCAGCATTGTTCAATAAAAAGCATTTCAATCCGATCGGCAGCCATTTTTTCATAGTTATAATGTATCAAGAGTGCAATACACCTCCCAACCGCTGCGGTCGCGTAGTTGAAAGCAAATGGATAAAATGGCCACCGATCGGATTAAAATGCTTTTTATTGAACAATATGGAAGATACGTGTACTTATGTGGGCCTTACATAATTGTAACATCCATGGCCATGCGTTAAGCACTTTACATTTGAAATCTGAACGTTTATGTAGATGTACGGGCTGTAAATGAAGAAAGAACACCAGGTTGCAGTTCAGGCAAGACACTCGCCACAACGAGCTAACGAGGCTATGCCATCTAGCCTAGCTACACGTTGTGGAATACAGTGGAATACTTCCATAGAAACGAGCGGCCTGTTTAGCTGAAAGGTTGGTATAGCTCAAAATGGGGGGGGGGGGGGGGGGTCATCAAACACACGGAGGAAAATTTATGAATAATCCTTTCTGCTGATCAGTTCAGAGCAACTTTCGCTATGCGCCTAAAGTTAAGCAACAACGCCACATAACCAGAGACCAGTGTTGCCAGATTCTATGAGAGCAATCAGGTCTAGGGAAAAAAGCCCAAAATAAGCGACTATGGGCCACATGAGCATTTTAACCCTACTGTATGCATCAGCTATTTGAAAATAGTAGATCTACAAGCTCACAACGCGTCGCATCGCGAGCGACGCACAGTGAGCTTATAGATCTGCTATTTTCAAATAAAATCTTGGGGGCTAACTTATAATAACAATACCTGGCAACACTGGCTCGGCTCAGTGAAACCGGAGTACAATGTCTAGCTAGCGACCAATCGAAACTCTATGCAAATCTCGGCCAAGTGTCTCTCCACCCCCCGAAGTAACACAGAGACTCGCTCAAAAGCAGCATAGTAGAGCCTACTTTGCCCTACAAATGTAACCATTTAATGATTCTCCCACGACTATATTTTGCAATAGAAAAACTTTAACATTCGAACTGTGTTAATATGAAAAAAAAGAAAAACACACAAACAAAAAACAAAGCTAAATTCACATTTTCACTCTGTTTCCACAAAAGCGACTTGGGGAAGGTTTCATTGTATTCAGTCACATTTTATAAAAACTTTGAATGTTTTATCTTATTGGGTATTCCCTGGCACAATACATTTTGATTTGGTGGCCAATACATATATATTTTTTGGGATCCTTGGCTAAAAGGTTTGAGAACTGCTGGTTTAGAGGTCATTTTGTAGAATCTGTTATATTAATCTAGTTATATTAAGAAAAACACCCCGTTCCAACTTGTGTAATAAATACAAAATGTCATGGTTTTGCTGTGGATGTTATTCAGAGATCTGTTATGCTGTGAATGTTGTTCAGATCAGTTTAGCTGTGAATGTTATTCAGAGATAGAATTTAATTCACACAGACGTTGGAATCACACAGTCACACATTTATGGGGATTATCTGACTAGTATCTGACTAAATAGATTATTGTTGTTAAGTTGGATCCCTGCATAGGCGGGTGACTTAAATAAATAATAAAAATGTAGCTCATGAAGAGCTCATCTGGATGTCCAACAATCTTTTTTTTTATTTATACTTTTTTTTATTGGAATTTTTTGTTACATGATAAACACATCAGAGTATAAACAACTATAAAATATAAAACAAGAAAAGACAATGACACATAATTTGGTATGAATTCAAAAATAAAATATACAACATAAAAAACAACAACAAACAGTTATACAGATACAAACAAAAAACAGAACAACACACTCTTGCTCTCATACTCTCCCTGCACAGATCTTTTGTAAAAAAAAATAAGAAAAATAAAAACACTCCAGTTCCTTCTCTTTTTTTTTTTTTATAAGTTAACCATTATGTAGGAGGGGTCAGCGTGCACTTATTGAAGTGGTCGATGAAGGGTTGCCAGGTCTTGCAAAATGTGTCTTCACTCCCTCTCAATTCAAACTTTATCTTTTCCTATTGCAAATAGTGCATTACATCTTTCATAAGTGCAGTATGGGTTGGAGCCTGCACTTGTTTCCAATTTAACAATATCAGTCTGCGAGCCAGTAGAGTCACAAATATTACCATGTTGTACTGAACACTAGTCAGTTTGATCGTAGGCCCTCTGACTCCCAATATTGCTGTCAGTGGATCTGGGTCAAAAGGTTGTTTAACTATGTCTGACAGTGATTTAAATATATTTAGCCAATATGATGTTAATTTTGTGCAGTGCCAGAACATATGGGCTAAAGTGGCTGGTGACTGGCCACATCTGTCACAGGATGAATTTACAGTTGGATACATTGTGTTGAGCTTTTCCTTTGACATAATCTGTGTAATATTTTAAATTGCAGAAGACCTTGCCTGGCGCATACTGAAGAGGAATGTACTAGTTTTTGTGATGTAGACCATTGTTCATCCGTGATAGATATTCCTAGATCGTTTTCCCAAGCTGTTTTCAAATGCTGTTTTCAAATGATCCAAGGAGGTATTGTTGTCTAAATACGAGAGAGAATTATAAATAATAGAAATACGTCCTTTGGTCAGAGGGTTAAACAGAAATATAGATTCCATTGGCGAGTCGTCAGGGATATTTGGAAATGTTGCAGTGGTTCGAGTTAAAAAAATACGTATCTGTAAGAACCTGAAAAAATGGGATTGGGGTAAATGAAATTTACGTCGTATTTGTTCAAAAGTTGGAAATAACCCTTCGATATAAAGATAAAGAAGAAGAGTGAATACCGTTTCTGTGCCACACTTGAAACAATGCATCGGAAAGGGACGGAGGAAAAGCATGGTTCAAAACCAATGGAGACCGCACAGAGCCTGGGTGCCAACCGAAATGTTTTCGTATTGAGAGCCATATTTTAAGAGATTGCGAGACTATGGAATTCTTTGGCAACTTAGCATATTTAGAAGCCAATGTCGAAAAGAGTAAAGCTGGCAACGAAGTTGGGGGGCAACATCGACCTTCAATAAATGCCCAGGTGGGCAATTGATCTTGGAGCCAGAAAGAGAGCGCACGCAAATTACATGCCCAATAATAGAGTTTAAAATTAGGTAATCCCATTCCGCCCTCTTGTTTATGCCTCTGTAAGAAGTCCTTCCTTATTCTGGGATGTTTCTTGTCCCAAATGAACTTAGAAATTATTTTATCTAAATTCTTAAAGAAGGTATAATGGATACAAATTGGGATACATTGGAATAGAAACAGATATTTAGGAAGAGGATACTCATTGTCTCCGCCAGGCCGAAAGGCATGGCGAGAGAGTATGTTTTGCCCCCTGTCCGTCCGTCCGTGTGTCCGTCATTCTGTCATTTTGTGTACAGCTAATCTCCGGCACCGTTGGCTTGATCGCAGCGAAACTGTGCACACACACTCCCTGGATGCCAGAGCAGAACCTCTGCCCCAAATTTTTCAAATTAGCCTTTTATAGCGCCACCAGGAGGCCGCTTTTTGCAAAACACATTTCTTGACAGTACTCCTACAGATTTTATCCAAACATCACGCAAATCAGTACACAGTATCTCTATAGTCATGTGATCAACACGGATCTGTCCAATTTTCCATATTTCATCCTGATTGGCTAAGGTTGGCTTCCAAAGTTTGCAGGATTGCTCAGTTTTCAACAAAATGCCTCAAATCATGAACGCAGCTTGCGATTTCCGTGAGATTTCACACGCACATTCCCACTAGGCCGAGGAAGAAATGCCACTTGAAAATGTTCAAATCAGCCTCATGGTGGCGCTATAAATGGACGATTTGTGTTTTTAACTATAACTGCACCGATCTGCATGAAACTTTGCACGCACACTCCCTAGAGGCCAAGGAAAAACAACTGACCTGCATTTTTCACATTTGCCTTTCATAGCGCCACCAGGAGGCCGACTTATGTAAAACATTTTTTTTGATATTAAGCCTTCAGAATTTATCCAAATTTCACGCACATCGGTACACTTGATCTCTATAGTCATGTGATCACGATGGATCTTTTAAAATTTTCATATTCCATCCTGATTGGCTAACATTGACATCTAAAGTTTGCAGGAGTGGCCCGTTTTGAACAAAATGCCACAAATCATGAATGCAGCGTCCGATTGTGGTGACACTTTCCACGCACATTCGCACTACATTGAAGAACAAATGCCACCCTTTTAACATTGCCCTATTATAGCGCCACCAGGAGGCCAATTTTGCAACAATTTTTCATATTCCATCCTGATTGGCTAATTCCGAACATTGCTGCCCCACAATAACCTACCTGACCTGGCGGAGACCTGTGCTCCGAGGAGCACTTTTTCTAGTTTTAATTATATTAAAGGGATACTCCACTTTCAAATAAAATAAACATTTAAAAAAAATATTAAAAATAAATGAAAAAAGTAATGGAAAAATCACGGCCCCCTCACGCATTAGAGTGTCCTACTAATGTGTGAGGGGGCCGTGATTTTGCCATAACTTCTTTCATTTTTTAAAATATTTTGTTTTAATGTTTATTTTATTTGAAAGTGAAATATCCCTTTAATTCGGCCGGCAAGTGAAATAGGGAGGCTTGACCACTTTATGTTCCCTTTCTCCTCTAAAGACATCTGTGTAGGTGTCCGAAGCACGCAACGAAATTGCTAGCGGCTCAATAGATAACGCGAAGCAAAGCGGTGAGAGAGGGCAACCTTGCCTGGTCGAGCGACTCAAAGGGAAGTACTCAGACCTGTATCGAGATAACAGTATTTCCGTATCCTGGGGGGTGTCACTGGGAGAATATACAATATTGAATAGGCGTCTAAGATTAAAAAATAAATGTCTGTTTTTAATAAATCCTGTTTGGTCACTGTGTATTACAGTTGGAAGTATTCTCTCTAAGCGTGTAGCCAGAATTTTAGCTAAGATTTTAGCATCAACGTTAAGAAGGCTCAGAGGTCTATATGAACCTGGATTAAGCGGGTCTTTTTCCTTTTTGAGAAGAATAGAAATGCAAGCCTGATAGAAAGTTGGTGGGAGGTGACCAGAGTTGAGCGATTCATTAAACACTTCAAGTAAAAGGGGAGATATAAGTTCAGTAAATGACTTATAAAATTCAGACGTAAAGCCATCGGGTCCTGGGGCCTTTGAGCACTGCATTTGAGATATTGCTTGATGTATTTCTTCCAAGGTAATAGCTCCTTCAAGCTGAACATTATGTTCTTGACTAATGGAAGGTATATTTAAATTATCAAAAAATGTATCAATCAATTTGGAATCTCCCTGTGATCCTAAAGAATATAAATTTGAATAAAAATGTTTAAATACATAATTAATTTCCTATGTTAATTATTTCTTTAACTAGCATCATGTCTATATCTGTGTGGTCCGTAGACCTTTTGTTTTTTAAAATGTTTAACAATCTCTACGATTTCAGTTTCATGCACTTTGTTGATAAAGATAGAACTTAGATTTGGTTTAATATTATGTTCATTAATACCAGTTGTGTCTCTCGGCTCTACAATTTTATTTGCTAATGTAGGTCCTACATTAACAAAGAAGTTGTTAAATTCGTTCACGATTTCCTTAGTTTCCTGAATAATTAAATTGTCTTTGATAAATTGGTTTGGATATTCTGGTTTTGGTTTACCTTTTTTTATTATACTATTTAATATTTTCCAAGTCCCTTGTATGTTACACCTATGCTGTTCCAATAGCTCTTGATAATAATAATAAGCATTATCCATATCCAATAACAGCAATGCCAATCTGCTGAAGCACCTCAGTAAAGTACATGGGGCTATAAAACTGGTTCCCAAAGACCCCACCGTCTCTACAACCAGCAGTGATCCAGATGGACCAACACCAGCTAAACAGACAAAAATCGATTTTTTTAAATCGCCACATGTCAGTGTCACCCAGAATCAACTAAACCGTTTGATTGCCAGGTATGTTATTGAGGAGATGCTGCCCATTGCAACGGTTGAAAGTTAAAAGTAAAGTAAAGTAACTAGTTACTGGTTACTTTTAAAATTTAGTAACTAATAAAGTAACAAGTTACTTTTTTGAGAGCAGTAACTATAACTAGTTACTTTTTAAAAGTAACTTGCCCAACACTGATTATAAGCGACTTTGGGGTTATTGCTTGTAAATATTGGTAGTTGCGGGTTGCGTTTTTTTAGGCTTTTTTTTAAAGTGTAGTTGATTATTTGGACTTGCTTCACAATTTTAAAATGATTTTAACCAGTGGCTCTCTATAATGTTTATGTCATGGACCCCCAAATGAATACGTTTTGGTCCCTAACCCCCATCTGAAAATGTCAGGGAGCCCCGTACCAGATTTGTGTTGTTAGTGTTTCAAACATCCTCAAATATTTCACATTTTACTTCAAGATTTATTTTTAAAATAGCAGATCTACAAGCTCACAACGCGTCGCATCCCGACACGTTGTGAGCTTGTAGATCAGCTATTTTTAATGTATACATCTGTAGCAACTCATAATGTAATAACGGCTCATAATGTAATAACGGTTCATAATGTAATAATTTAAATGTAATAAAAACTCATAATGTAATAATCAGCTCATAATGTAATAAAAAAATGAGCGCATAACGTAATAACATATTTTTCTATAATGTAATAATGTAATAATGTGTTACATTATAAATCTCACGTAGCCGCTTATAATGTAATAAAAGTTCATAATGTAATAATGTCTCATATTGTTGAGAAAAGTAAAGTGTTACATCATAATAATCATTATCAGTATCATGGTCAGTATCAGTATCATGGTCAGTACTATGGTCAGTACCATGGTCAGTATCAGTATCATGGTCAGCATATGGTCAGTATCAGTATCATGGTCTGTATCATGGTCAGTACCATGGTCAGTACCATGGTCAGTATCATGGTCAGTATCGGTATCATGGTCAGTATCATGGTCAGTATCAGTATCATGGTCAGTATCATGGTCAGTATCATGGTCAGTACCATGGTCAGTATCATGGTCAGTATCATGGTCAGTATCATGTCAGTATCATGGTCAGTATCATGTCAGTATCATGGTCAGTATCATGGTCAGTATCATGGTCAATATCAGTACCATGGCCAGTACCATGGTCAGTATCAGTATCATGGTCAGTATCAGTATCATGGTTAGTATCATGTCAGTATCATGGTCAGTACCATGGTCAGTATCATGGTCAGTATCATGGTCAGTATCAGTATCATGGTCTGTATCATGGTCAGTACCATGGTCAGTATCATGGTCAGTTTCATGGTCACCATGATACTGACCATGATATTGATATGATACTGACCATAATTAACCATGATACTGGCCATGATACTGGCCATGATACCGACCATGATACTGACCATGATACTGACATTAAACTGACCATGATACTGACCATGATACTGACCATGATACTGACATTAAACTGACCATGATACTGACCATGATACTGATATGATACCAACCATGATACTTATATGATACTGACATTATATTGACATGATACTGACCATGATACTGACCATGATACTGACATTAAACTGGCCATGATACTAACCATGATACTGACCATGATACTGATATTAAACTAACCATAATATTGTCATGATACTGACCATGATACTGACCATGATACTGACCATGATACTGACATGATACTGACATGATACTGACATGATACTGACATTATACCGACCATGATACTGACCATCATACTTGCCAGGAAACAACAATTTGAGCCGTTATTGTCTCCGCCAGGCCGGAAGGCATGGCGAGAGAGTATGTTTTACCCCTGTCCGTCCGTCCGTCCGTCCGTCCGTCCGTCCGTCCGTCCGTCCGTCCGTCCGTCCGTCCGTCCGTCCGTCCGTCCATTACATTATGAGCTGATTATTACATTATGAGCTTTTATTACATTTAGTTTATTACATTATGAGCTTTTATTACATTTAGTTTATTACATTATGAGCTTTTATTACATTTAGTTTATTACATTATGAGCTTTAATTACATTTAGTTTATTACATTATGAGCCGTTATTACATTATGAGTTGCTGTAGCAACTCATAATGTAATAACGGCTCAACTCATAATGTAATAACGGCTCATAATGTAATACATTTACAGTAATAAAAGCTCATAATGTAATAAAAACAACAATTTGAGCCGTTATTACATTATGCACTGTTATAACATAATGAGGGGCTACGCAAGGTTCTTAATGCATCACATTATTACATTATGGGCTCATGATTTTAGCCGTTATTACCGTTATTACATTATGAGTTGCTGTAGCAACTCATAATGTAATAACTGCTCATAATGTAATAAATGTACAGTAATAAAAGCTCATAATGTAATAAACTAAATGTAATAAAAGCTCATAATGTAATAAACTAAATGTAATAAAAGCTCATAATGTAATAAACTAAATGTAATAAAAGCTCATGATGTAATAATCAGCTCATAATGTAATAAAATCATGAGCCCATAATGTAATAATGTGTTACATTAACTCTTTGACTGCCAGAGTATTTTCATAAAGTACTCCCCCATTGCCAGCAATTTTCTTGTTTTTTTTATTTTTATATTTTGAAAATTTTCATGAAAATAATTTATCAGACTGTTTTTAAAGACACAGCACAAATCCGCCACTAGAGAGCAGCACATGACAGCTTGATAAGCTCCCTGGCTCACTGGCACCCTTCTTGAGAGATTAAACAGTGAAATGCATCAAAACGGATGTGACGTGGACTCAGATTGTCCGATCGGCCAAAATGACGATGTGATACACGACGGCGATGACTGATCGTCACCCAGACCATAGATTATAGAAGAGAACCTGTCCGTTCGATTGTTATACCCTGTGAAAAACCGTGTGTTAACCTATTCTGGACGAAAATGACCGGGGAAAAATAATCAAAAACCGGAAACGGAACCCAGGTCATGAAACCGGATGCAGATGTGGGTGAAGTAAGTGGAACTCGAAAATAACATTGAATATTAAGCAGCATAGCGCAATCAGAGATTAAACAATGCTAACGCGTCGACGGCGGGGGTGGATTAAGTAGCAATTGACGCGTTTTCGAGTCAATGGCGTTTATAGAGTTAAGAACCTTGCGTAGCCACTCATAATGTAATAACACTGCATAATGTAATTAGAAATAGTGCTCCTCGGAGCACAGGTCTCCGCCAGGTCAGGTAGGTTATTGTGGCCTCCTGGTGGCGCTATAATAGGCCAATGTGAAAAGCGTGCCATTTCTTCTTAGGCCTTTCAATCGGACACTGCATTCATGATTTGAGGCATTTTGTACCAAAAATGTTTGCTAAATTAGACCTGCTGGTGGCGCTATAACAGGCCGATGTGAAAAGGGTGGCATTTCTTCCTCTGCCTAGTGGGAAGGTGTGCGCAAAATTTCACGGCAATCGCACGCTCCGTTGATGATTTGAGGCATTTTGTTAAAACTAACCAATCCTGCAAACTTTGCTACCTGCTAACGGTGCCGGAGATTAGCTGTTCACAGACAGACACACAGACGGACGGACGGACATACGGACAGGGGTAAAACATACTCTCTCGCCATGCCTTTCGGCCTGGCGGAGACAATAACGGCTCAAATTGTTGTTTCCTGGCAAGTATGATGATCAGTATCATGGTCGGTATAATGTCAGTATCATGCACGTATCATGGTCAGTATCATGGTCTGTAGAATGTCAGTATCATGGTCAGTATCATGTCAGTATCATGTCAGTATCATGGTCAGTATCATGGTCAGTATCATGGTCAGTATCATGGTCAGTATCATGTCAATATCATGACAGTATTATGGGCAGTTTAATGTCAGTATCATGGTCAGTATCATGGTTAGTATCATGGCCAGTTTAATGTCAGTATCATGGTCAGTATCATGGTCAGTTTAATGTCATTATCATGGTCAGTATCATGGTCGGTATCATGGCCAGTATCATGGCCAGTATCATGGTTAATTATGGTCAGTATCATATCAATATCATGGTCAGTATCATGGTGACCATGAAACTGACCATAATACCGACCATGGTACTGACCATGATACAGACCATGATACTGATACTGACCGTGATACTGACCATGGTACTGACCATGATACTGACCATGATACTGATACTGACCATGATACTGATACTGACCATGGTACTGGCCATGGTACTGATATTGACCATGATACTGACCATGATACCGACCATGATACCGATACTGACCATGACACTGACATGATACTGACCATGATACTGATACTGACCATGGTACTGATATTGACCATGATACTGACATGATACTGACCATGGTACTGACCATGATACTGACCATGGTACTGATACTGACCATGATACTGACATGATACTGACCATGGTACTGACCATGATTCTGACCATGATACTGACCATGATACTGACCATGATACTGATACTGACCATGATATTGACCATGATACCGATACTGACCATGATACTGACCATGGTACTGACCATGGTACTGACCATGATACTGACCATGGTACTGACCATGATACAGACCATGATACTGACCATGATACTGACCATGATACTGATACTGACCATGATACTGACCATGGTACTGACCATGATGCTGACCATGATGCTGACCATGATACTGATACTGACCATGGTACTGACCATGATACTGACCATGATACTGACCATGGTACTGACCATGATACTGATACTGACCATGGTACTGACCATGGTACTGATACTGACCATGGTACTGACCATGATACTGACCATGATACTGATACTGACCATGGTACTGACCATGGTACTGATACTGACCATGGTACTGACCATGATACTGACCATGATACTGATACTGACCATGGTACTGACCATGATACTGATACTGACCATGATACTGACCATGATACTGACCATGATACTGATACTGACCATGGTACTGACCATGGTACTGACCATGATACTGATACTGACCATGATACTGATAATGATTATTATGATGTAACACTTTACTTTTCTCAACAATATGAGACATTATTACATTATGAACTTTTATTACATTATAAGCGGCTACGTGAGATTTATAATGTAACACATTATTACATGTTATTACGTTATGCGCTCATTTTTTTATTACATTATGAGCTGATTATTACATTATGAGTTTTTATTACATTTAAATTATTACATTATGAACCGTTATTACATTATGAGCCGTTATTACATTATGAGTTGCTACAACATCATAAAGGTTTAAAGTGCTCATAATGGCCTAGGGATCCGCGGAGGTACTGCAGGGGGTCCGCAAAATTATTGCTTGATTACATTTTTTTTTTTAAATATATATTTTTTATATATATTTTATATCTTTTTTATTTTTTCAAAAATTGTCCACGTTTACGTTTTACATAAATCATAATTCTGTCCATTTTGAGTAGCTTGTATACATGATTATTGTGCAATTGACAGATTGTTCTCAGTTAATAAGGTGGTATGTTTATAAAAGGGAGTACGGCCACCCTACTCACTGTACCCTGTACATGTATGTTTAAAATAAAAGCATGAATATATTAATCTGTCTATTATTTTTAATAGCTTAGTATTGATGCACAATAACATGGTATGTTTATACATATGAAACACAATTTTATACATAATTATACAATATATGTTGTGGCCCCCCCACCCTACAAGGTAGGGGGTCCCTGCTCCATATCCCCATCAGTTTGGGGGTCCCTGGCCTGAAAACGTTGAAGACCCATGGCCTAAGCTTCTTTTGGACTTGTTTTCCGAGACCTGGTTGCTTACGATCAAAAAAGTAGCCTACAGTGATGGACATAATTACTCAAGTACTGGGGTTGAGTATAGGCAACTTTGTCCTCCTAACAGTGAATATTAAACTATCGAAACAAGCCTTTATCTGTGACTGATATTCACGTGATCTAGCGAAAGTGCTCATTATACAAATTATAGTTTTATAATTAACACTGAAAATAGTATAATTATTACACAAACAGATATACACAAAGTGATGAAACCAAATATGTTATAATGGTGTACATGTATTAATATACATAGGCTTACAAGGCAAAATATGGTTATTATGCAATGTTCCAAAATAACCACATTTACTGTAAGAACAAAATGGGGACTAATTCAACAATATAGCATCTTATGCCAAAAAAATCAATCAACATTATCCATTAAATAACGGTAGGCTATGAAACAGACTTACAAGTCATTCATAGCCTACACATCACCATATATCGGTGACAAACACACAAATGCATGCCAATAAAAACGACTTAACTATAAATTGTGATTTAAAAATGCTTAAGATACAGACCTCATTCGAATTTGGAAATAAAACACCGTAAAAAATGCGGGTGGTAATAAGATACTGCCCTCATCCAAAAATATAATGATTAAAAGAAAAATCACCGAAATAAAATGTGGATCATAATACACATTTACAAAATGCAGCTTACCAGATATAATTCTTGATTACTCTATTTGCAGTTTAAAAAAATAGGCACAGCAAGGTACAGTTCCTTATTAGAACTACCAAGAACACCTCAAACCCAAGACATCCTGGCTTGTTTCCATTGGATCCTTTATACTCAATTTGTTTAATCATTTAAAGAAAGAGAAGTATACAATAAGCTACAAGGGTTGGGTGTCCGTATACGCAAAACATAATCTAAACAGATACAGATCAAAAGGAAAAATCACCAAACTGGGCGGGGGGGGGGGGGGGGGGGGGCTTTTAATACACAATACAGTAGAGTGAAAAAAATATAAGGAGACTCTGACAGGATCGGAACTTGTCAAAAACTATTACAATCATCATCCCTTCATCACATGCCAGGCCAAACCCTCTGCAAAGTTGTCATTATCCTGTCGCTTGACAAGCCTTAATCTTAAAAATAATGGGGGAAGACAATAATTGCTCCCTATTTAAAATCAATACAATCAAAGGGTTGTGCGAACACAATGTTATTACCCCCATTTGAAAGAAATTACCAAGCCCCAAGAGCGACTGGAAAACAATAACACCACCCCACTCTACTGGCCAAAGCTGGCTTTGCAGGCGCGGGGAATTACTTGGACGAGCAGAAGAGCGCGCAGCTGTACTTTGTGAACGCGAACAAGGCAATATGTGTTACATTCTGTTTTCTACAGGACGAAGCATTTTTTGGTTGACCACGTCCATGATACAGGACATGTACCACCACACTATATCAAAACATAACTGATGTAATAATTTGCACATAAGAATATCACCAAAAAAACAACATACTAATTAGGCAACATCGTGTAACTCCTATTGTGTTGTGGAGCTCAGGTCTTGCCATGATACATGGCTGTCATGGCCCAAATGAATTAAAGAGACCCCCCCCCTCGCAAATAAAACTATTTAACTAACGGTGTGAGGTGACAGGTTACTTAGAGCCTCGACTATCTCTATCCATTTGATATTCAGTTCCACATTTGCATTACTTAAAAGGCTCATATTAACTGCTAGAAGCATAAATGCGCCATCATCCCAAATGCATCACCCAGTGACACGTTTAAAATAGTAGCAGTATAGAACATTCCCTTAAAGCAACATTCTAAAGTGGTAAAACAATCTCTTAAGACTTGTAATGCAGGGTCATATTTACTTACAGGGCTCCAACCATAATTTACAGATAACACCACCCTAAAGCAAATGGGTTATTTTTAAATGAAATTACCACAAGCTGGTCAGGGCATATTTCTTTATAAGGGGATGCATTTCTTTTTTTTTCATTGAAGGTTTCATTTCCTCCATTTGTAAACATCACACTGTTCACTCAAACTCTGTTCATCGTTGATCCTACCTTCATCGCCCTTACCTCAGCCTTTGGCCATTACACCTCTCCACTCTTCTGCGCCAATCATCGTTATACCTCATGTCAAAAAAGGTGTTTCTATCATGGCTTATTGGGAACCCTGGACCTTAATATACTGTATACATGTATGGACACATTTTTTTTATAACCTTATGGACACATTTATAAACAAATCTTTACACTTATAAACATTTAAGGAGACAATACAATATTCTAGCTTTTAAGCAACATATTCTGATGTAATTGTATTACTATATACCATAGAGGTGTAACGGCCCCAGGAAATGTAATCTAATTCCCAGCCATTTGTATTTTGGGTTTTGATTCACAATTACTCGTTATTTTAAAACCACCAAAAGCCTGAATCTAAAGCAGTAGTCCTACACATGAAACCACCAAAAGCCTGAATCTAAAGCAGTAGTCCTACACATGAAACAAATTAGACAATTGCCAAATGCACTGTTATCTCAGTTTACATGACCCATTAACCACAATGCAACCTTCATTATATTTATTAGTTGTCTGATACATTTTTCACGTTATTGTAAAAGCAAGTTTACTTGTACAGTGGGAACATACCACTTTAATAAAGTAAAGAACTCTAAACAACATGATTACTATGGTGTATGAGAGAAAGACAACAACCACACACACACAAGGTGGATTACACTTTATTTCATAAGGCAATGCATTTAAAACGTAAGGCCAGCATCAATGTATAGCAGTATAAGCCAAATAGACCCAAAAGACAGGATTTCAATAAACAACATTATAAAAATAAAAACCAGCCGTTCACAAAATAATTAAACACATATAAAAATAATGTATTGCAAGGAACATAACACACAATGTCAAATGATAAATGCCTACTATAACCTCTGTATTCACATAGGGAAATCCTATAATGCCATCCTCATAAAGCCTATACATCTAGCCTATAACAGGTGCAATCTCACAACATTATAGCCTACCCTTGTTTACTATACTTGTACCCAGCACGGATTCCTTGGACCACAAAAGCCGCGAATATTCTAGTTGTTATGTCTTGTTGATGTCATGTCTTATAAAAAACTAATAAAAAACAATTAAAAAAATGACTTAATTTCATCTTTATTTGATTTGATTTGTATTCATGTTTGCATCATAAAATGAAATGAATGTAGTGTTGACAAGTGTGTGTGAATGTATATCAGGATGTTATGTCTTTAGGTTGTTCTTCACATCAAATCTGATCCATCACATTTTTAGCAATGTAAATGGTTAATAATATAGGTGAGCCTGCTAGCTTTTTAATAATATTGCATTCAATTATTTATCTTTCTAAATGGGAAATCCCACTTCATAATTATCTGTAGTTGTGAAAGGCATGAGTAGCAAAATGTTTGCTTTATTTTCAATTATTTCACAGATTATTTTGACTTAATTGAATATACTTTTTATTTTTCCTTCCTACTTAGGTCTACTTAACTTTTTTATTTTTGCAATTGTATTTGTTATCAATATTCACACTTGAAAATGAAATGAAAGTAGTGTTGAAGGGAACACTGAACCTATAGTGAGTAAGGTTGTGATTGGTGGACAGATGGTTCTATTGTTCTCCTCTCCTCTTTGGCCAATCATTGCAAGCATTTAGAGTTTCCACCTCAGGCTCTCTAGTATATGAAGAGTGTGTAGTTGTAATGTCTCCACAACTGACTGTGGACTCCAGACTTCAGGTGAATATGAACTCTAGACTGCACCAGGAACATTTCTGCTCAACAGGTGGAACCCAAAGACCATCAAGATCTCTGTAAGTTATAGTTTGGGTTTGTTTGGTTTTCCTTGTCTATAATATTTTTATTTTATTGTATTGTGTCCTGTAGTTTTGGTGTAGGTTAGATTATATCAGTTTTAGTGTCTTTCATCTATGATATATTATTAGTATTATATTGTGAATATATCCATTTGCAGTTGTTTGTAATTTATTATTTTGTCATCACTAGTTAGCTAATTAGCCATGACTTTAAAAGGCCAAAGAAAAATTAAGATTATACTGGGATGTGTATGTATTGACGTACAAAATGAAGATGGTCTTCAAGGAGGGATTCGTAACAGTTTTAACGTAATGGTAAATTCCTAGATTATTTTATCTTTCAACTTCTCAACTATCTTCCCTTTGTCTTCTTTCCAACCCAGTGTTGCATATTCCTTCTGGCTTCCCTGTCCTACCAGCAGTACAAAGAAGCTTGGCTAAACCCAAAAAGCACAGCTGTGGCCAGTGTGGAAAACACTTCAGTGAATGTCCAGCCTTAAGACGCACCAGAGAATACACACTGGATGAAGGCCATTCCACTGTGACCAATGTGGGAGCAGGTTTATTACAACATCTCACTTTCTGGATCACCAGAAAATTCACACTGGAGAAAGACTATTCCATTGTGAGCAGTGTGGGAACAACTACAAAACAAAAGCTCACTGTGGTGTGAATAGAGAAACCCTATGGATGTGATCTGTGTGGAAAACACTTCACTCATAAGTCCAACCTTAAAAAACACCAGGAAATTCACTCTGGAGCAGTGTGGGATCAAGTTTAAGACCAGATCTGAATTAATAATACACCAGAGAATCAATACTGGTGAGAAATGCTATGGATGTGTTCAGTGTGGACATCACAGCTCAAATGTCCACCTGCCAACTGATCTACAACATCATGAGCCACTCATATGAGATCCTATCACTCTGAACAGTGTGACGAGAGTTTCAGACACCATAGACTGGCTATCCGGCCTGGTGGAGATATGTTGTGCTCAGAGACAATATTGAGTTGTTAATTAAGACTGCTAAACTGTATACACTTATGAAATGCATATAAGCATGTTCATTTTAGATATGTGGACAATAGGCTTATGATAAATACACGTGTTGTTGTTGCAAATATATGTACATTTATGTTTTAGTAAGTTTTCCAAAGAGGCACATAGTGGTCCTGTTGTTCCATTGATTGGACTGGATTTTTGCGTCCAATATTAAGTAGCTGAATGACTTGGAATGTTCTGCCTGAACTTAATAAACATGCAATTAAGATACATTCCTGTCTGTAATTACTAGGACCTACTTAGTCACCTTACTTATTCACTTTTGACAAATAATTACTTTATGCGGTCAAATTTTGTTTGCATTACTTTGTATACTTTTGTTTTAATTACTTTGTATACTTTTGTTTGAAATAAACATTCAAAGTCAAGAGGTGTGTTTTGTGGAGTTTATATGAGTACTGTGTGTTGATGGAGTTTCAGTAATAACATGAAATATCCTTTGGAACGCAATGCAATACAACACACTATGGATAAATGAAGATGCTGTGGTGTATATTTTCAACACTGTATAGAGAGCCGTTGTTTCTTCACCATGCCTGCTTCTATCTGGGTCTATTGTTCTGAAGGAATGTGCAGCAATCATTGGCAAATTAGGATTCTATACAGACTTGATTGGCCCATCAATGACTCAATGACTTTTCTTGAATAACAAGCTGGTGGATAGATAGACATAGCCTGGTAAACCCTCCCTCTGGAAATCTCATTTCCATTTGATTCCAGGAGTGGAATCAAATGGAAATTCACACATTGGGACATGAATAGAGAGTGTTTTTTTTACATGTAAATGTAGGCAGGTCATACAGAATTGATATAATTGACATTTACAGAGAATGAATATAATGTAATTTACACTATACTTATACAAGCTGAATATAATTAGCATTATACTTTAAAAGCCACATGTAGTTTAACTAGTGACTTAAAATGACTTGAATTGATTATGATGTGTAAAATGTATACAGTTTGATACTTCATAGCTGCCCTGCAGTCTGTTTTCAAACAGACCCATTTTTTATATAAATGTGATATTTACTCTCTCGCCAGGCCGAAAGGCATGGCGAGAGAGTATGTTTTAACCCCTGTCCGTCCGTCCGTCTGTCAGCAGCTAATTTCTGGCACCGTTGGCTTGATCGCAGCGAAACTGTGCACACACACTCCCTGGATGCCAATTCAGAACCTCTGCCCCAACATTTTCACATGGGCCTGTTATAGCGCCACCAGGAGGCCAATTTGTAAAAAAAAACACGTCATACAAATCGGTACACAGTATCTCTATAGTCATGTGATCAACCTGGATCTGTCCGATTTCCCAGATTCCATCGTCATTGGCTAAGGTTGGCCTCCAAAGTTTGCAGGATTGGTCCGTTTTGAACAAAATGCCTCACATCATGAACGCAGCTTGCAATTTCCGTGAAATTTCACATGCACATTCCCATTAGGCAGAGGAAGAAATGCCACTTAAATTTGTTCAAATCTGCCTCATGGTATCGCTATAACAGGCCGATTTGTGCCAATAACTGCACCGAGCTGTGTAAAACTTTGTTTGCACACTCTCTAGAGGCCAAGGAAAAACCTTTGCCCTGCATTTTTCACATTTGCCTTTTATAGGGCCACCAGGAGGCCGTCTAAAGTCAAATGCATTTTTTTTTGCACACACATTCGCACTTCGTTGAGGAACAAATGCCACCCTTTTAACATTGCCCTATTATAGCGCCACCAGGAGGCAGATTTTTGCAACACTTTTCTTTTTTATATTACTCCAACAGATTTTGTCCAAACATCATGCAAATCGGTACATATTATCTCTGTAGTCAAGTGATCAAGATGGTTCCGTCCGATTTTTCCTATTCCATCCTGATTGGCGAATTCCGAACATTGCTGGCCCACAACAACCTACCTGACCTGGCGGAAACCTGTGCTCCGAGGAGCACTTTTTCTAGTTCTCTCTCAGTTTCCAAGCTTTGTGTGAGAGGGCTGCATGTTCATGAATAGGCTACTATCGGACACAGGAATAAAAACATATATATAGTAGTAAATAGTAAGAACACAGGGAAGCTCGAATTAAAAAGCGGACATCATGCCAAAACAAAAAATACAAGTTTGGCAGAACAGCTGTTGTTGGTGGAGAAAGCTTGTGTAAAAACGTGGATGTTATCTATGGTCTGGATAATGGAGTATGCGGTACCGTAACACATATAGTTAGTTCTGACAATGACATCTTTCCTAAAACAGTGTATGTCAAATTTGATGATGATCAGGTTGGCATACAAAGGAGGAAACCTGCAAGTGTGTCAATAGATGCACAGGGTTCTACAGGTATTGAAGCAGAGGAAGAAAGGGTCACACATAAAGGTGGGTTGCGACGAAAATTTTCACTTAAACTTGCTTGGGCTTGTACAGTACATAAAGTGCGAGGCATTACTGTTGATAGCGCTGTGGTGTGTCTTAAGAAAACATTTTCTGCAGGACAGGCATATGTGGCATTACGTTGTGTTAGAAGCTTGGCAGGGTTGGTTATTCAAGAATTTGAAGCAAAAAACATATATTGTAAGGATGACATTAAAGATGCAATTCAGAGTATGCCCCCATTCTTGATTGAATATCAAGAAAGGCACACATTGAAGACGAACACTTTACTGTTTTTGATGAATGTGCAAAATTTTACCCAACATGTAGCAGAATTGGCATTGTGTATTAGGCATTGTGTATCAGGTTAACTGTATTGCTGTTACAGAAACATGGCTACCTGCTGCTTCCTCATTTGAAGCAGTAAATATTGATGGTTATAGTTTTCATAATTGTCCAAGAAGTGTATCTTGCAGTAGCAACAACCCAAAATCGATTGCATTGCAAGGGCAGCAACATGGTGGGGTTGGCTTGTATAGTGTAGATGATGTTGCATACAACATTATCAAAGTACCACACCAAGTTAATGTGGAATGTTTGGTTTACAATTGTGTTACTTATAACATTTTAGTCGCAGTCATTTATCAACCACCATCTCATCCCATGTCTTTGTTTAAAGAACATCTAGGCAAGTCACTTGATTGGCTAGATCCATTAAGTAACACAATTGCTGTCATAGGAGATTTCAATGATGACATTTTGAAGTCATCAAATGTATAACAGACAAAGGGGCTGTTCAGCTTGTCACACAACCCACAACAGAGAAAGGCACATTAATTGACCATGTGTATATGAAAACAACACAGTATGACGTAGAGGAGAATTTTCTTCCTCATGCACAACAAGACCTGTAGTCTCCACTGTTAGTCCCGTGGGCTCCTCAAACCATTTTCTTGCCAAAGGCTCAGATGTCTGACCATGTCTAATGGCTGCATTACCAGCAAAGGTGCCATCAGTTCTATCCAAAATTGATTATTCTGGCCCTTGGTTTCTGTAGCTATTCACTCCCTCTCATCTTTCCCACATACCACATATCTTTCAAAACTACATTACAGAGTGTACATATGTGTTCAGCACATTGTTTATGACATATGGGCAGTTCATTAACAATTGCAAATCAGATTAACAATTGCAAATCAGATTAACCATGTAATATTTTTGCATACTGTATTAATACTCCACAACATTGGCAGGTCATATGTTAAGGTAAGGCTTGGTATATTATGCTAACAATCTCCTGTGGTTTTCATCTATAATATCCTAATGTTGTGGATGACCTAAATATATGTACTTTGAAAAAGTACCTATTTTGAGCTAGTTGCTTTGATTTTTTTTTTGTAGCCTACTTGGTATGAGAGGGAGTGGATTTTTGTTCAAGATTTCAGAGACTGTAAGGGTTAAGTGTTAACAAACTTGTTCAGTTTCAGGCTATTGTTTGTCTTACAGCCTGCTTCTCCCTTCTTTCTCTGATTGGGCCATCAGACACAGAGTATTTAACAGGGCTCTGTTTTATTTGGTGACAGGAAAAGGTTCAGATCTCATGAAAAACTATTTAAACATTGTTAATGACAGAAGGGAAGGGCGTGATCATTATGGGTGGAGATGTGAATTTGACTATGAATTACAGTTCTCAAATTCTGCCCGAACCTGACCCTACCCGACCCGACGTTTTCGGGCCTAGCCTACAATCTACGCTAATTAGTCGGGCCCTAGAGGCCTATATATATGCCTCATATATATATATATATATATAATGTTAATAATAATAATAATAATACATGAATACAAATATAAATATATATATATTAGCCTACTTTTTACTGTCTATGATATTAGCATTAAGATCCTTATTAACCCTCAATGGTTCATTTCTGAAAAAGGAGGTTATTGTAAAAAGATTTACGGGTTCCAACATGTTTGTTTACAATGAAGAGTGGACGGCGCTGGTGCCTTTTGAACCCGGACGTGACGTCGGACTACAAAATGACGTCAGACTTAAGAACCAAATTATTGTTGCATGTGTGAAGTACTCCCTCTTGTGGTATAAAAGTGAATTGTGATCTCCAGAGAAAAGACTGAGAGTTTAAGGTCAGGTCAGATTTAACATATGGTGAATGACTAATTGTTAAGATTAGCAATTGTTAAGATTGAGCTTGGACCTTAATGTGACCTGCTATTTGAGCTAGTTAGTTGTAACTTTATTAAAATCCTCCAGTTTCTCCTGTTTCAGCTTTGTTGATTGTTGTGAACTTATGCCCATCATGTTTTTCTGAATGCTGACACACAAGGCATGATAACTGTTCATCGTCCAGACAGAGGAAGCTGAGTTTCTCACCATGCAGAGTGCAGAGAACCTCAGACCTTGTTGACAGAGATCTTTGACTTCTCTCCTCTAAGAAGTTCTCACACAGGTTCTTCAATGCCAAGTTGATAGTAGGTTCATCCTGGGAGGAGTTTGTTTTGCAAACAGGACATTCCTTTTTCCATGTTGGTTTTCCGGTCCACCATTGCTGCAGACAAGCCTTGCAGAAGCTGTGGCTACATGACAGGATAACAGGATGTTTATATATGTCACGGCACACAGGACAGGTGAGCTCCTTTTCCTGTCGAGTCAAACAGGAAGCCATTTTGTGTGCTAGTATCTCCTCTGGAATGTTTCCTGCAGCTGACAGTCACCGGTGTTGCAACTTTACAGCAGGAGTTCTAGTAGAGAAAACAGCAGGGTTAGAACTTTATATATATATATATATATATAGCAGCCGGGATGTGCAGGCTATTAGGCTTTAAAATGCAAAAAGAGTATCAGCACATTGTACATGAGATTAAGGAGCAAAGAGAGTATCAGTGGTAGTTACAATGTAATTGTAGTATTGGGCTGGCTTTATACTGTGAAACACATATGGTAACTTATGGTAACTTGTGTTATGTTATGTCATTTCCTCTCACTGTACCCCTACATAGCCCTTCAAATCACTGCTAGTCAAATCAAGACACATAACATTTATGAACTACATACCTGATTACTGCAAGTCCAGAAGAGATCCGATCAGCTCTTAACAACAACACAGATTAAAGTGACACCAAACCAAACATAGTCCTGCTAAATACTCACAGAGGGTGTCTGATGGGCCAATCAGAGTGGGGTGGGGGTGGGGGGCACCAACAATAGACAGAAACTGGACATCTGTTGGTCAAAAGCCCCACTTTACCCTTCACACCACTGCAACACCAAATAATCCACTCCCATGTTAAATCAAGTACACACACAGTTCATACAAAAGAAGACAAACAAAGTCTACAGTAGAGGTTAAGTTATTTCAAATGTGCTCAGTTTGTTGCTCAGCTAATGTGTCTTCCTTTGACAGGAAGATAGAAACTATAGTATCTAGTTTAGCTGAAAAGTTAGGCTTAGTTAAGACACAGGCTGTATTCTTAGCTGCTGTTTTCACAGTTGTTATATCAATTTCTGTTTCTTTATTAAAACATATCTCTTCCTTGCAGCACACTCCCAGCTTTGATAATGACATAATGGTCAACCTCTCTGCTAAATAACAATCAGCACTGTGCATTCTAGCCAATAAGGAACCATAATCTGAGAACAAAAAAAATGCATTTGTAATTTATTAAAACTACAAATTTGTGTTTTAACTTTGAACGTCTAGGGCAGTGGGTTCAGGGGTCATTGAGGGGGATGAAGGCCATTCCACTGTGACCAATGTGGGAGCAGGTTTATTACAACATCTCACTTTCTGGATCACCAGAAAATTCACACTGGAGAAAGACTATTCCATTGTGAGCAGTGTGGGAACAACTACAAAACAAAAGCTCACTGTGGTGTGAATAGAGAAACCCTATGGATGTGATCTGTGTGGAAAACACTTCACTCATAAGTCCAACCTTAAAAAACACCAGGAAATTCACTCTGGAGCAGTGTGGGATCAAGTTTAAGACCAGATCTGAATTAATAATACACCAGAGAATCAATACTGGTGAGAAATGCTATGGATGTGTTCAGTGTGGACATCACAGCTCAAATGTCCACCTGCCAACTGATCTACAACATCATGAGCCACTCATATGAGATCCTATCACTCTGAACAGTGTGACGAGAGTTTCAGACACCATAGACTGGCTATCCGGCCTGGTGGAGATATGTTGTGCTCAGAGACAATATTGAGTTGTTAATTAAGACTGCTAAACTGTATACACTTATGAAATGCATATAAGCATGTTCATTTTAGATATGTGGACAATAGGCTTATGATAAATACACGTGTTGTTGTTGCAAATATATGTACATTTATGTTTTAGTAAGTTTTCCAAAGAGGCACATAGTGGTCCTGTTGTTCCATTGATTGGACTGGATTTTTGCGTCCAATATTAAGTAGCTGAATGACTTGGAATGTTCTGCCTGAACTTAATAAACATGCAATTAAGATACATTCCTGTCTGTAATTACTAGGACCTACTTAGTCACCTTACTTATTCACTTTTGACAAATAATTACTTTATGCGGTCAAATTTTGTTTGCATTACTTTGTATACTTTTGTTTTAATTACTTTGTATACTTTTGTTTGAAATAAACATTCAAAGTCAAGAGGTGTGTTTTGTGGAGTTTATATGAGTACTGTGTGTTGATGGAGTTTCAGTAATAACATGAAATATCCTTTGGAACGCAATGCAATACAACACACTATGGATAAATGAAGATGCTGTGGTGTATATTTTCAACACTGTATAGAGAGCCGTTGTTTCTTCACCATGCCTGCTTCTATCTGGGTCTATTGTTCTGAAGGAATGTGCAGCAATCATTGGCAAATTAGGATTCTATACAGACTTGATTGGCCCATCAATGACTCAATGACTTTTCTTGAATAACAAGCTGGTGGATAGATAGACATAGCCTGGTAAACCCTCCCTCTGGAAATCTCATTTCCATTTGATTCCAGGAGTGGAATCAAATGGAAATTCACACATTGGGACATGAATAGAGAGTGTTTTTTTTACATGTAAATGTAGGCAGGTCATACAGAATTGATATAATTGACATTTACAGAGAATGAATATAATGTAATTTACACTATACTTATACAAGCTGAATATAATTAGCATTATACTTTAAAAGCCACATGTAGTTTAACTAGTGACTTAAAATGACTTGAATTGATTATGATGTGTAAAATGTATACAGTTTGATACTTCATAGCTGCCCTGCAGTCTGTTTTCAAACAGACCCATTTTTTATATAAATGTGATATTTACTCTCTCGCCAGGCCGAAAGGCATGGCGAGAGAGTATGTTTTAACCCCTGTCCGTCCGTCCGTCTGTCAGCAGCTAATTTCTGGCACCGTTGGCTTGATCGCAGCGAAACTGTGCACACACACTCCCTGGATGCCAATTCAGAACCTCTGCCCCAACATTTTCACATGGGCCTGTTATAGCGCCACCAGGAGGCCAATTTGTAAAAAAAAACACGTCATACAAATCGGTACACAGTATCTCTATAGTCATGTGATCAACCTGGATCTGTCCGATTTCCCAGATTCCATCGTCATTGGCTAAGGTTGGCCTCCAAAGTTTGCAGGATTGGTCCGTTTTGAACAAAATGCCTCACATCATGAACGCAGCTTGCAATTTCCGTGAAATTTCACATGCACATTCCCATTAGGCAGAGGAAGAAATGCCACTTAAATTTGTTCAAATCTGCCTCATGGTATCGCTATAACAGGCCGATTTGTGCCAATAACTGCACCGAGCTGTGTAAAACTTTGTTTGCACACTCTCTAGAGGCCAAGGAAAAACCTTTGCCCTGCATTTTTCACATTTGCCTTTTATAGGGCCACCAGGAGGCCGTCTAAAGTCAAATGCATTTTTTTTTGCACACACATTCGCACTTCGTTGAGGAACAAATGCCACCCTTTTAACATTGCCCTATTATAGCGCCACCAGGAGGCAGATTTTTGCAACACTTTTCTTTTTTATATTACTCCAACAGATTTTGTCCAAACATCATGCAAATCGGTACATATTATCTCTGTAGTCAAGTGATCAAGATGGTTCCGTCCGATTTTTCCTATTCCATCCTGATTGGCGAATTCCGAACATTGCTGGCCCACAACAACCTACCTGACCTGGCGGAAACCTGTGCTCCGAGGAGCACTTTTTCTAGTTCTCTCTCAGTTTCCAAGCTTTGTGTGAGAGGGCTGCATGTTCATGAATAGGCTACTATCGGACACAGGAATAAAAACATATATATAGTAGTAGTAAATAGTAAGAACACAGGGAAGCTCGAATTAAAAAGCGGACATCATGCCAAAACAAAAAATACAAGTTTGGCAGAACAGCTGTTGTTGGTGGAGAAAGCTTGTGTAAAAACGTGGATGTTATCTATGGTCTGGATAATGGAGTATGCGGTACCGTAACACATATAGTTAGTTCTGACAATGACATCTTTCCTAAAACAGTGTATGTCAAATTTGATGATGATCAGGTTGGCATACAAAGGAGGAAACCTGCAAGTGTGTCAATAGATGCACAGGGTTCTACAGGTATTGAAGCAGAGGAAGAAAGGGTCACACATAAAGGTGGGTTGCGACGAAAATTTTCACTTAAACTTGCTTGGGCTTGTACAGTACATAAAGTGCGAGGCATTACTGTTGATAGCGCTGTGGTGTGTCTTAAGAAAACATTTTCTGCAGGACAGGCATATGTGGCATTACGTTGTGTTAGAAGCTTGGCAGGGTTGGTTATTCAAGAATTTGAAGCAAAAAACATATATTGTAAGGATGACATTAAAGATGCAATTCAGAGTATGCCCCCATTCTTGATTGAATATCAAGAAAGGCACACATTGAAGACGAACACTTTACTGTTTTTGATGAATGTGCAAAATTTTACCCAACATGTAGCAGAATTGGCATTGTGTATTAGGCATTGTGTATCAGGTTAACTGTATTGCTGTTACAGAAACATGGCTACCTGCTGCTTCCTCATTTGAAGCAGTAAATATTGATGGTTATAGTTTTCATAATTGTCCAAGAAGTGTATCTTGCAGTAGCAACAACCCAAAATCGATTGCATTGCAAGGGCAGCAACATGGTGGGGTTGGCTTGTATAGTGTAGATGATGTTGCATACAACATTATCAAAGTACCACACCAAGTTAATGTGGAATGTTTGGTTTACAATTGTGTTACTTATAACATTTTAGTCGCAGTCATTTATCAACCACCATCTCATCCCATGTCTTTGTTTAAAGAACATCTAGGCAAGTCACTTGATTGGCTAGATCCATTAAGTAACACAATTGCTGTCATAGGAGATTTCAATGATGACATTTTGAAGTCATCAAATGTATAACAGACAAAGGGGCTGTTCAGCTTGTCACACAACCCACAACAGAGAAAGGCACATTAATTGACCATGTGTATATGAAAACAACACAGTATGACGTAGAGGAGAATTTTCTTCCTCATGCACAACAAGACCTGTAGTCTCCACTGTTAGTCCCGTGGGCTCCTCAAACCATTTTCTTGCCAAAGGCTCAGATGTCTGACCATGTCTAATGGCTGCATTACCAGCAAAGGTGCCATCAGTTCTATCCAAAATTGATTATTCTGGCCCTTGGTTTCTGTAGCTATTCACTCCCTCTCATCTTTCCCACATACCACATATCTTTCAAAACTACATTACAGAGTGTACATATGTGTTCAGCACATTGTTTATGACATATGGGCAGTTCATTAACAATTGCAAATCAGATTAACAATTGCAAATCAGATTAACCATGTAATATTTTTGCATACTGTATTAATACTCCACAACATTGGCAGGTCATATGTTAAGGTAAGGCTTGGTATATTATGCTAACAATCTCCTGTGGTTTTCATCTATAATATCCTAATGTTGTGGATGACCTAAATATATGTACTTTGAAAAAGTACCTATTTTGAGCTAGTTGCTTTGATTTTTTTTTTGTAGCCTACTTGGTATGAGAGGGAGTGGATTTTTGTTCAAGATTTCAGAGACTGTAAGGGTTAAGTGTTAACAAACTTGTTCAGTTTCAGGCTATTGTTTGTCTTACAGCCTGCTTCTCCCTTCTTTCTCTGATTGGGCCATCAGACACAGAGTATTTAACAGGGCTCTGTTTTATTTGGTGACAGGAAAAGGTTCAGATCTCATGAAAAACTATTTAAACATTGTTAATGACAGAAGGGAAGGGCGTGATCATTATGGGTGGAGATGTGAATTTGACTATGAATTACAGTTCTCAAATTCTGCCCGAACCTGACCCTACCCGACCCGACGTTTTCGGGCCTAGCCTACAATCTACGCTAATTAGTCGGGCCCTAGAGGCCTATATATATGCCTCATATATATATATATATATATATAATGTTAATAATAATAATAATAATACATGAATACAAATATAAATATATATATATTAGCCTACTTTTTACTGTCTATGATATTAGCATTAAGATCCTTATTAACCCTCAATGGTTCATTTCTGAAAAAGGAGGTTATTGTAAAAAGATTTACGGGTTCCAACATGTTTGTTTACAATGAAGAGTGGACGGCGCTGGTGCCTTTTGAACCCGGACGTGACGTCGGACTACAAAATGACGTCAGACTTAAGAACCAAATTATTGTTGCATGTGTGAAGTACTCCCTCTTGTGGTATAAAAGTGAATTGTGATCTCCAGAGAAAAGACTGAGAGTTTAAGGTCAGGTCAGATTTAACATATGGTGAATGACTAATTGTTAAGATTAGCATGTAGCCTACATAAAACAAACTATAATTTATTATTATCATGCATTACTTTCTCTTTAATTTTGTTCAGTACTTTTGACTCATAAGTTCATATTGTTGTCTTATAATAAACATTGAAATATAAGAGGTAGTTTGCGGTGTGAGGTTTATTGGAGTACTGTGTGTTCATGGTACTGTCAGTCAATCACATGAAAGACCTTTTGGAAGACAATAACAAACATATGATGTTAGTTCACAAACATGTTTGACAGATCAAATAGAATATAAACTGGGTAACACATTATTGGCAGTTACACAAACAATTAAAGTCAACCTAAACATAAAAGCAATGTTGTGGTTATTTTTTGTGATGTGTTGTGTGGAGATGCTCTTATAGAGGTAAACTGATTGTTATCAGTGTTGTTGTCTTCACATCTAACTGTGGTGGTTCCTGAGTTACAATCTTTCCATTGTGGTCTTGTAGTTCTGCATGAATGAGATGTTTTCAGCCATTGCTTCAGTTATTGCTTCTGAAAAAGTCACCAGTTCAAACAAAACAAACAACTACCCCAATGAAAGCAGTAGGTTTGTTTACATCTATAGCGTGGAAATTTTAATTCCTGGATATCAGTCATTTTGGCAGATATTTTGTCACAGAGATGACATTATGTGTTGCTATATATAATTTGACGGTTTAAGCCTATGTTCATGCATGTTCAGGGGGATAACTTCTTTGTATTAATTCCTCAGCCCAAGTCTGCTCCCAATCACTCTGGTCTGAATACATGAGTTGCGAGAGTTGGTACGAGCTAGTTCGGAGAGTAAAAACATGTAGGCGTGCTGAGGTAACCGGTGAGATATTGCTCATCATCATCTGGCTCTTCTGTCCCATCTTCTTCCCTCAGTGCAGAGATCCTGACTTTCTCCTGATGTAGAAACTGGTGAAGATTCTCTGAAGTGTCTCTGTGTGTTGAGCTTGGACCTTAATGTGACCTGCTATTTGAGCTAGTTAGTTGTAACTTTATTAAAATCCTCCAGTTTCTCCTGTTTCAGCTTTGTTGATTGTTGTGAACTTATGCCCATCATGTTTTTCTGAATGCTGACACACAAGGCATGATAACTGTTCATCGTCCAGACAGAGGAAGCTGAGTTTCTCACCATGCAGAGTGCAGAGAACCTCAGACCTTGTTGACAGAGATCTTTGACTTCTCTCCTCTAAGAAGTTCTCACACAGGTTCTTCAATGCCAAGTTGATAGTAGGTTCATCCTGGGAGGAGTTTGTTTTGCAAACAGGACATTCCTTTTTCCATGTTGGTTTTCCGGTCCACCATTGCTGCAGACAAGCCTTGCAGAAGCTGTGGCTACATGACAGGATAACAGGATGTTTATATATGTCACGGCACACAGGACAGGTGAGCTCCTTTTCCTGTCGAGTCAAACAGGAAGCCATTTTGTGTGCTAGTATCTCCTCTGGAATGTTTCCTGCAGCTGACAGTCACCGGTGTTGCAACTTTACAGCAGGAGTTCTAGTAGAGAAAACAGCAGGGTTAGAACTTTATATATATATATATATATAGCAGCCGGGATGTGCAGGCTATTAGGCTTTAAAATGCAAAAAGAGTATCAGCACATTGTACATGAGATTAAGGAGCAAAGAGAGTATCAGTGGTAGTTACAATGTAATTGTAGTATTGGGCTGGCTTTATACTGTGAAACACATATGGTAACTTATGGTAACTTGTGTTATGTTATGTCATTTCCTCTCACTGTACCCCTACATAGCCCTTCAAATCACTGCTAGTCAAATCAAGACACATAACATTTATGAACTACATACCTGATTACTGCAAGTCCAGAAGAGATCCGATCAGCTCTTAACAACAACACAGATTAAAGTGACACCAAACCAAACATAGTCCTGCTAAATACTCACAGAGGGTGTCTGATGGGCCAATCAGAGTGGGGTGGGGGTGGGGGGCACCAACAATAGACAGAAACTGGACATCTGTTGGTCAAAAGCCCCACTTTACCCTTCACACCACTGCAACACCAAATAATCCACTCCCATGTTAAATCAAGTACACACACAGTTCATACAAAAGAAGACAAACAAAGTCTACAGTAGAGGTTAAGTTATTTCAAATGTGCTCAGTTTGTTGCTCAGCTAATGTGTCTTCCTTTGACAGGAAGATAGAAACTATAGTATCTAGTTTAGCTGAAAAGTTAGGCTTAGTTAAGACACAGGCTGTATTCTTAGCTGCTGTTTTCACAGTTGTTATATCAATTTCTGTTTCTTTATTAAAACATATCTCTTCCTTGCAGCACACTCCCAGCTTTGATAATGACATAATGGTCAACCTCTCTGCTAAATAACAATCAGCACTGTGCATTCTAGCCAATAAGGAACCATAATCTGAGAACAAAAAAAATGCATTTGTAATTTATTAAAACTACAAATTTGTGTTTTAACTTTGAACGTCTAGGGCAGTGGGTTCAGGGGTCATTGAGGGGGATGAAGGCCATTCCACTGTGACCAATGTGGGAGCAGGTTTATTACAACATCTCACTTTCTGGATCACCAGAAAATTCACACTGGAGAAAGACTATTCCATTGTGAGCAGTGTGGGAACAACTACAAAACAAAAGCTCACTGTGGTGTGAATAGAGAAACCCTATGGATGTGATCTGTGTGGAAAACACTTCACTCATAAGTCCAACCTTAAAAAACACCAGGAAATTCACTCTGGAGCAGTGTGGGATCAAGTTTAAGACCAGATCTGAATTAATAATACACCAGAGAATCAATACTGGTGAGAAATGCTATGGATGTGTTAAGTGTGGACATCACAGCTCAAATGTTCACCTGCCAACTGATCTACAACATCATGAGCCACTCATAGGAGATCCTATCACTCTGAACAGTGTGACGAGAGTTTCAGACACCATAGACTGGCTACCCGGCCTGGTGGAGATATGCTATGCTCAGAGACAATATTGAGTTGTTAATTAAGACTGCTAAACTGTATACACTTATGAAATGCATATAAGCATGTTCATTTTAAATATGTGGACAATAGGCTTATGATAAATACAGGTTTTGTTGTTGCAAATATATGTACATTTATGTTTTAGTAAGTTTTCCAAAGAGGCACATAGTGGTCCTGTTGTTCCATTGATTGGACTGGATTTTTGCGTCCAATATTAAGTAGCTGAATGACTTGGAATGTTCTGCCTGAACTTAATAAACATACAATTAAGATACATTCCTGTCTGTAATTACTAAGACCTACTTAGTCACCTTAGTTATTCACTTTTGACAAATAATTACTTTATGCGGTCACATTTTGTTTGCATTACTTTGTATACTTTTGTTTTAATTACTTTGTATACTTTTGTTTGAAATAAATATTCAAAGTCAAGAGGTGTGTTGTGTGGAGTTTATAGGAGTACTGTGTGTTGATGGAGTTTCAGTAATAACATGAAATATCATTTGGAACGCAATGCAATACCACACACTATGGATAAATGAAGATGCTGTGGTGTACATTTTCAACACTGTATAGAGAGCAGTTGTTTCTTCACCATGCCTGCTTCTATCTAGGTCTATTGTTCTGAACTAATGTTCAACAATCATTGGCAAATTAGGATTATATACAGACTTGATTGGCCCATCAATGACTCAATGACTTTCTTGAATAACAAGCAGGTGGATAGATAGACTGATTCACACATTGGGAGATGAATAGAGAGTGGTTTGTTTTACATGTAAATGTGGGCAGGTCATACAGAATGGATATAATTAACATTTACAGAGAAATGAATCAACCACACTTTGCAATTTCCCAGAATTGTGAATATTCTTGTTGTTATGTCTTGTTGATGTCATGTCTTATAAAAAACTAATAAAAAACAATAAAAAAAGGACTTAATTTCATCTTTATTTGATTTGATTTGTATTCATGTTTGCATCATAAAATGAAATGAATGTAGTGTTGACAAGTGTATGTGAATGTATATCAGGATGTTATGTCTTTAGGTTGTTTGTTCTTAATGCTCAATAATCGTCACATCAAATCTGATCCATCACATTTTTAGCAATGTAAATGGTTAATAATATAGGTGAGCCTGCTAGCTTTTTAATAATATTGCATTCAATTATTTATCTTTCTAAATGGGAAATCCCACTTCATAATTATATGTAGTTGTGAAAGGCATGAGTAGCAAAATGTTTGCTTTATTTTCAATTATTTCACAGATTATTTTGACTTAATTGAATATACTTTGTATTTTTCCTTCCTACTTAGGTCTACTTAACTTTTTTATTTTTGCAATTTTATTTGTTATCAATATTCACACTTGAAAATGAAATGAAAGTAGTGTTGGAAGGGAACACTGAACCTATAGTGAGTAAGGTTGTGATTGGTGGACAGATGGTTCTATTGTTCTCCTCTCCTCTTTGGCCAATCATTGCAAGCATTTAGAGTTTCCACCTCAGGCTCTCTATATGAAGAGTGTGTAGTTGTAATGTCTCCACAACTCCTCCAGGATATCAATCATTTCAACCAGAACTGACTGTGGACTCCAGACTTCAGGTGAAGATGAACTCTCTAGACTGCACCAGGAACATTTCTGCTGAGCAGGTGGAACCCAAAGACCATCAAGATCTCTGTAAGTTATAGTTTGTTTGGTTTTCCTTGTCTATAATATTTTTTATTTTATTGTATTGTGTCCTGTAGTTTTGGTGTAGGTTAGATTATATCAGTTTAGTGTCTTTCATCTATGATATATTATTAGTATTATATTGTGAATATATCCATTTGCAGTTGTTTGTAATTTATTATTTTGTCATCACTAGTTAGCTAATTAGCCATGACTTTAAAAGGCCAAAGAAAAATTAAGATTATACTGGGATGTGTATGTATTGACGTACAAAATGAAGATGGTCTTCAAGGAGGGATTCGTAACAGTTTTAACGTAATGGTAAATTCCTCTTGTCTTTCAACTTCTCAACTATCTTCCCTTTGTCTTCTTTCCAACCCAGTGTTGCATATTCCTTCTGGCTTCCCTGTCCTACCAGCAGTACAAAGAAGCTTGGCTAAACCCAAAAAGCACAGCTGTGGCCAGTGTGGAAAACGCTTCAGTGAATGTCCAGCCTTAAGACGCACTAGAGAATACACACTGGATGAAGGCCATTCCACTGTGACCAATGTGGGAGCAGGTTTATTACAACATCTCACTTCTGGAATTTTCTGGATCACCAGAAAATTCACACTGGAGAAAGACTATTCCAGTGTGGGAACAACTACAAAACAAAAGCTCACTGTGGTGTGAATAGAGAAACCCTATGGATGTGATCTGTGTGGAAAACACTTCACTCAAAAGTCCAACCTTAAAAACACAAGGAAATTCACTCTGGAGCAGTGTGCGATCAAGTTTAAGACCAGATCTGAATTAATAATACACCAGAGAATCAATACTGGTGAGAAATGCTATGGGTGTGTTCAGTGTGGACATCACAGCTCAAATGTCCACCTGCCAACTGATCTACAACATCATGAGCCACTCATATGAGATCCTATCACTCTGAACAGTGTGACGAGAGTTTCAGACACCATAGACTGGCTACCCGGCCTGGTGGAGATATGTTGTGCTCAGAGACAATATTTAGTTGTTAATTAAGACTGCTAAACTGTATACACTTATGAAATGCATATAAGCATGTTCATTTTAGATATGTGGACTTATCATAATAGGCTTATGATAAATACACGTGTTGTTGTTGCAAATATATGTACATTTATGTTTTAGTAAGTTTTCCAAAGAGGCACATAGTGGTCCTGTTGTTCCATTGATTGGACTGGATTTTTGCGTCCAATATTAAGTAGCTGAATGACTTGGAATGTTCTGCCTGAACTTAATAAACATGCAATTAAGATACATTCCTGTCTGTAATTACTAGGACCTACTTAGTCACCTTACTTATTCACTTTTGACAAATAATTACTTTATGCGGTCACATTTTGTTTGCATTACTTTGTATACTTTTGTTTTAATTACTTTGTATACTTTTGTTTGAAATAAACATTCAAAGTCAAGAGGTGTGTTGTGTGGAGTTTATATGAGTACTGTGTGTTGATGGAGTTTCAGTAATAACATGAAATATCCTTTGGAACGCAATGCAATACAACACACTATGGATAAATGAAGATGCTGTGGTGTATATTTTCAACACTGTATAGAGAGCCGTTGTTTCTTCACCATGCCTGCTTCTATCTGGGTCTATTGTTCTGAAGGAATGTGCAGCAATCATTGGCAAATTAGGATTCTATACAGACTTGATTGGCCCATCAATGACTCAATGACTTTCTTGAATAACAAGCAGGTGGATAGATAGACTTAGCCTGGTAAACCCTCCCTCCGGAAATCTCATTTCCATTTGATTCCAGGAGTGGAATCAAATGGAAATTCACACATTGGGACATGAATAGAGAGTGTTTTTTTTACATGTAAATGTATGCAGGTCATACAGAATTGATATAATTGACATTTACAGAGAATGAATATAATGTAATTTACACTATACTTATACAAGCTGAATGTAATTAGCATTATACTTTAAAAGCCACATGTAGTTTAACTAGTGACTTAAAATGACTTGAATTGATTATGATGTGTAAAATGTATACAGTTTGATACTTCATAGCTGCCCTGCAGTCTGTTTTCAAACAGACCCATTTTTGGGCGGTGAAACCGCCCCTATAAGTGAGATTTGGAAAAATGTACATTTTCCTGCGCTGTGATCTGGGCCCAGGAAATTTGTAGAATTATCCTGCGCTGTGATTGGCCAATCACAGTCTATTCAGGACTGTGATTGGCCAGTGTCACATGACACATGTGCATATCCCTATATAAGCAACCATAACTTGAAAAAAACCAAAAAATTGTTTTTTTCAAGTTATGGTTTTGTCCATCATAAAGAGTGTTTCAATAAATGTATTTATCTTTTGTACATCATTGGTTGACTCCATTCAGTATTGTGGTTAGCTAGGAAGACACCGCCCACTTCACACAGGGTGTGATTTTTTATATAAATGTGATATTTACTCTCTCGCCAGGCCGAAAGGCATGGCGAGAGAGTATGTTTTAACCCCTGTCCGTCCGTCCGTCTGTCAGCAGCTAATCTCTGGCACCGTTGGCTTGATCGCAGCGAAACTGTGCACACACACTCCCTGGATGCCAATTCAGAACCTCTGCCCCAACATTTTCACATGGGCCTGTTATAGCGCCACCAGGAGGCCGATTTGTAAAAAAAACACGTCATACAAATCGGTACACAGTATCTCTATAGTCATGTGATCAACCCGGATCTGTCCGATTTCCCAGATTCCATCGTCATTGGCTAAGGTTGGCCTCCAAAGTTTGCAGGATTGGTCCGTTTTGAACAAAATGCCTCACATCATGAACGCAGCTTGCAATTTCCGTGAAATTTCACATGCACATTCCCATTAGGCCGAGGAAGAAATGCCACTTAATTTTTTTCAAATCTGCCTCATGGTATCGCTATAACAGGCCGATTTGTGCCAATAACTGCACCGAGCTGTGTAAAACTTTGTTTGCACACTCTCTAGAGGCCAAGGAAAAACCTTTGCCCTGCATTTTTCACATTTGCCTTTTATAGGGCCACCAGGAGGCCGTCTAAAGTCAAATGCATTTTTTTTTTTGCACACACATTCGCACTTCGTTGAGGAACAAATGCCACCCTTTTAACATTGCCCTATTATAGCGCCACCAGGAGGCAGATTTTTGCAACACTTTTCTTTTTTATATTACTCCAACAGATTTTGTCCAAACATCATGCAAATCGGTACATATTATCTCTGTAGTCAAGTGATCAAGATGGTTCCGTCCGATTTTTCCTATTCCATCCTGATTGGCGAATTCCGAACATTGCTGGCCCACAACAACCTACCTGACCTGGCGGAAACCTGTGCTCTGAGGAGCACTTTTTCTAGTTCTCTCTCAGTTTCCAAGCTTTGTGTGAGAGGGCTGCATGTTCATGAATAGGCTACTATCGGACACAGGAATAAAAACATATATATAGTAGTAGTAAATAGTAAGAACACAGGGAAGCTCGAATTAAAAAGCGGACATCATGCCAAAACAAAAAATACAAGTTTGGCAGAACAGCTGTTGTTGGTGGAGAAAGCTTGTGTAAAAACGTGGATGTTATCTATGGTCTGGATAATGGAGTATGCGGTACCGTAACACATATAGTTAGTTCTGACAATGACATCTTTCCTAAAACAGTTTATGTCAAATTTGATGATGATCAGGTTGGCATACAAAGGAGGAAACCTGCAAGTGTGTCAATAGATGCACAGGGTTCTACAGGTATTGAAGCAGAGGAAGAAAGGGTCACAAATAAAGGTGGGTTGCGACGAAATTTTCACTTAAACTTGCTTGGGCTTGTACAGTACATAAAGTGCGAGGCATTACTGTTGATAGCGCTGTGGTGTGTCTTAAGAAAACATTTTCTGCAGGACAGGCATATGTGGCATTACGTTGTGTTAGAAGCTTGGCAGGGTTGGTTATTCAAGAATTTGAAGCAAAAAACATATATTGTAAGGATGACATTAAAGATGCAATTCAGAGTATGCCCCGCATTCTTGATTGAATATCAAGAAAGGCACACATTGAAGACGAACACTTTACTGTGTTTTTGATGAATGTGCAACATTTTACCCAACATGTAGCAGAATTGGCATTGTGTATTAGGTGTATTAGGCATTGTGTATCAGGTTAACTGTATTGCTGTTACAGAAACATGGCTACCTGCTGCTTCCTCATTTGAAGCAGTAAATATTGATGGTTATAGTTTTCATAATTGTCCAAGAAGTGTATCTTGCAGTAGCAACAACCCAAAATCGATTGCATTGCAAGGGCAGCAACATGGTGGGGTTGGCTTGTATAGTGTAGATGATGTTGCATACAACATTATCAAAGTACCACACCAAGTTAATGTGGAATGTTTGGTTTACAATTGTGTTACTTATAACATTTTAGTCGCAGTCATTTATCAACCACCATCTCATCCCATGTCTTTGTTTAAAGAACATCTAGGCAAGTCACTTGATTGGCTAGATCCATTAAGTAACACAATTGCTGTCATAGGAGATTTCAATGATGACATTTTGAAGTCATCAAATGTATAACAGACAAAGGGGCTGTTCAGCTTGTCACACAACCCACAACAGAGAAAGGCACATTAATTGACCATGTGTATATGAAAACAACACAGTATGACGTAGAGGAGAATTTTCTTCCTCATGCACAACAAGACCTGTAGTCTCCACTGTTAGTCCCGTGGGCTCCTCAAACCATTTTCTTGCCAAAGGCTCAGATGTCTGACCATGTCTAATGGCTGCATTACCAGCAAAGGTGCCATCAGTTCTATCCAAAATTGATTATTCTGGCCCTTGGTTTCTGTAGCTATTCACTCCCTCTCATCTTTCCCACATACCACATATCTTTCAAAACTACATTACAGAGTGTACATATGTGTTCAGCACATTGTTTATGACATATGGGCAGTTCATTAACAATTGCAAATCAGATTAACAATTGCAAATCAGATTAACCATGTAATATTTTTGCATACTGTATTAATACTCCACAACATTGGCAGGTCATATGTTAAGGTAAGGCTTGGTATATTATGCTAACAATCTCCTGTGGTTTTCATCTATAATATCCTAATGTTGTGGATGACCTAAATATATGTACTTTGAAAAAGTACCTATTTTGAGCTAGTTGCTTTGATTTTTTTTTTGTAGCCTACTTGGTATGAGAGGGAGTGGATTTTTGTTCAAGATTTCAGAGACTGTAAGGGTTAAGTGTTAACAAACTTGTTCAGTTTCAGGCTATTGTTTGTCTTACAGCCTGCTTCTCCCTTCTTTCTCTGATTGGGCCATCAGACACAGAGTATTTAACAGGGCTCTGTTTTATTTGGTGACAGGAAAAGGTTCAGATCTCATGAAAAACTATTTAAACATTGTTAATGACAGAAGGGAAGGGCGTGATCATTATGGGTGGAGATGTGAATTTGACTATGAATTACAGTTCTCAAATTCTGCCCGAACCTGACCCTACCCGACCCGACGTTTTCGGGCCTAGCCTACAATCTACGCTAATTAGTCGGGCCCTAGAGGCCTATATATATGCCTCATATATATATATATATATATATATATATATATATATATATATATATATATATATATATATATATATATATATATATATATATATATATATAATGTTAATAATAATAATAATAATAATAATACATGAATACAAATATAAATATATATATTAGCCTACTTTTTACTGTCTATGATATTAGCATTAAGATCCTTATTAACCCTCAATGGTTCATTTCTGAAAAAGGAGGTTATTGTATTATTGTATATTGCATTACCAGCAAAGGTGCCATCAGTTCTATCCAAAATTGATTATTCTGGCCCTTGGTTTCTGTAGCTATTCACTCCCTCTCATCTTTCCCACATACCACATATCTTTCAAAACTACATTACAGAGTGTACATGTGTGTTCAGCACATTGTTTATGACATATGGGCAGTTCATTAACAATTGCAAATCAGATTAACAATTGCAAATCAGATTAACCATGTAATATTTTTGCATACTGTATTAATACTCCACAACATTGGCAGGTCATATGTTAAGGTAAGGCTTGGTATATTATGCTAACAATCTCCTGTGGTTTTCATCTATAATATCCTAATGTTGTGGATGACCTAAATATATGTACTTTGAAAAAGTACCTATTTTGAGCTAGTTGCTTTGATTTTTTTTTGTAGCCTACTTGGTATGAGAGGGAGTGGATTTTTGTTCAAGATTTCAGAGACTGTAAGGGTTAAGTGTTAACAAACTTGTTCAGTTTCAGGCTATTGTTTGTCTTACAGCCTGCTTCTCCCTTCTTTCTCTGATTGGGCCATCAGACACAGAGTATTTAACAGGGCTCTGTTTTATTTGGTGACAGGAAAAGGTTCAGATCTCATGAAAAACTATTTAAACATTGTTAATGACAGAAGGGAAGGGCGTGATCATTATGGGTGGAGATGTGAATTTGACTATGAATTACAGTTCTCAAATTCTGCCCGAACCTGACCCTACCCGACCCGACGTTTTCGGGCCTAGCCTACAATCTACGCTAATTAGTCGGGCCCTAGAGGCCTATATATATGCCTCATATATATATATATATATATATATATATATATATATATATATATATATATATATATATATATATATATATATATATATATATATATATATATATAATGTTAATAATAATAATAATAATACATGAATACAAATATAAATATATATATATTAGCCTACTTTTTACTGTCTATGATATTAGCATTAAGATCCTTATTAACCCTCAATGGTTCATTTCTGAAAAAGGAGGTTATTGTAAAAAGATTTACGGGTTCCAACATGTTTGTTTACAATGAAGAGTGGACGGCGCTGGTGCCTTTTGAACCCGGACGTGACGTCGGACTACAAAATGACGTCAGACTTAAGAACCAAATTATTGTTGCATGTGTGAAGTACTCCCTCTTGTGGTATAAAAGTGAATTGTGATCTCCAGAGAAAAGACTGAGAGTTTAAGGTCAGGTCAGATTTAACATATGGTGAATGACTAATTGTTAAGATTAGCATGTAGCCTACATAAAACAAACTATAATTTATTATTATCATGCATTACTTTCTCTTTAATTTTGTTCAGTACTTTTGACTCATAAGTTCATATTGTTGTCTTATAATAAACATTGAAATATAAGAGGTAGTTTGCGGTGTGACGTTTATTGGAGTACTGTGTGTTCATGGTACTGTCAGTCAATCACATGAAAGACCTTTTGGAAGACAATAACAAACATATGATGTTAGTTCACAAACATGTTTGACAGATCAAATAGAATATAAACTGGGTAACACATTATTGGCAGTTACACAAACAATTAAAGTCAACCTAAACATAAAAGCAATGTTGTGGTTATTTTTTGTGATGTGTTGTGTGGAGATGCTCTTATAGAGGTAAACTGATTGTTATCAGTGTTGTTGTCTTCACATCTAACTGTGGTGGTTCCTGAGTTACAATCTTTCCATTGTGGTCTTGTAGTTCTGCATGAATGAGATGTTTTCAGCCATTGCTTCAGTTATTGCTTCTGAAAAAGTCACCAGTTCAAACAAAACAAACAACTACCCCAATGAAAGCAGTAGGTTTGTTTACATCTATAGCGTGGAAATTTTAATTCCTGGATATCAGTCATTTTGGCAGATATTTTGTCACAGAGATGACATTATGTGTTGCTATATATAATTTGACGGTTTAAGCCTATGTTCATGCATGTTCAGGGGGATAACTTCTTTGTATTAATTCCTCAGCCCAAGTCTGCTCCCAATCACTCTGGTCTGAATACATGAGTTGCGAGAGTTGGTACGAGCTAGTTCGGAGAGTAAAAACATGTAGGCGTGCTGAGGTAACCGGTGAGATATTGCTCATCATCATCTGGCTCTTCTGTCCCATCTTCTTCCCTCAGTGCAGAGATCCTGACTTTCTCCTGATGTAGAAACTGGTGAAGATTCTCTGAAGTGTCTCTGTGTGTTGAGCTTGGACCTTAATGTGACCTGCTATTTGAGCTAGTTAGTTGTAACTTTATTAAAATCCTCCAGTTTCTCCTGTTTCAGCTTTGTTGATTGTTGTGAACTTATGCCCATCATGTTTTTCTGAATGCTGACACACAAGGCATGATAACTGTTCATCGTCCAGACAGAGGAAGCTGAGTTTCTCACCATGCAGAGTGCAGAGAACCTCAGACCTTGTTGACAGAGATCTTTGACTTCTCTCCTCTAAGAAGTTCTCACACAGGTTCTTCAATGCCAAGTTGATAGTAGGTTCATCCTGGGAGGAGTTTGTTTTGCAAACAGGACATTCCTTTTTCCATGTTGGTTTTCCGGTCCACCATTGCTGTGGCTACATGACAGGATAACAGGATGTTTATATATGTCACGGCACACAGGACAGGTGAGCTCCTTTTCCTGTCGAGTCAAACAGGAAGCCATTTTGTGTGCTAGTATCTCCTCTGGAATGTTTCCTGCAGCTGACAGTCACCGGTGTTGCAACTTTACAGCAGGAGTTCTAGTAGAGAAAACAGCAGGGTTAGAACTTTATATATATATATATATATATAGCAGCCGGGATGTGCAGGCTATTAGGCTTTAAAATGCAAAAAGAGTATCAGCACATTGTACATGAGATTAAGGAGCAAAGAGAGTATCAGTGGTAGTTACAATGTAATTGTAGTATTGGGCTGGCTTTATACTGTGAAACACATATGGTAACTTATGGTAACTTGTGTTATGTTATGTCATTTCCTCTCACTGTACCCCTACATAGCCCTTCAAATCACTGCTAGTCAAATCAAGACACATAACATTTATGAACTACATACCTGATTACTGCAAGTCCAGAAGAGATCCGATCAGCTCTTAACAACAACACAGATTAAAGTGACACCAAACCAAACATAGTCCTGCTAAATACTCACAGAGGGTGTCTGATGGGCCAATCAGAGTGGGGTGGGGGTGGGGGGCACCAACAATAGACAGAAACTGGACATCTGTTGGTCAAAAGCCCCACTTTACCCTTCACACCACTGCAACACCAAATAATCCACTCCCATGTTAAATCAAGTACACACACAGTTCATACAAAAGAAGACAAACAAAGTCTACAGTAGAGGTTAAGTTATTTCAAATGTGCTCAGTTTGTTGCTCAGCTAATGTGTCTTCCTTTGACAGGAAGATAGAAACTATAGTATCTAGTTTAGCTGAAAAGTTAGGCTTAGTTAAAGGGGAAATCCACCCATTTTCAATATTTAACTATGTCATTAATATAGCATAAAGGAGTTGTGTGGAAATAAGAAAAAATGTAAAAAAAAATTAACATTGCAAAAAAATTTAACATTGCAAAAAAATTAACATTGCAAATTACACCATGATGAGTCATCACAGTGTAATTTGCAATGTTAATTTTTTTGCAATGTTAATTTTTTTTGCAATGTTAATTTTTTTTTTAATTTTTTCTTATTTCCACACAACTCCTTTATGCTATATTAATGACATAGTTAAATATTGAAAATGGGTGGATTTCCCCTTTAAGACACAGGCTGTATTCTTAGCTGCTGTTTTCACAGTTGTTATATCAATTTCTGTTTCTTTATTAAAACATATCTCTTCCTTGCAGCACACTCCCAGCTTTGATAATGACATAATGGTCAACCTCTCTGCTAAATAACAATCAGCACTGTGCATTCTAGCCAATAAGGAACCATAATCTGAGAACAAAAAAAATGCATTTGTAATTTATTAAAACTACAAATTTGTGTTTTAACTTTGAACGTCTAGGGCAGTGGGTTCAGGGGTCATTGAGGGGGATGAAGGCCATTCCACTGTGACCAATGTGGGAGCAGGTTTATTACAACATCTCACTTTCTGGATCACCAGAAAATTCACACTGGAGAAAGACTATTCCATTGTGAGCAGTGTGGGAACAACTACAAAACAAAAGCTCACTGTGGTGTGAATAGAGAAACCCTATGGATGTGATCTGTGTGGAAAACACTTCACTCATAAGTCCAACCTTAAAAAACACCAGGAAATTCACTCTGGAGCAGTGTGGGATCAAGTTTAAGACCAGATCTGAATTAATAATACACCAGAGAATCAATACTGGTGAGAAATGCTATGGATGTGTTAAGTGTGGACATCACAGCTCAAATGTTCACCTGCCAACTGATCTACAACATCATGAGCCACTCATAGGAGATCCTATCACTCTGAACAGTGTGACGAGAGTTTCAGACACCATAGACTGGCTACCCGGCCTGGTGGAGATATGCTATGCTCAGAGACAATATTGAGTTGTTAATTAAGACTGCTAAACTGTATACACTTATGAAATGCATATAAGCATGTTCATTTTAAATATGTGGACAATAGGCTTATGATAAATACAGGTTTTGTTGTTGCAAATATATGTACATTTATGTTTTAGTAAGTTTTCCAAAGAGGCACATAGTGGTCCTGTTGTTCCATTGATTGGACTGGATTTTTGCGTCCAATATTAAGTAGCTGAATGACTTGGAATGTTCTGCCTGAACTTAATAAACATACAATTAAGATACATTCCTGTCTGTAATTACTAAGACCTACTTAGTCACCTTAGTTATTCACTTTTGACAAATAATTACTTTATGCGGTCACATTTTGTTTGCATTACTTTGTATACTTTTGTTTTAATTACTTTGTATACTTTTGTTTGAAATAAATATTCAAAGTCAAGAGGTGTGTTGTGTGGAGTTTATAGGAGTACTGTGTGTTGATGGAGTTTCAGTAATAACATGAAATATCATTTGGAACGCAATGCAATACCACACACTATGGATAAATGAAGATGCTGTGGTGTACATTTTCAACACTGTATAGAGAGCAGTTGTTTCTTCACCATGCCTGCTTCTATCTAGGTCTATTGTTCTGAACTAATGTTCAACAATCATTGGCAAATTAGGATTATATACAGACTTGATTGGCCCATCAATGACTCAATGACTTTCTTGAATAACAAGCAGGTGGATAGATAGACTGATTCACACATTGGGAGATGAATAGAGAGTGGTTTGTTTTACATGTAAATGTGGGCAGGTCATACAGAATGGATATAATTAACATTTACAGAGAAATGAATCAACCACACTTTGCAATTTCCCAGAATTGTGAATATTCTTGTTGTTATGTCTTGTTGATGTCATGTCTTATAAAAAACTAATAAAAAACAATAAAAAAAGGACTTAATTTCATCTTTATTTGATTTGATTTGTATTCATGTTTGCATCATAAAATGAAATGAATGTAGTGTTGACAAGTGTATGTGAATGTATATCAGGATGTTATGTCTTTAGGTTGTTTGTTCTTAATGCTCAATAATCGTCACATCAAATCTGATCCATCACATTTTTAGCAATGTAAATGGTTAATAATATAGGTGAGCCTGCTAGCTTTTTAATAATATTGCATTCAATTATTTATCTTTCTAAATGGGAAATCCCACTTCATAATTATATGTAGTTGTGAAAGGCATGAGTAGCAAAATGTTTGCTTTATTTTCAATTATTTCACAGATTATTTTGACTTAATTGAATATACTTTGTATTTTTCCTTCCTACTTAGGTCTACTTAACTTTTTTATTTTTGCAATTTTATTTGTTATCAATATTCACACTTGAAAATGAAATGAAAGTAGTGTTGGAAGGGAACACTGAACCTATAGTGAGTAAGGTTGTGATTGGTGGACAGATGGTTCTATTGTTCTCCTCTCCTCTTTGGCCAATCATTGCAAGCATTTAGAGTTTCCACCTCAGGCTCTCTATATGAAGAGTGTGTAGTTGTAATGTCTCCACAACTCCTCCAGGATATCAATCATTTCAACCAGAACTGACTGTGGACTCCAGACTTCAGGTGAAGATGAACTCTCTAGACTGCACCAGGAACATTTCTGCTGAGCAGGTGGAACCCAAAGACCATCAAGATCTCTGTAAGTTATAGTTTGGGTTTGTTTGGTTTTCCTTGTCTATAATATTTTTTATTTTATTGTATTGTGTCCTGTAGTTTTGGTGTAGGTTAGATTATATCAGTTTAGTGTCTTTCATCTATGATATATTATTAGTATTATATTGTGAATATATCCATTTGCAGTTGTTTGTAATTTATTATTTTGTCATCACTAGTTAGCTAATTAGCCATGACTTTAAAAGGCCAAAGAAAAATTAAGATTATACTGGGATGTGTATGTATTGACGTACAAAATGAAGATGGTCTTCAAGGAGGGATTCGTAACAGTTTTAACGTAATGGTAAATTCCTCTTGTCTTTCAACTTCTCAACTATCTTCCCTTTGTCTTCTTTCCAACCCAGTGTTGCATATTCCTTCTGGCTTCCCTGTCCTACCAGCAGTACAAAGAAGCTTGGCTAAACCCAAAAAGCACAGCTGTGGCCAGTGTGGAAAACGCTTCAGTGAATGTCCAGCCTTAAGACGCACTAGAGAATACACACTGGATGAAGGCCATTCCACTGTGACCAATGTGGGAGCAGGTTTATTACAACATCTCACTTCTGGAATTTTCTGGATCACCAGAAAATTCACACTGGAGAAAGACTATTCCAGTGTGGGAACAACTACAAAACAAAAGCTCACTGTGGTGTGAATAGAGAAACCCTATGGATGTGATCTGTGTGGAAAACACTTCACTCAAAAGTCCAACCTTAAAAACACAAGGAAATTCACTCTGGAGCAGTGTGCGATCAAGTTTAAGACCAGATCTGAATTAATAATACACCAGAGAATCAATACTGGTGAGAAATGCTATGGGTGTGTTCAGTGTGGACATCACAGCTCAAATGTCCACCTGCCAACTGATCTACAACATCATGAGCCACTCATATGAGATCCTATCACTCTGAACAGTGTGACGAGAGTTTCAGACACCATAGACTGGCTACTTATTGTAAAAAGATTTACGGGTTCCAACATGTTTGTTTACAATGAAGAGTGGACGGCGCTGGTGCCTTTTGAACCCGGACGTGACGTCGGACTACAAAATGACGTCAGACTTAAGAACCAAATTATTGTTGCATGTGTGAAGTACTCCCTCTTGTGGTATAAAAGTGAATTGTGATCTCCAGAGAAAAGACTGAGAGTTTAAGGTCAGGTCAGATTTAACATATGGTGAATGACTAATTGTTAAGATTAGCATGTAGCCTACATAAAACAAACTATAATTTATTATTATCATGCATTACTTTCTCTTTAATTTTGTTCAGTACTTTTGACTCATAAGTTCATATTGTTGTCTTATAATAAACATTGAAATATAAGAGGTAGTTTGCGGTGTGACGTTTATTGGAGTACTGTGTGTTCATGGTACTGTCAGTCAATCACATGAAAGACCTTTTGGAAGACAATAACAAACATATGATGTTAGTTCACAAACATGTTTGACAGATCAAATAGAATATAAACTGGGTAACACATTATTGGCAGTTACACAAACAATTAAAGTCAACCTAAACATAAAAGCAATGTTGTGGTTATTTTTTGTGATGTGTTGTGTGGAGATGCTCTTATAGAGGTAAACTGATTGTTATCAGTGTTGTTGTCTTCACATCTAACTGTGGTGGTTCCTGAGTTACAATCTTTCCATTGTGGTCTTGTAGTTCTGCATGAATGAGATGTTTTCAGCCATTGCTTCAGTTATTGCTTCTGAAAAAGTCACCAGTTCAAACAAAACAAACAACTACCCCAATGAAAGCAGTAGGTTTGTTTACATCTATAGCGTGGAAATTTTAATTCCTGGATATCAGTCATTTTGGCAGATATTTTGTCACAGAGATGACATTATGTGTTGCTATATATAATTTGACGGTTTAAGCCTATGTTCATGCATGTTCAGGGGGATAACTTCTTTGTATTAATTCCTCAGCCCAAGTCTGCTCCCAATCACTCTGGTCTGAATACATGAGTTGCGAGAGTTGGTACGAGCTAGTTCGGAGAGTAAAAACATGTAGGCGTGCTGAGGTAACCGGTGAGATATTGCTCATCATCATCTGGCTCTTCTGTCCCATCTTCTTCCCTCAGTGCAGAGATCCTGACTTTCTCCTGATGTAGAAACTGGTGAAGATTCTCTGAAGTGTCTCTGTGTGTTGAGCTTGGACCTTAATGTGACCTGCTATTTGAGCTAGTTAGTTGTAACTTTATTAAAATCCTCCAGTTTCTCCTGTTTCAGCTTTGTTGATTGTTGTGAACTTATGCCCATCATGTTTTTCTGAATGCTGACACACAAGGCATGATAACTGTTCATCGTCCAGACAGAGGAAGCTGAGTTTCTCACCATGCAGAGTGCAGAGAACCTCAGACCTTGTTGACAGAGATCTTTGACTTCTCTCCTCTAAGAAGTTCTCACACAGGTTCTTCAATGCCAAGTTGATAGTAGGTTCATCCTGGGAGGAGTTTGTTTTGCAAACAGGACATTCCTTTTTCCATGTTGGTTTTCCGGTCCACCATTGCTGTGGCTACATGACAGGATAACAGGATGTTTATATATGTCACGGCACACAGGACAGGTGAGCTCCTTTTCCTGTCGAGTCAAACAGGAAGCCATTTTGTGTGCTAGTATCTCCTCTGGAATGTTTCCTGCAGCTGACAGTCACCGGTGTTGCAACTTTACAGCAGGAGTTCTAGTAGAGAAAACAGCAGGGTTAGAACTTTATATATATATATATATATATAGCAGCCGGGATGTGCAGGCTATTAGGCTTTAAAATGCAAAAAGAGTATCAGCACATTGTACATGAGATTAAGGAGCAAAGAGAGTATCAGTGGTAGTTACAATGTAATTGTAGTATTGGGCTGGCTTTATACTGTGAAACACATATGGTAACTTATGGTAACTTGTGTTATGTTATGTCATTTCCTCTCACTGTACCCCTACATAGCCCTTCAAATCACTGCTAGTCAAATCAAGACACATAACATTTATGAACTACATACCTGATTACTGCAAGTCCAGAAGAGATCCGATCAGCTCTTAACAACAACACAGATTAAAGTGACACCAAACCAAACATAGTCCTGCTAAATACTCACAGAGGGTGTCTGATGGGCCAATCAGAGTGGGGTGGGGGTGGGGGGCACCAACAATAGACAGAAACTGGACATCTGTTGGTCAAAAGCCCCACTTTACCCTTCACACCACTGCAACACCAAATAATCCACTCCCATGTTAAATCAAGTACACACACAGTTCATACAAAAGAAGACAAACAAAGTCTACAGTAGAGGTTAAGTTATTTCAAATGTGCTCAGTTTGTTGCTCAGCTAATGTGTCTTCCTTTGACAGGAAGATAGAAACTATAGTATCTAGTTTAGCTGAAAAGTTAGGCTTAGTTAAGACACAGGCTGTATTCTTAGCTGCTGTTTTCACAGTTGTTATATCAATTTCTGTTTCTTTATTAAAACATATCTCTTCCTTGCAGCACACTCCCAGCTTTGATAATGACATAATGGTCAACCTCTCTGCTAAATAACAATCAGCACTGTGCATTCTAGCCAATAAGGAACCATAATCTGAGAACAAAAAAAATGCATTTGTAATTTATTAAAACTACAAATTTGTGTTTTAACTTTGAACGTCTAGGGCAGTGGGTTCAGGGGTCATTGAGGGGGATGAAGGCCATTCCACTGTGACCAATGTGGGAGCAGGTTTATTACAACATCTCACTTTCTGGATCACCAGAAAATTCACACTGGAGAAAGACTATTCCATTGTGAGCAGTGTGGGAACAACTACAAAACAAAAGCTCACTGTGGTGTGAATAGAGAAACCCTATGGATGTGATCTGTGTGGAAAACACTTCACTCATAAGTCCAACCTTAAAAAACACCAGGAAATTCACTCTGGAGCAGTGTGGGATCAAGTTTAAGACCAGATCTGAATTAATAATACACCAGAGAATCAATACTGGTGAGAAATGCTATGGATGTGTTAAGTGTGGACATCACAGCTCAAATGTTCACCTGCCAACTGATCTACAACATCATGAGCCACTCATAGGAGATCCTATCACTCTGAACAGTGTGACGAGAGTTTCAGACACCATAGACTGGCTACCCGGCCTGGTGGAGATATGCTATGCTCAGAGACAATATTGAGTTGTTAATTAAGACTGCTAAACTGTATACACTTATGAAATGCATATAAGCATGTTCATTTTAAATATGTGGACAATAGGCTTATGATAAATACAGGTTTTGTTGTTGCAAATATATGTACATTTATGTTTTAGTAAGTTTTCCAAAGAGGCACATAGTGGTCCTGTTGTTCCATTGATTGGACTGGATTTTTGCGTCCAATATTAAGTAGCTGAATGACTTGGAATGTTCTGCCTGAACTTAATAAACATACAATTAAGATACATTCCTGTCTGTAATTACTAAGACCTACTTAGTCACCTTAGTTATTCACTTTTGACAAATAATTACTTTATGCGGTCACATTTTGTTTGCATTACTTTGTATACTTTTGTTTTAATTACTTTGTATACTTTTGTTTGAAATAAATATTCAAAGTCAAGAGGTGTGTTGTGTGGAGTTTATAGGAGTACTGTGTGTTGATGGAGTTTCAGTAATAACATGAAATATCATTTGGAACGCAATGCAATACCACACACTATGGATAAATGAAGATGCTGTGGTGTACATTTTCAACACTGTATAGAGAGCAGTTGTTTCTTCACCATGCCTGCTTCTATCTAGGTCTATTGTTCTGAACTAATGTTCAACAATCATTGGCAAATTAGGATTATATACAGACTTGATTGGCCCATCAATGACTCAATGACTTTCTTGAATAACAAGCAGGTGGATAGATAGACTGATTCACACATTGGGAGATGAATAGAGAGTGGTTTGTTTTACATGTAAATGTGGGCAGGTCATACAGAATGGATATAATTAACATTTACAGAGAAATGAATCAACCACACTTTGCAATTTCCCAGAATTGTGAATATTCTTGTTGTTATGTCTTGTTGATGTCATGTCTTATAAAAAACTAATAAAAAACAATAAAAAAAGGACTTAATTTCATCTTTATTTGATTTGATTTGTATTCATGTTTGCATCATAAAATGAAATGAATGTAGTGTTGACAAGTGTATGTGAATGTATATCAGGATGTTATGTCTTTAGGTTGTTTGTTCTTAATGCTCAATAATCGTCACATCAAATCTGATCCATCACATTTTTAGCAATGTAAATGGTTAATAATATAGGTGAGCCTGCTAGCTTTTTAATAATATTGCATTCAATTATTTATCTTTCTAAATGGGAAATCCCACTTCATAATTATATGTAGTTGTGAAAGGCATGAGTAGCAAAATGTTTGCTTTATTTTCAATTATTTCACAGATTATTTTGACTTAATTGAATATACTTTGTATTTTTCCTTCCTACTTAGGTCTACTTAACTTTTTTATTTTTGCAATTTTATTTGTTATCAATATTCACACTTGAAAATGAAATGAAAGTAGTGTTGGAAGGGAACACTGAACCTATAGTGAGTAAGGTTGTGATTGGTGGACAGATGGTTCTATTGTTCTCCTCTCCTCTTTGGCCAATCATTGCAAGCATTTAGAGTTTCCACCTCAGGCTCTCTATATGAAGAGTGTGTAGTTGTAATGTCTCCACAACTCCTCCAGGATATCAATCATTTCAACCAGAACTGACTGTGGACTCCAGACTTCAGGTGAAGATGAACTCTCTAGACTGCACCAGGAACATTTCTGCTGAGCAGGTGGAACCCAAAGACCATCAAGATCTCTGTAAGTTATAGTTTGGGTTTGTTTGGTTTTCCTTGTCTATAATATTTTTTATTTTATTGTATTGTGTCCTGTAGTTTTGGTGTAGGTTAGATTATATCAGTTTAGTGTCTTTCATCTATGATATATTATTAGTATTATATTGTGAATATATCCATTTGCAGTTGTTTGTAATTTATTATTTTGTCATCACTAGTTAGCTAATTAGCCATGACTTTAAAAGGCCAAAGAAAAATTAAGATTATACTGGGATGTGTATGTATTGACGTACAAAATGAAGATGGTCTTCAAGGAGGGATTCGTAACAGTTTTAACGTAATGGTAAATTCCTCTTGTCTTTCAACTTCTCAACTATCTTCCCTTTGTCTTCTTTCCAACCCAGTGTTGCATATTCCTTCTGGCTTCCCTGTCCTACCAGCAGTACAAAGAAGCTTGGCTAAACCCAAAAAGCACAGCTGTGGCCAGTGTGGAAAACGCTTCAGTGAATGTCCAGCCTTAAGACGCACTAGAGAATACACACTGGATGAAGGCCATTCCACTGTGACCAATGTGGGAGCAGGTTTATTACAACATCTCACTTCTGGAATTTTCTGGATCACCAGAAAATTCACACTGGAGAAAGACTATTCCAGTGTGGGAACAACTACAAAACAAAAGCTCACTGTGGTGTGAATAGAGAAACCCTATGGATGTGATCTGTGTGGAAAACACTTCACTCAAAAGTCCAACCTTAAAAACACAAGGAAATTCACTCTGGAGCAGTGTGCGATCAAGTTTAAGACCAGATCTGAATTAATAATACACCAGAGAATCAATACTGGTGAGAAATGCTATGGGTGTGTTCAGTGTGGACATCACAGCTCAAATGTCCACCTGCCAACTGATCTACAACATCATGAGCCACTCATATGAGATCCTATCACTCTGAACAGTGTGACGAGAGTTTCAGACACCATAGACTGGCTACCCGGCCTGGTGGAGATATGTTGTGCTCAGAGACAATATTGAGTTGTTAATTAAGACTGCTAAACTGTATACACTTATGAAATGCATATAAGCATGTTCATTTTAAATATGTGGACAATAGGCTTATGATAAATACAGGTTTTGTTGTTGCAAATATATGTACATTTATGTTTTAGTAAGTTTTCCAAAGAGGCACATAGTGGTCCTGTTGTTCCATTGATTGGACTGGATTTTTGCGTCCAATATTAAGTAGCTGAATGACTTGGAATGTTCTGCCTGAACTTAATAAACATACAATTAAGATACATTCCTGTCTGTAATTACTAAGACCTACTTAGTCACCTTAGTTATTCACTTTTGACAAATAATTACTTTATGCGGTCACATTTTGTTTGCATTACTTTGTATACTTTTGTTTTAATTACTTTGTATACTTTTGTTTGAAATAAATATTCAAAGTCAAGAGGTGTGTTGTGTGGAGTTTATAGGAGTACTGTGTGTTGATGGAGTTTCAGTAATAACATGAAATATCATTTGGAACGCAATGCAATACCACACACTATGGATAAATGAAGATGCTGTGGTGTACATTTTCAACACTGTATAGAGAGCAGTTGTTTCTTCACCATGCCTGCTTCTATCTAGGTCTATTGTTCTGAACTAATGTTCAACAATCATTGGCAAATTAGGATTATATACAGACTTGATTGGCCCATCAATGACTCAATGACTTTCTTGAATAACAAGCAGGTGGATAGATAGACTGATTCACACATTGGGAGATGAATAGAGAGTGGTTTGTTTTACATGTAAATGTGGGCAGGTCATACAGAATGGATATAATTAACATTTACAGAGAAATGAATCAACCACACTTTGCAATTTCCCAGAATTGTGAATATTCTTGTTGTTATGTCTTGTTGATGTCATGTCTTATAAAAAACTAATAAAAAACAATAAAAAAAGGACTTAATTTCATCTTTATTTGATTTGATTTGTATTCATGTTTGCATCATAAAATGAAATGAATGTAGTGTTGACAAGTGTATGTGAATGTATATCAGGATGTTATGTCTTTAGGTTGTTTGTTCTTAATGCTCAATAATCGTCACATCAAATCTGATCCATCACATTTTTAGCAATGTAAATGGTTAATAATATAGGTGAGCCTGCTAGCTTTTTAATAATATTGCATTCAATTATTTATCTTTCTAAATGGGAAATCCCACTTCATAATTATATGTAGTTGTGAAAGGCATGAGTAGCAAAATGTTTGCTTTATTTTCAATTATTTCACAGATTATTTTGACTTAATTGAATATACTTTGTATTTTTCCTTCCTACTTAGGTCTACTTAACTTTTTTATTTTTGCAATTTTATTTGTTATCAATATTCACACTTGAAAATGAAATGAAAGTAGTGTTGGAAGGGAACACTGAACCTATAGTGAGTAAGGTTGTGATTGGTGGACAGATGGTTCTATTGTTCTCCTCTCCTCTTTGGCCAATCATTGCAAGCATTTAGAGTTTCCACCTCAGGCTCTCTATATGAAGAGTGTGTAGTTGTAATGTCTCCACAACTCCTCCAGGATATCAATCATTTCAACCAGAACTGACTGTGGACTCCAGACTTCAGGTGAAGATGAACTCTCTAGACTGCACCAGGAACATTTCTGCTGAGCAGGTGGAACCCAAAGACCATCAAGATCTCTGTAAGTTATAGTTTGGGTTTGTTTGGTTTTCCTTGTCTATAATATTTTTTATTTTATTGTATTGTGTCCTGTAGTTTTGGTGTAGGTTAGATTATATCAGTTTAGTGTCTTTCATCTATGATATATTATTAGTATTATATTGTGAATATATCCATTTGCAGTTGTTTGTAATTTATTATTTTGTCATCACTAGTTAGCTAATTAGCCATGACTTTAAAAGGCCAAAGAAAAATTAAGATTATACTGGGATGTGTATGTATTGACGTACAAAATGAAGATGGTCTTCAAGGAGGGATTCGTAACAGTTTTAACGTAATGGTAAATTCCTATTGTCTTTCAACTTCTCAACTATCTTCCCTTTGTCTTCTTTCCAACCCAGTGTTGCATATTCCTTCTGGCTTCCCTGTCCTACCAGCAGTACAAAGAAGCTTGGCTAAACCCAAAAAGCACAGCTGTGGCCAGTGTGGAAAACGCTTCAGTGAATGTCCAGCCTTAAGACGCACTAGAGAATACACACTGGATGAAGGCCATTCCACTGTGACCAATGTGGGAGCAGGTTTATTACAACATCTCACTTCTGGAATTTTCTGGATCACCAGAAAATTCACACTGGAGAAAGACTATTCCAGTGTGGGAACAACTACAAAACAAAAGCTCACTGTGGTGTGAATAGAGAAACCCTATGGATGTGATCTGTGTGGAAAACACTTCACTCAAAAGTCCAACCTTAAAAACACAAGGAAATTCACTCTGGAGCAGTGTGCGATCAAGTTTAAGACCAGATCTGAATTAATAATACACCAGAGAATCAATACTGGTGAGAAATGCTATGGGTGTGTTCAGTGTGGACATCACAGCTCAAATGTCCACCTGCCAACTGATCTACAACATCATGAGCCACTCATATGAGATCCTATCACTCTGAACAGTGTGACGAGAGTTTCAGACACCATAGACTGGCTACCCGGCCTGGTGGAGATATGTTGTGCTCAGAGACAATATTGAGTTGTTAATTAAGACTGCTAAACTGTATACACTTATGAAATGCATATAAGCATGTTCATTTTAAATATGTGGACAATAGGCTTATGATAAATACAGGTTTTGTTGTTGCAAATATATGTACATTTATGTTTTAGTAAGTTTTCCAAAGAGGCACATAGTGGTCCTGTTGTTCCATTGATTGGACTGGATTTTTGCGTCCAATATTAAGTAGCTGAATGACTTGGAATGTTCTGCCTGAACTTAATAAACATACAATTAAGATACATTCCTGTCTGTAATTACTAAGACCTACTTAGTCACCTTAGTTATTCACTTTTGACAAATAATTACTTTATGCGGTCACATTTTGTTTGCATTACTTTGTATACTTTTGTTTTAATTACTTTGTATACTTTTGTTTGAAATAAATATTCAAAGTCAAGAGGTGTGTTGTGTGGAGTTTATAGGAGTACTGTGTGTTGATGGAGTTTCAGTAATAACATGAAATATCATTTGGAACGCAATGCAATACCACACACTATGGATAAATGAAGATGCTGTGGTGTACATTTTCAACACTGTATAGAGAGCAGTTGTTTCTTCACCATGCCTGCTTCTATCTAGGTCTATTGTTCTGAACTAATGTTCAACAATCATTGGCAAATTAGGATTATATACAGACTTGATTGGCCCATCAATGACTCAATGACTTTCTTGAATAACAAGCAGGTGGATAGATAGACTGATTCACACATTGGGAGATGAATAGAGAGTGGTTTGTTTTACATGTAAATGTGGGCAGGTCATACAGAATGGATATAATTAACATTTACAGAGAAATGAATCAACCACACTTTGCAATTTCCCAGAATTGTGAATATTCTTGTTGTTATGTCTTGTTGATGTCATGTCTTATAAAAAACTAATAAAAAACAATAAAAAAAGGACTTAATTTCATCTTTATTTGATTTGATTTGTATTCATGTTTGCATCATAAAATGAAATGAATGTAGTGTTGACAAGTGTATGTGAATGTATATCAGGATGTTATGTCTTTAGGTTGTTTGTTCTTAATGCTCAATAATCGTCACATCAAATCTGATCCATCACATTTTTAGCAATGTAAATGGTTAATAATATAGGTGAGCCTGCTAGCTTTTTAATAATATTGCATTCAATTATTTATCTTTCTAAATGGGAAATCCCACTTCATAATTATATGTAGTTGTGAAAGGCATGAGTAGCAAAATGTTTGCTTTATTTTCAATTATTTCACAGATTATTTTGACTTAATTGAATATACTTTGTATTTTTCCTTCCTACTTAGGTCTACTTAACTTTTTTATTTTTGCAATTTTATTTGTTATCAATATTCACACTTGAAAATGAAATGAAAGTAGTGTTGGAAGGGAACACTGAACCTATAGTGAGTAAGGTTGTGATTGGTGGACAGATGGTTCTATTGTTCTCCTCTCCTCTTTGGCCAATCATTGCAAGCATTTAGAGTTTCCACCTCAGGCTCTCTATATGAAGAGTGTGTAGTTGTAATGTCTCCACAACTCCTCCAGGATATCAATCATTTCAACCAGAACTGACTGTGGACTCCAGACTTCAGGTGAAGATGAACTCTCTAGACTGCACCAGGAACATTTCTGCTGAGCAGGTGGAACCCAAAGACCATCAAGATCTCTGTAAGTTATAGTTTGGGTTTGTTTGGTTTTCCTTGTCTATAATATTTTTTATTTTATTGTATTGTGTCCTGTAGTTTTGGTGTAGGTTAGATTATATCAGTTTAGTGTCTTTCATCTATGATATATTATTAGTATTATATTGTGAATATATCCATTTGCAGTTGTTTGTAATTTATTATTTTGTCATCACTAGTTAGCTAATTAGCCATGACTTTAAAAGGCCAAAGAAAAATTAAGATTATACTGGGATGTGTATGTATTGACGTACAAAATGAAGATGGTCTTCAAGGAGGGATTCGTAACAGTTTTAACGTAATGGTAAATTCCTCTTGTCTTTCAACTTCTCAACTATCTTCCCTTTGTCTTCTTTCCAACCCAGTGTTGCATATTCCTTCTGGCTTCCCTGTCCTACCAGCAGTACAAAGAAGCTTGGCTAAACCCAAAAAGCACAGCTGTGGCCAGTGTGGAAAACGCTTCAGTGAATGTCCAGCCTTAAGACGCACTAGAGAATACACACTGGATGAAGGCCATTCCACTGTGACCAATGTGGGAGCAGGTTTATTACAACATCTCACTTCTGGAATTTTCTGGATCACCAGAAAATTCACACTGGAGAAAGACTATTCCAGTGTGGGAACAACTACAAAACAAAAGCTCACTGTGGTGTGAATAGAGAAACCCTATGGATGTGATCTGTGTGGAAAACACTTCACTCAAAAGTCCAACCTTAAAAACACAAGGAAATTCACTCTGGAGCAGTGTGCGATCAAGTTTAAGACCAGATCTGAATTAATAATACACCAGAGAATCAATACTGGTGAGAAATGCTATGGGTGTGTTCAGTGTGGACATCACAGCTCAAATGTCCACCTGCCAACTGATCTACAACATCATGAGCCACTCATATGAGATCCTATCACTCTGAACAGTGTGACGAGAGTTTCAGACACCATAGACTGGCTACCCGGCCTGGTGGAGATATGTTGTGCTCAGAGACAATATTGAGTTGTTAATTAAGACTGCTAAACTGTATACACTTATGAAATGCATATAAGCATGTTCATTTTAGATATGTGGACTTATCATAATAGGCTTATGATAAATACACGTGTTGTTGTTGCAAATATATGTACATTTATGTTTTAGTAAGTTTTCCAAAGAGGCACATAGTGGTCCTGTTGTTCCATTGATTGGACTGGATTTTTGCGTCCAATATTAAGTAGCTGAATGACTTGGAATGTTCTGCCTGAACTTAATAAACATACAATTAAGATACATTCCTGTCTGTAATTACTAAGACCTACTTAGTCACCTTAGTTATTCACTTTTGACAAATAATTACTTTATGCGGTCACATTTTGTTTGCATTACTTTGTATACTTTTGTTTTAATTACTTTGTATACTTTTGTTTGAAATAAATATTCAAAGTCAAGAGGTGTGTTGTGTGGAGTTTATAGGAGTACTGTGTGTTGATGGAGTTTCAGTAATAACATGAAATATCATTTGGAACGCAATGCAATACCACACACTATGGATAAATGAAGATGCTGTGGTGTACATTTTCAACACTGTATAGAGAGCAGTTGTTTCTTCACCATGCCTGCTTCTATCTAGGTCTATTGTTCTGAACTAATGTTCAACAATCATTGGCAAATTAGGATTATATACAGACTTGATTGGCCCATCAATGACTCAATGACTTTCTTGAATAACAAGCAGGTGGATAGATAGACTGATTCACACATTGGGAGATGAATAGAGAGTGGTTTGTTTTACATGTAAATGTGGGCAGGTCATACAGAATGGATATAATTAACATTTACAGAGAAATGAATCAACCACACTTTGCAATTTCCCAGAATTGTGAATATTCTTGTTGTTATGTCTTGTTGATGTCATGTCTTATAAAAAACTAATAAAAAACAATAAAAAAAGGACTTAATTTCATCTTTATTTGATTTGATTTGTATTCATGTTTGCATCATAAAATGAAATGAATGTAGTGTTGACAAGTGTATGTGAATGTATATCAGGATGTTATGTCTTTAGGTTGTTTGTTCTTAATGCTCAATAATCGTCACATCAAATCTGATCCATCACATTTTTAGCAATGTAAATGGTTAATAATATAGGTGAGCCTGCTAGCTTTTTAATAATATTGCATTCAATTATTTATCTTTCTAAATGGGAAATCCCACTTCATAATTATATGTAGTTGTGAAAGGCATGAGTAGCAAAATGTTTGCTTTATTTTCAATTATTTCACAGATTATTTTGACTTAATTGAATATACTTTGTATTTTTCCTTCCTACTTAGGTCTACTTAACTTTTTTATTTTTGCAATTTTATTTGTTATCAATATTCACACTTGAAAATGAAATGAAAGTAGTGTTGGAAGGGAACACTGAACCTATAGTGAGTAAGGTTGTGATTGGTGGACAGATGGTTCTATTGTTCTCCTCTCCTCTTTGGCCAATCATTGCAAGCATTTAGAGTTTCCACCTCAGGCTCTCTATATGAAGAGTGTGTAGTTGTAATGTCTCCACAACTCCTCCAGGATATCAATCATTTCAACCAGAACTGACTGTGGACTCCAGACTTCAGGTGAAGATGAACTCTCTAGACTGCACCAGGAACATTTCTGCTGAGCAGGTGGAACCCAAAGACCATCAAGATCTCTGTAAGTTATAGTTTGGGTTTGTTTGGTTTTCCTTGTCTATAATATTTTTTATTTTATTGTATTGTGTCCTGTAGTTTTGGTGTAGGTTAGATTATATCAGTTTAGTGTCTTTCATCTATGATATATTATTAGTATTATATTGTGAATATATCCATTTGCAGTTGTTTGTAATTTATTATTTTGTCATCACTAGTTAGCTAATTAGCCATGACTTTAAAAGGCCAAAGAAAAATTAAGATTATACTGGGATGTGTATGTATTGACGTACAAAATGAAGATGGTCTTCAAGGAGGGATTCGTAACAGTTTTAACGTAATGGTAAATTCCTCTTGTCTTTCAACTTCTCAACTATCTTCCCTTTGTCTTCTTTCCAACCCAGTGTTGCATATTCCTTCTGGCTTCCCTGTCCTACCAGCAGTACAAAGAAGCTTGGCTAAACCCAAAAAGCACAGCTGTGGCCAGTGTGGAAAACGCTTCAGTGAATGTCCAGCCTTAAGACGCACTAGAGAATACACACTGGATGAAGGCCATTCCACTGTGACCAATGTGGGAGCAGGTTTATTACAACATCTCACTTCTGGAATTTTCTGGATCACCAGAAAATTCACACTGGAGAAAGACTATTCCAGTGTGGGAACAACTACAAAACAAAAGCTCACTGTGGTGTGAATAGAGAAACCCTATGGATGTGATCTGTGTGGAAAACACTTCACTCAAAAGTCCAACCTTAAAAACACAAGGAAATTCACTCTGGAGCAGTGTGCGATCTAGTTTAAGACCAGATCTGAATTAATAATACACCAGAGAATCAATACTGGTGAGAAATGCTATGGGTGTGTTCAGTGTGGACATCACAGCTCAAATGTCCACCTGCCAACTGATCTACAACATCATGAGCCACTCATATGAGATCCTATCACTCTGAACAGTGTGACGAGAGTTTCAGACACCATAGACTGGCTACCCGGCCTGGTGGAGATATGTTGTGCTCAGAGACAATATTGAGTTGTTAATTAAGACTGCTAAACTGTATACACTTATGAAATGCATATAAGCATGTTCATTTTAGATATGTGGACTTATCATAATAGGCTTATGATAAATACACGTGTTGTTGTTGCAAATATATGTACATTTATGTTTTAGTAAGTTTTCCAAAGAGGCACATAGTGGTCCTGTTGTTCCATTGATTGGACTGGATTTTTGCGTCCAATATTAAGTAGCTGAATGACTTGGAATGTTCTGCCTGAACTTAATAAACATGCAATTAAGATACATTCCTGTCTGTAATTACTAGGACCTACTTAGTCACCTTACTTATTCACTTTTGACAAATAATTACTTTATGCGGTCACATTTTGTTTGCATTACTTTGTATACTTTTGTTTTAATTACTTTGTATACTTTTGTTTGAAATAAACATTCAAAGTCAAGAGGTGTGTTGTGTGGAGTTTATATGAGTACTGTGTGTTGATGGAGTTTCAGTAATAACATGAAATATCCTTTGGAACGCAATGCAATACAACACACTATGGATAAATGAAGATGCTGTGGTGTATATTTTCAACACTGTATAGAGAGCCGTTGTTTCTTCACCATGCCTGCTTCTATCTGGGTCTATTGTTCTGAAGGAATGTGCAGCAATCATTGGCAAATTAGGATTCTATACAGACTTGATCAATGACTCAATGACTTTCTTGAATAACAAGCAGGTGGATAGATAGACTTAGCCTGGTAAACCCTCCCTCCGGAAATCTCATTTCCATTTGATTCCAGGAGTGGAATCAAATGGAAATTCACACATTGGGACATGAATAGAGAGTGTTTTTTTTACATGTAAATGTATGCAGGTCATACAGAATTGATATAATTGACATTTACAGAGAATGAATATAATGTAATTTACACTATACTTATACAAGCTGAATGTAATTAGCATTATACTTTAAAAGCCACATGTAGTTTAACTAGTGACTTAAAATGACTTGAATTGATTATGATGTGTAAAATGTATACAGTTTGATACTTCATAGCTGCCCTGCAGTCTGTTTTCAAACAGACCCATTTTTGGGCGGTGAAACCGCCCCTATAAGTGAGATTTGGAAAAATGTACATTTTCCTGCGCTGTGATCTGGGCCCAGGAAATTTGTAGAATTATCCTGCGCTGTGATTGGCCAATCACAGTCTATTCAGGACTGTGATTGGCCAGTGTCACATGACACATGTGCATAGCCCTATATAAGCAACCATAACTTGAAAAAAACCAAAAATTTGTTTTTTTCAAGTTATGGTTTTGTCCATCATAAAGAGTGTTTCAATAAATGTATTTATCTTTTGTACATCATTGGTTGACTCCATTCAGTATTGTGGTTAGCTAGGAAGACACCGCCCACTTCACACAGGGTGTGATTTTTTATATAAATGTGATATTTACTCTCTCGCCAGGCCGAAAGGCATGGCGAGAGAGTATGTTTTAACCCCTGTCTGTCCGTCCGTCCGTCTGTCAGCAGCTAATCTCTGGCACCGTTGGCTTGATCGCAGCGAAACTGTGCACACACACTCCCTGGATGCCAATTCAGAACCTCTGCCCCAACATTTTCACATGGGCCTGTTATAGCGCCACCAGGAGGCCGATTTGTAAAAAAAACACGTCATACAAATCGGTACACAGTATCTCTATAGTCATGTGATCAACCCGGATCTGTCCGATTTCCCAGATTCCATCGTCATTGGCTAAGGTTGGCCTCCAAAGTTTGCAGGATTGGTCCGTTTTGAACAAAATGCCTCACATCATGAACGCAGCTTGCAATTTCCGTGAAATTTCACATGCACATTCCCATTAGGCCGAGGAAGAAATGCCACTTAATTTTTTTCAAATCTGCCTCATGGTATCGCTATAACAGGCCGATTTGTGCCAATAACTGCACCGAGCTGTGTAAAACTTTGTTTGCACACTCTCTAGAGGCCAAGGAAAAACCTTTGCCCTGCATTTTTCACATTTGCCTTTTATAGGGCCACCAGGAGGCCGTCTAAAGTCAAATGCATTTTTTTTTTTGCACACACATTCGCACTTCGTTGAGGAACAAATGCCACCCTTTTAACATTGCCCTATTATAGCGCCACCAGGAGGCAGATTTTTGCAACACTTTTCTTTTTTATATTACTCCAACAGATTTTGTCCAAACATCATGCAAATCGGTACATATTATCTCTGTAGTCAAGTGATCAAGATGGTTCCGTCCGATTTTTCCTATTCCATCCTGATTGGCGAATTCCGAACATTGCTGGCCCACAACAACCTACCTGACCTGGCGGAAACCTGTGCTCTGAGGAGCACTTTTTCTAGTTCTCTCTCAGTTTCCAAGCTTTGTGTGAGAGGGCTGCATGTTCATGAATAGGCTACTATCGGACACAGGAATAAAAACATATATATAGTAGTAGTAAATAGTAAGAACACAGGGAAGCTCGAATTAAAAAGCGGACATCATGCCAAAACAAAAAATACAAGTTTGGCAGAACAGCTGTTGTTGGTGGAGAAAGCTTGTGTAAAAACGTGGATGTTATCTATGGTCTGGATAATGGAGTATGCGGTACCGTAACACATATAGTTAGTTCTGACAATGACATCTTTCCTAAAACAGTTTATGTCAAATTTGATGATGATCAGGTTGGCATACAAAGGAGGAAACCTGCAAGTGTGTCAATAGATGCACAGGGTTCTACAGGTATTGAAGCAGAGGAAGAAAGGGTCACAAATAAAGGTGGGTTGCGACGAAATTTTCACTTAAACTTGCTTGGGCTTGTACAGTACATAAAGTGCGAGGCATTACTGTTGATAGCGCTGTGGTGTGTCTTAAGAAAACATTTTCTGCAGGACAGGCATATGTGGCATTACGTTGTGTTAGAAGCTTGGCAGGGTTGGTTATTCAAGAATTTGAAGCAAAAAACATATATTGTAAGGATGACATTAAAGATGCAATTCAGAGTATGCCCCCATTCTTGATTGAATATCAAGAAAGGCACACATTGAAGACGAACACTTTACTGTGTTTTTGATGAATGTGCAACATTTTACCCAACATGTAGCAGAATTGGCATTGTGTATTAGGTGTATTAGGCATTGTGTATCAGGTTAACTGTATTGCTGTTACAGAAACATGGCTACCTGCTGCTTCCTCATTTGAAGCAGTAAATATTGATGGTTATAGTTTTCATAATTGTCCAAGAAGTGTATCTTGCAGTAGCAACAACCCAAAATCGATTGCATTGCAAGGGCAGCAACATGGTGGGGTTGGCTTGTATAGTGTAGATGATGTTGCATACAACATTATCAAAGTACCACACCAAGTTAATGTGGAATGTTTGGTTTACAATTGTGTTACTTATAACATTTTAGTCGCAGTCATTTATCAACCACCATCTCATCCCATGTCTTTGTTTAAAGAACATCTAGGCAAGTCACTTGATTGGCTAGATCCATTAAGTAACACAATTGCTGTCATAGGAGATTTCAATGATGACATTTTGAAGTCATCAAATGTATAACAGACAAAGGGGCTGTTCAGCTTGTCACACAACCCACAACAGAGAAAGGCACATTAATTGACCATGTGTATATGAAAACAACACAGTATGACGTAGAGGAGAATTTTCTTCCTCATGCACAACAAGACCTGTAGTCTCCACTGTTAGTCCCGTGGGCTCCTCAAACCATTTTCTTGCCAAAGGCTCAGATGTCTGACCATGTCTAATGGCTGCATTACCAGCAAAGGTGCCATCAGTTCTATCCAAAATTGATTATTCTGGCCCTTGGTTTCTGTAGCTATTCACTCCCTCTCATCTTTCCCACATACCACATATCTTTCAAAACTACATTACAGAGTGTACATATGTGTTCAGCACATTGTTTATGACATATGGGCAGTTCATTAACAATTGCAAATCAGATTAACAATTGCAAATCAGATTAACCATGTAATATTTTTGCATACTGTATTAATACTCCACAACATTGGCAGGTCATATGTTAAGGTAAGGCTTGGTATATTATGCTAACAATCTCCTGTGGTTTTCATCTATAATATCCTAATGTTGTGGATGACCTAAATATATGTTTGGTTTTCCTTGTCTATAATATTTTTTATTTTATTGTATTGTGTCCTGTAGTTTTGGTGTAGGTTAGATTATATCAGTTTAGTGTCTTTCATCTATGATATATTATTAGTATTATATTGTGAATATATCCATTTGCAGTTGTTTGTAATTTATTATTTTGTCATCACTAGTTAGCTAATTAGCCATGACTTTAAAAGGCCAAAGAAAAATTAAGATTATACTGGGATGTGTATGTATTGACGTACAAAATGAAGATGGTCTTCAAGGAGGGATTCGTAACAGTTTTAACGTAATGGTAAATTCCTCTTGTCTTTCAACTTCTCAACTATCTTCCCTTTGTCTTCTTTCCAACCCAGTGTTGCATATTCCTTCTGGCTTCCCTGTCCTACCAGCAGTACAAAGAAGCTTGGCTAAACCCAAAAAGCACAGCTGTGGCCAGTGTGGAAAACGCTTCAGTGAATGTCCAGCCTTAAGACGCACTAGAGAATACACACTGGATGAAGGCCATTCCACTGTGACCAATGTGGGAGCAGGTTTATTACAACATCTCACTTCTGGAATTTTCTGGATCACCAGAAAATTCACACTGGAGAAAGACTATTCCAGTGTGGGAACAACTACAAAACAAAAGCTCACTGTGGTGTGAATAGAGAAACCCTATGGATGTGATCTGTGTGGAAAACACTTCACTCAAAAGTCCAACCTTAAAAACACAAGGAAATTCACTCTGGAGCAGTGTGCGATCAAGTTTAAGACCAGATCTGAATTAATAATACACCAGAGAATCAATACTGGTGAGAAATGCTATGGGTGTGTTCAGTGTGGACATCACAGCTCAAATGTCCACCTGCCAACTGATCTACAACATCATGAGCCACTCATATGAGATCCTATCACTCTGAACAGTGTGACGAGAGTTTCAGACACCATAGACTGGCTACCCGGCCTGGTGGAGATATGTTGTGCTCAGAGACAATATTGAGTTGTTAATTAAGACTGCTAAACTGTATACACTTATGAAATGCATATAAGCATGTTCATTTTAGATATGTGGACTTATCATAATAGGCTTATGATAAATACACGTGTTGTTGTTGCAAATATATGTACATTTATGTTTTAGTAAGTTTTCCAAAGAGGCACATAGTGGTCCTGTTGTTCCATTGATTGGACTGGATTTTTGCGTCCAATATTAAGTAGCTGAATGACTTGGAATGTTCTGCCTGAACTTAATAAACATACAATTAAGATACATTCCTGTCTGTAATTACTAAGACCTACTTAGTCACCTTAGTTATTCACTTTTGACAAATAATTACTTTATGCGGTCACATTTTGTTTGCATTACTTTGTATACTTTTGTTTTAATTACTTTGTATACTTTTGTTTGAAATAAATATTCAAAGTCAAGAGGTGTGTTGTGTGGAGTTTATAGGAGTACTGTGTGTTGATGGAGTTTCAGTAATAACATGAAATATCATTTGGAACGCAATGCAATACCACACACTATGGATAAATGAAGATGCTGTGGTGTACATTTTCAACACTGTATAGAGAGCAGTTGTTTCTTCACCATGCCTGCTTCTATCTAGGTCTATTGTTCTGAACTAATGTTCAACAATCATTGGCAAATTAGGATTATATACAGACTTGATTGGCCCATCAATGACTCAATGACTTTCTTGAATAACAAGCAGGTGGATAGATAGACTGATTCACACATTGGGAGATGAATAGAGAGTGGTTTGTTTTACATGTAAATGTGGGCAGGTCATACAGAATGGATATAATTAACATTTACAGAGAAATGAATCAACCACACTTTGCAATTTCCCAGAATTGTGAATATTCTTGTTGTTATGTCTTGTTGATGTCATGTCTTATAAAAAACTAATAAAAAACAATAAAAAAAGGACTTAATTTCATCTTTATTTGATTTGATTTGTATTCATGTTTGCATCATAAAATGAAATGAATGTAGTGTTGACAAGTGTATGTGAATGTATATCAGGATGTTATGTCTTTAGGTTGTTTGTTCTTAATGCTCAATAATCGTCACATCAAATCTGATCCATCACATTTTTAGCAATGTAAATGGTTAATAATATAGGTGAGCCTGCTAGCTTTTTAATAATATTGCATTCAATTATTTATCTTTCTAAATGGGAAATCCCACTTCATAATTATATGTAGTTGTGAAAGGCATGAGTAGCAAAATGTTTGCTTTATTTTCAATTATTTCACAGATTATTTTGACTTAATTGAATATACTTTGTATTTTTCCTTCCTACTTAGGTCTACTTAACTTTTTTATTTTTGCAATTTTATTTGTTATCAATATTCACACTTGAAAATGAAATGAAAGTAGTGTTGGAAGGGAACACTGAACCTATAGTGAGTAAGGTTGTGATTGGTGGACAGATGGTTCTATTGTTCTCCTCTCCTCTTTGGCCAATCATTGCAAGCATTTAGAGTTTCCACCTCAGGCTCTCTATATGAAGAGTGTGTAGTTGTAATGTCTCCACAACTCCTCCAGGATATCAATCATTTCAACCAGAACTGACTGTGGACTCCAGACTTCAGGTGAAGATGAACTCTCTAGACTGCACCAGGAACATTTCTGCTGAGCAGGTGGAACCCAAAGACCATCAAGATCTCTGTAAGTTATAGTTTGGGTTTGTTTGGTTTTCCTTGTCTATAATATTTTTTATTTTATTGTATTGTGTCCTGTAGTTTTGGTGTAGGTTAGATTATATCAGTTTAGTGTCTTTCATCTATGATATATTATTAGTATTATATTGTGAATATATCCATTTGCAGTTGTTTGTAATTTATTATTTTGTCATCACTAGTTAGCTAATTAGCCATGACTTTAAAAGGCCAAAGAAAAATTAAGATTATACTGGGATGTGTATGTATTGACGTACAAAATGAAGATGGTCTTCAAGGAGGGATTCGTAACAGTTTTAACGTAATGGTAAATTCCTCTTGTCTTTCAACTTCTCAACTATCTTCCCTTTGTCTTCTTTCCAACCCAGTGTTGCATATTCCTTCTGGCTTCCCTGTCCTACCAGCAGTACAAAGAAGCTTGGCTAAACCCAAAAAGCACAGCTGTGGCCAGTGTGGAAAACGCTTCAGTGAATGTCCAGCCTTAAGACGCACTAGAGAATACACACTGGATGAAGGCCATTCCACTGTGACCAATGTGGGAGCAGGTTTATTACAACATCTCACTTCTGGAATTTTCTGGATCACCAGAAAATTCACACTGGAGAAAGACTATTCCAGTGTGGGAACAACTACAAAACAAAAGCTCACTGTGGTGTGAATAGAGAAACCCTATGGATGTGATCTGTGTGGAAAACACTTCACTCAAAAGTCCAACCTTAAAAACACAAGGAAATTCACTCTGGAGCAGTGTGCGATCTAGTTTAAGACCAGATCTGAATTAATAATACACCAGAGAATCAATACTGGTGAGAAATGCTATGGGTGTGTTCAGTGTGGACATCACAGCTCAAATGTCCACCTGCCAACTGATCTACAACATCATGAGCCACTCATATGAGATCCTATCACTCTGAACAGTGTGACGAGAGTTTCAGACACCATAGACTGGCTACCCGGCCTGGTGGAGATATGTTGTGCTCAGAGACAATATTGAGTTGTTAATTAAGACTGCTAAACTGTATACACTTATGAAATGCATATAAGCATGTTCATTTTAGATATGTGGACTTATCATAATAGGCTTATGATAAATACACGTGTTGTTGTTGCAAATATATGTACATTTATGTTTTAGTAAGTTTTCCAAAGAGGCACATAGTGGTCCTGTTGTTCCATTGATTGGACTGGATTTTTGCGTCCAATATTAAGTAGCTGAATGACTTGGAATGTTCTGCCTGAACTTAATAAACATGCAATTAAGATACATTCCTGTCTGTAATTACTAGGACCTACTTAGTCACCTTACTTATTCACTTTTGACAAATAATTACTTTATGCGGTCACATTTTGTTTGCATTACTTTGTATACTTTTGTTTTAATTACTTTGTATACTTTTGTTTGAAATAAACATTCAAAGTCAAGAGGTGTGTTGTGTGGAGTTTATATGAGTACTGTGTGTTGATGGAGTTTCAGTAATAACATGAAATATCCTTTGGAACGCAATGCAATACAACACACTATGGATAAATGAAGATGCTGTGGTGTATATTTTCAACACTGTATAGAGAGCCGTTGTTTCTTCACCATGCCTGCTTCTATCTGGGTCTATTGTTCTGAAGGAATGTGCAGCAATCATTGGCAAATTAGGATTCTATACAGACTTGATCAATGACTCAATGACTTTCTTGAATAACAAGCAGGTGGATAGATAGACTTAGCCTGGTAAACCCTCCCTCCGGAAATCTCATTTCCATTTGATTCCAGGAGTGGAATCAAATGGAAATTCACACATTGGGACATGAATAGAGAGTGTTTTTTTTACATGTAAATGTATGCAGGTCATACAGAATTGATATAATTGACATTTACAGAGAATGAATATAATGTAATTTACACTATACTTATACAAGCTGAATGTAATTAGCATTATACTTTAAAAGCCACATGTAGTTTAACTAGTGACTTAAAATGACTTGAATTGATTATGATGTGTAAAATGTATACAGTTTGATACTTCATAGCTGCCCTGCAGTCTGTTTTCAAACAGACCCATTTTTGGGCGGTGAAACCGCCCCTATAAGTGAGATTTGGAAAAATGTACATTTTCCTGCGCTGTGATCTGGGCCCAGGAAATTTGTAGAATTATCCTGCGCTGTGATTGGCCAATCACAGTCTATTCAGGACTGTGATTGGCCAGTGTCACATGACACATGTGCATAGCCCTATATAAGCAACCATAACTTGAAAAAAACCAAAAATTTGTTTTTTTCAAGTTATGGTTTTGTCCATCATAAAGAGTGTTTCAATAAATGTATTTATCTTTTGTACATCATTGGTTGACTCCATTCAGTATTGTGGTTAGCTAGGAAGACACCGCCCACTTCACACAGGGTGTGATTTTTTATATAAATGTGATATTTACTCTCTCGCCAGGCCGAAAGGCATGGCGAGAGAGTATGTTTTAACCCCTGTCCGTCCGTCCGTCTGTCAGCAGCTAATCTCTGGCACCGTTGGCTTGATCGCAGCGAAACTGTGCACACACACTCCCTGGATGCCAATTCAGAACCTCTGCCCCAACATTTTCACATGGGCCTGTTATAGCGCCACCAGGAGGCCGATTTGTAAAAAAAACACGTCATACAAATCGGTACACAGTATCTCTATAGTCATGTGATCAACCCGGATCTGTCCGATTTCCCAGATTCCATCGTCATTGGCTAAGGTTGGCCTCCAAAGTTTGCAGGATTGGTCCGTTTTGAACAAAATGCCTCACATCATGAACGCAGCTTGCAATTTCCGTGAAATTTCACATGCACATTCCCATTAGGCCGAGGAAGAAATGCCACTTAATTTTTTTCAAATCTGCCTCATGGTATCGCTATAACAGGCCGATTTGTGCCAATAACTGCACCGAGCTGTGTAAAACTTTGTTTGCACACTCTCTAGAGGCCAAGGAAAAACCTTTGCCCTGCATTTTTCACATTTGCCTTTTATAGGGCCACCAGGAGGCCGTCTAAAGTCAAATGCATTTTTTTTTTTGCACACACATTCGCACTTCGTTGAGGAACAAATGCCACCCTTTTAACATTGCCCTATTATAGCGCCACCAGGAGGCAGATTTTTGCAACACTTTTCTTTTTTATATTACTCCAACAGATTTTGTCCAAACATCATGCAAATCGGTACATATTATCTCTGTAGTCAAGTGATCAAGATGGTTCCGTCCGATTTTTCCTATTCCATCCTGATTGGCGAATTCCGAACATTGCTGGCCCACAACAACCTACCTGACCTGGCGGAAACCTGTGCTCTGAGGAGCACTTTTTCTAGTTCTCTCTCAGTTTCCAAGCTTTGTGTGAGAGGGCTGCATGTTCATGAATAGGCTACTATCGGACACAGGAATAAAAACATATATATAGTAGTAGTAAATAGTAAGAACACAGGGAAGCTCGAATTAAAAAGCGGACATCATGCCAAAACAAAAAATACAAGTTTGGCAGAACAGCTGTTGTTGGTGGAGAAAGCTTGTGTAAAAACGTGGATGTTATCTATGGTCTGGATAATGGAGTATGCGGTACCGTAACACATATAGTTAGTTCTGACAATGACATCTTTCCTAAAACAGTTTATGTCAAATTTGATGATGATCAGGTTGGCATACAAAGGAGGAAACCTGCAAGTGTGTCAATAGATGCACAGGGTTCTACAGGTATTGAAGCAGAGGAAGAAAGGGTCACAAATAAAGGTGGGTTGCGACGAAATTTTCACTTAAACTTGCTTGGGCTTGTACAGTACATAAAGTGCGAGGCATTACTGTTGATAGCGCTGTGGTGTGTCTTAAGAAAACATTTTCTGCAGGACAGGCATATGTGGCATTACGTTGTGTTAGAAGCTTGGCAGGGTTGGTTATTCAAGAATTTGAAGCAAAAAACATATATTGTAAGGATGACATTAAAGATGCAATTCAGAGTATGCCCCCATTCTTGATTGAATATCAAGAAAGGCACACATTGAAGACGAACACTTTACTGTGTTTTTGATGAATGTGCAACATTTTACCCAACATGTAGCAGAATTGGCATTGTGTATTAGGTGTATTAGGCATTGTGTATCAGGTTAACTGTATTGCTGTTACAGAAACATGGCTACCTGCTGCTTCCTCATTTGAAGCAGTAAATATTGATGGTTATAGTTTTCATAATTGTCCAAGAAGTGTATCTTGCAGTAGCAACAACCCAAAATCGATTGCATTGCAAGGGCAGCAACATGGTGGGGTTGGCTTGTATAGTGTAGATGATGTTGCATACAACATTATCAAAGTACCACACCAAGTTAATGTGGAATGTTTGGTTTACAATTGTGTTACTTATAACATTTTAGTCGCAGTCATTTATCAACCACCATCTCATCCCATGTCTTTGTTTAAAGAACATCTAGGCAAGTCACTTGATTGGCTAGATCCATTAAGTAACACAATTGCTGTCATAGGAGATTTCAATGATGACATTTTGAAGTCATCAAATGTATAACAGACAAAGGGGCTGTTCAGCTTGTCACACAACCCACAACAGAGAAAGGCACATTAATTGACCATGTGTATATGAAAACAACACAGTATGACGTAGAGGAGAATTTTCTTCCTCATGCACAACAAGACCTGTAGTCTCCACTGTTAGTCCCGTGGGCTCCTCAAACCATTTTCTTGCCAAAGGCTCAGATGTCTGACCATGTCTAATGGCTGCATTACCAGCAAAGGTGCCATCAGTTCTATCCAAAATTGATTATTCTGGCCCTTGGTTTCTGTAGCTATTCACTCCCTCTCATCTTTCCCACATACCACATATCTTTCAAAACTACATTACAGAGTGTACATATGTGTTCAGCACATTGTTTATGACATATGGGCAGTTCATTAACAATTGCAAATCAGATTAACAATTGCAAATCAGATTAACCATGTAATATTTTTGCATACTGTATTAATACTCCACAACATTGGCAGGTCATATGTTAAGGTAAGGCTTGGTATATTATGCTAACAATCTCCTGTGGTTTTCATCTATAATATCCTAATGTTGTGGATGACCTAAATATATGTACTTTGAAAAAGTACCTATTTTGAGCTAGTTGCTTTGATTTTTTTTTTGTAGCCTACTTGGTATGAGAGGGAGTGGATTTTTGTTCAAGATTTCAGAGACTGTAAGGGTTAAGTGTTAACAAACTTGTTCAGTTTCAGGCTATTGTTTGTCTTACAGCCTGCTTCTCCCTTCTTTCTCTGATTGGGCCATCAGACACAGAGTATTTAACAGGGCTCTGTTTTATTTGGTGACAGGAAAAGGTTCAGATCTCATGAAAAACTATTTAAACATTGTTAATGACAGAAGGGAAGGGCGTGATCATTATGGGTGGAGATGTGAATTTGACTATGAATTACAGTTCTCAAATTCTGCCCGAACCTGACCCTACCCGACCCGACGTTTTCGGGCCTAGCCTACAATCTACGCTAATTAGTCGGGCCCTAGAGGCCTATATATATGCCTCATATATATATATATATATATATATATATATATATATATATATATATATATATATATATATATATAATGTTAATAATAATAATAATAATAATAATAATAATAATAATAATACATGAATACAAATATAAATATATATATTAGCCTACTTTTTACTGTCTATGATATTAGCATTAAGATCCTTATTAACCCTCAATGGTTCATTTCTGAAAAAGGAGGTTATTGTATTATTGTATATTGCATTACCAGCAAAGGTGCCATCAGTTCTATCCAAAATTGATTATTCTGGCCCTTGGTTTCTGTAGCTATTCACTCCCTCTCATCTTTCCCACATACCACATATCTTTCAAAACTACATTACAGAGTGTACATGTGTGTTCAGCACATTGTTTATGACATATGGGCAGTTCATTAACAATTGCAAATCAGATTAACAATTGCAAATCAGATTAACCATGTAATATTTTTGCATACTGTATTAATACTCCACAACATTGGCAGGTCATATGTTAAGGTAAGGCTTGGTATATTATGCTAACAATCTCCTGTGGTTTTCATCTATAATATCCTAATGTTGTGGATGACCTAAATATATGTACTTTGAGAAAGTACCTATTTTGAGCTAGTTGCTTTGATTTTTTTTTGTAGCCTACTTGGTATGAGAGGGAGTGGATTTTTGTTCAAGATTTCAGAGACTGTAAGGGTTAAGTGTTAACAAACTTGTTCAGTTTCAGGCTATTGTTTGTCTTACAGCCTGCTTCTCCCTTCTTTCTCTGATTGGGCCATCAGACACAGAGTATTTAACAGGGCTCTGTTTTATTTGGTGACAGGAAAAGGTTCAGATCTCATGAAAAACTATTTAAACATTGTTAATGACAGAAGGGAAGGGCGTGATCATTATGGGTGGAGATGTGAATTTGACTATGAATTACAGTTCTCAAATTCTGCCCGAACCTGACCCTACCCGACCCGACGTTTTCGGGCCTAGCCTACAATCTACGCTAATTAGTCGGGCCCTAGAGGCCTATATATATGCCTCATATATATATATATATATATATATATATATATATATATATATATATATATATATATATATATATATATATATATAATGTTAATAATAATAATAATAATACATGAATACAAATATAAATATATATATTAGCCTACTTTTTACTGTCTATGATATTAGCATTAAGATCCTTATTAACCCTCAATGGTTCATTTCTGAAAAAGGAGGTTATTGTAAAAAGATTTACGGGTTCCAACATGTTTGTTTACAATGAAGAGTGGACGGCGCTGGTGCCTTTTGAACCCGGACGTGACGTTGGACTACAAAATGACGTCAGACTTAAGAACCAAATTATTGTTGCATGTGTGAAGTACTCCCTCTTGTGGTATAAAAGTGAATTGTGATCTCCAGAGAAAAGACTGAGAGTTTAAGGTCAGGTCAGATTTAACATATGGTGAATGACTAATTGTTAAGATTAGCATGTAGCCTACATAAAACAAACTATAATTTATTATTATCATGCATTACTTTCTCTTTAATTTTGTTCAGTACTTTTGACTCATAAGTTCATATTGTTGTCTTATAATAAACATTGAAATATAAGAGGTAGTTTGCGGTGTGAGGTTTATTGGAGTACTGTGTGTTCATGGTACTGTCAGTCAATCACATGAAAGACCTTTTGGAAGACAATAACAAACATATGATGTTAGTTCACAAACATGTTTGACAGATCAAATAGAATATAAACTGGGTAACACATTATTGGCAGTTACACAAACAATTAAAGTCAACCTAAACATAAAAGCAATGTTGTGGTTATTTTTTGTGATGTGTTGTGTGGAGATGCTCTTATAGAGGTAAACTGATTGTTATCAGTGTTGTTGTCTTCACATCTAACTGTGGTGGTTCCTGAGTTACAATCTTTCCATTGTGGTCTTGTAGTTCTGCATGAATGAGATGTTTTCAGCCATTGCTTCAGTTATTGCTTCTGAAAAAGTCACCAGTTCAAACAAAACAAACAACTACCCCAATGAAAGCAGTAGGTTTGTTTACATATATAGCGTGGATATTTTAATTCCTGGATATCAGTCATTTTGGCAGATATTTTGTCACAGAGATGACATTATGTGTTGCTATATATAATTTGACGGTTTAAGCCTATGTTCATGCATGTTCAGGGGGATAACTTCTTTGTATTAATTCCTCAGCCCAAGTCTGCTCCCAATCACTCTGGTCTGAATACATGAGTTGCGAGAGTTGGTACGAGCTAGTTCGGAGAGTAAAAACATGTAGGCGTGCTGAGGTAACCGGTGAGATATTGCTCATCATCATCTGGCTCTTCTGTCCCATCTTCTTCCCTCAGTGCAGAGATCCTGACTTTCTCCTGATGTAGAAACTGGTGAAGATTCTCTGAAGTGTCTCTGTGTGTTGAGCTTGGACCTTAATGTGACCTGCTATTTGAGCTAGTTAGTTGTAACTTTATTAAAATCCTCCAGTTTCTCCTGTTTCAGCTTTGTTGATTGTTGTGAACTTATGCCCATCATGCTTTTCTGAATGCTGACACACAAGGCATGATAACTGTTCATCGTCCAGACAGAGGAAGCTGAGTTTCTCACCATGCAGAGTGCAGAGAACCTCAGACCTTGTTGACAGAGATCTTTGACTTCTCTCCTCTAAGAAGTTCTCACACAGGTTCTTCAATGCCAAGTTGATAGTAGGTTCATCCTGGGAGGAGTTTGTTTTGCAAACAGGACATTTCTTTTTCCATGTTGGTTTTCCGGTCCACCATTGCTGCAGACAAGCCTTGCAGAAGCTGTGGCTACATGACAGGATAACAGGATGTTTATATATGTCACGGCACACAGGACAGGTGAGCTCCTTTTCCTGTCGAGTCAAACAGGAAGCCATTTTGTGTGCTAGTATCTCCTCTGGAATGTTTCCTGCAGCTGACAGTCACCGGTGTTGCAACTTTACAGCAGGAGTTCTAGTAGAGAAAACAGCAGGGTTAGAACTTTATATATATATATATATATATATATATATATATATATATATATATATATATATATATATATATATATATATATATATATATATATATATATATATATATATATATAGCAGCCGGGATGTGCAGGCTATTAGGCTTTAAAATGCAAAAAGAGTATCAGCACATTGTACATGAGATTAAGGAGCAAAGAGAGTATCAGTGGTAGTTACAATGTAATTGTAGTATTGGGCTGGCTTTATACTGTGAAACACATATGGTAACTTATGGTAACTTGTGTTATGTTATGTCATTTCCTCTCACTGTACCCCTACATAGCCCTTCAAATCACTGCTAGTCAAATCAAGACACATAACATTTATGAACTACATACCTGATTACTGCAAGTCCAGAAGAGATCCGATCAGCTCTTAACAACAACACAGATTAAAGTGACACCAAACCAAACATAGTCCTGCTAAATACTCACAGAGGGTGTCTGATGGGCCAATCAGAGTGGGGTGGGGGTGGGGGGCACCAACAATAGACAGAAACTGGACATCTGTTGGTCAAAAGCCCCACTTTACCCTTCACACCACTGCAACACCAAATAATCCACTCCCATGTTAAATCAAGTACACACACAGTTCATACAAAAGAAGACAAACAAAGTCTACAGTAGAGGTTAAGTTATTTCAAATGTGCTCAGTTTGTTGCTCAGCTAATGTGTCTTCCTTTGACAGGAAGATAGAAACTATAGTATCTAGTTTAGCTGAAAAGTTAGGCTTAGTTAAGACACAGGCTGTATTCTTAGCTGCTGTTTTCACAGTTGTTATATCAATTTACTGTTTCTTTATTAAAACATATCTCTTCCTTGCAGCACACTCCCAGCTTTGATAATGACATAATGGTCAACCTCTCTGCTAAATAACAATCAGCACTGTGCATTCTAGCCAATAAGGAACCATAAACTGAGAACAAAAAAATGCATTTGTAATTTATTAAAACTACAAATTTGTGTTTTAACTTTGAACGTCTAGGGCAGTGGGTTCAGGGGTCATTGAGGGGGATGAAGGCCATTCCACTGTGACCAATGTGGGAGCAGGTTTATTACAACATCTCACTTTCTGGATCACCAGAAAATTCACACTGGAGAAAGACTATTCCATTGTGAGCAGTGTGGGAACAACTACAAAACAAAAGCTCACTGTGGTGTGAATAGAGAAACCCTATGGATGTGATCTGTGTGGAAAACACTTCACTCATAAGTCCAACCTTAAAAAACACCAGGAAATTCACTCTGGAGCAGTGTGGGATCAAGTTTAAGACCAGATCTGAATTAATAATACACCAGAGAATCAATACTGGTGAGAAATGCTATGGATGTGTTAAGTGTGGACATCACAGCTCAAATGTTCACCTGCCAACTGATCTACAACATCATGAGCCACTCATAGGAGATCCTATCACTCTGAACAGTGTGACGAGAGTTTCAGACACCATAGACTGGCTACCCGGCCTGGTGGAGATATGCTATGCTCAGAGACAATATTGAGTTGTTAATTAAGACTGCTAAACTGTATACACTTATGAAATGCATATAAGCATGTTCATTTTAGATATGTGGACAATAGGCTTATGATAAATACAGGTTTTGTTGTTGCAAATATATGTACATTTATGTTTTAGTAAGTTTTCCAAAGAGGCACATAGTGGTCCTGTTGTTCCATTGATTGGACTGGATTTTTGCGTCCAATATTAAGTAGCTGAATGACTTGGAATGTTCTGCCTGAACTTAATAAACATACAATTAAGATACATTCCTGTCTGTAATTACTAAGACCTACTTAGTCACCTTAGTTATTCACTTTTGACAAATAATTACTTTATGCAGTCACATTTTGTTTGCATTACTTTGTATACTTTTGTTTTAATTACTTTGTATACTTTTGTTTGAAATAAATATTCAAAGTCAAGGGGTGTGTTGTGTGGAGTTTATAGGAGTACTGTGTGTTGATGGAGTTTCAGTAATAACATGAAATATCCTTTGGAACGCAATGCAATACCACACACTATGGATAAATGAAGATGCTGTGGTGTACATTTTCAACACTGTATAGAGAGCAGTTGTTTCTTCACCATGCCTGCTTCTATCTAGGTCTATTGTTCTGAACTAATGTTCAACAATCATTGGCAAATTAGGATTATATACAGACTTGATTGGCCCATCAATGACTCAATGACTTTTCTTGAATAACAAGCAGGTGGATAGATAGACTGATTCACACATTGGGAGATGAATAGAGAGTGGTTTGTTTTACATGTAAATGTAGGCAGGTCATACAGAATGGATATAATTAACATTTACAGAGAAATGAATCAACCACACTTTGCAATTTCCCAGAATTGTGAATATTCTTGTTGTTATGTCTTGTTGATGTCATGTCTTATAAAAAACTAATAAAAAACAATAAAAAAAAGGACTTAATTTCATCTTTATTTGATTTGATTTGTATTCATGTTTGCATCATAAAATGAAATGAATGTAGTGTTGACAAGTGTATGTGAATGTATATCAGGATGTTATGTCTTTAGGTTGTTTGTTCTTAATGCTCAATAATCTTCACATCAAATCTGATCCATCACATTTTTAGCAATGTAAATGGTTAATAATATAGGTGAGCCTGCTAGCTTTTTAATAATATTGCATTCAATTATTTATCTTTCTAAATGGGAAATCCCACTTCATAATTATATGTAGTTGTGAAAGGCATGAGTAGCAAAATGTTTGCTTTATTTTCAATTATTTCACAGATTATTTTGACGTAATTGAATATACTTTTTATTTTTCCTTCCTACTTAGGTCTACTTAACTTTTTTATTTTTGCAATTTTATTTGTTATCAATATTCACACTTGAAAATGAAATGAAAGTAGTGTTGGAAGGGAACACTGAACCTATAGTGAGTAAGGTTGTGATTGGTGGACAGACCTGTAGTCTCCACTGTTAGTCCCGTGGGCTCCTCAAACCATTTTCTTGCTAAAGGCTCAGATGTCTGACCATGTCTAATGGCTGCATTACCAGCAAAGGTGCCATCAGTTCTATCCAAAATTGATTATTCTGGCCCTTGGTTTCTGTAGCTATTCACTCCCTCTCATCTTTCCCACATACCACATATCTTTCAAAACTACATTACAGAGTGTACATATGTGTTCAGCACATTGTTTATGACATATGGGCAGTTCATTAACAATTGCAAATCAGATTAACAATTGCAAATCAGATTAACCATGTAATATTTTTGCATACTGTATTAATACTCCACAACATTGGCAGGTCATATGTTAAGGTAAGGCTTGGTATATTATGCTAACAATCTCCTGTGGTTTTCATCTATAATATCCTAATGTTGTGGATGACCTAAATATATGTACTTTGAAAAAGTACCTATTTTGAGCTAGTTGCTTTGATTTTTTTTTTGTAGCCTACTTGGTATGAGAGGGAGTGGATTTTTGTTCAAGATTTCAGAGACTGTAAGGGTTAAGTGTTAACAAACTTGTTCAGTTTCAGGCTATTGTTTGTCTTACAGCCTGCTTCTCCCTTCTTTCTCTGATTGGGCCATCAGACACAGAGTATTTAACAGGGCTCTGTTTTATTTGGTGACAGGAAAAGGTTCAGATCTCATGAAAAACTATTTAAACATTGTTAATGACAGAAGGGAAGGGCGTGATCATTATGGGTGGAGATGTGAATTTGACTATGAATTACAGTTCTCAAATTCTGCCCGAACCTGACCCTACCCGACCCGACGTTTTCGGGCCTAGCCTACAATCTACGCTAATTAGTCGGGCCCTAGAGGCCTATATATATGCCTCATATATATATATATATATATATATATATATATATATATATATATATATATATATATATATATATATATATATATATATATATATATATATATATATAATGTTAATAATAATAATAATAATAATAATAATAATACATGAATACAAATATAAATATATATATTAGCCTACTTTTTACTGTCTATGATATTAGCATTAAGATCCTTATTAACCCTCAATGGTTCATTTCTGAAAAAGGAGGTTATTGTATTATTGTATATTGCATTACCAGCAAAGGTGCCATCAGTTCTATCCAAAATTGATTATTCTGGCCCTTGGTTTCTGTAGCTATTCACTCCCTCTCATCTTTCCCACATACCACATATCTTTCAAAACTACATTACAGAGTGTACATGTGTGTTCAGCACATTGTTTATGACATATGGGCAGTTCATTAACAATTGCAAATCAGATTAACAATTGCAAATCAGATTAACCATGTAATATTTTTGCATACTGTATTAATACTCCACAACATTGGCAGGTCATATGTTAAGGTAAGGCTTGGTATATTATGCTAACAATCTCCTGTGGTTTTCATCTATAATATCCTAATGTTGTGGATGACCTAAATATATGTACTTTGAGAAAGTACCTATTTTGAGCTAGTTGCTTTGATTTTTTTTTGTAGCCTACTTGGTATGAGAGGGAGTGGATTTTTGTTCAAGATTTCAGAGACTGTAAGGGTTAAGTGTTAACAAACTTGTTCAGTTTCAGGCTATTGTTTGTCTTACAGCCTGCTTCTCCCTTCTTTCTCTGATTGGGCCATCAGACACAGAGTATTTAACAGGGCTCTGTTTTATTTGGTGACAGGAAAAGGTTCAGATCTCATGAAAAACTATTTAAACATTGTTAATGACAGAAGGGAAGGGCGTGATCATTATGGGTGGAGATGTGAATTTGACTATGAATTACAGTTCTCAAATTCTGCCCGAACCTGACCCTACCCGACCCGACGTTTTCGGGCCTAGCCTACAATCTACGCTAATTAGTCGGGCCCTAGAGGCCTATATATATGCCTCATATATATATATATATATATATATATATATATATATATATATATATATATATATATATATATATATATATATATATATATATATATATATATATAATGTTAATAATAATAATAATAATAATAATAATAATAATAATAATAATAATAATAATACATGAATACAAATATAAATATATATATTAGCCTACTTTTTACTGTCTATGATATTAGCATTAAGATCCTTATTAACCCTCAATGGTTCATTTCTGAAAAAGGAGGTTATTGTATTATTGTATATTGCATTACCAGCAAAGGTGCCATCAGTTCTATCCAAAATTGATTATTCTGGCCCTTGGTTTCTGTAGCTATTCACTCCCTCTCATCTTTCCCACATACCACATATCTTTCAAAACTACATTACAGAGTGTACATGTGTGTTCAGCACATTGTTTATGACATATGGGCAGTTCATTAACAATTGCAAATCAGATTAACAATTGCAAATCAGATTAACCATGTAATATTTTTGCATACTGTATTAATACTCCACAACATTGGCAGGTCATATGTTAAGGTAAGGCTTGGTATATTATGCTAACAATCTCCTGTGGTTTTCATCTATAATATCCTAATGTTGTGGATGACCTAAATATATGTACTTTGAGAAAGTACCTATTTTGAGCTAGTTGCTTTGATTTTTTTTTGTAGCCTACTTGGTATGAGAGGGAGTGGATTTTTGTTCAAGATTTCAGAGACTGTAAGGGTTAAGTGTTAACAAACTTGTTCAGTTTCAGGCTATTGTTTGTCTTACAGCCTGCTTCTCCCTTCTTTCTCTGATTGGGCCATCAGACACAGAGTATTTAACAGGGCTCTGTTTTATTTGGTGACAGGAAAAGGTTCAGATCTCATGAAAAACTATTTAAACATTGTTAATGACAGAAGGGAAGGGCGTGATCATTATGGGTGGAGATGTGAATTTGACTATGAATTACAGTTCTCAAATTCTGCCCGAACCTGACCCTACCCGACCCCGTTTTCGGGCCTAGCCTACAATCTACGCTAATTAGTCGGGCCCTAGAGGCCTATATATATGCCTCATATATATATATATATATATATATATATATATATATATATATATATATATATATATATATATATATATATATATATATATATATATATATATATATATATAATGTTAATAATAATAATAATAATACATGAATACAAATATAAATATATATATTAGCCTACTTTTTACTGTCTATGATATTAGCATTAAGATCCTTATTAACCCTCAATGGTTCATTTCTGAAAAAGGAGGTTATTGTAAAAAGATTTACGGGTTCCAACATGTTTGTTTACAATGAAGAGTGGACGGCGCTGGTGCCTTTTGAACCCGGACGTGACGTCGGACTACAAAATGACGTCAGACTTAAGAACCAAATTATTGTTGCATGTGTGAAGTACTCCCTCTTGTGGTATAAAAGTGAATTGTGATCTCCAGAGAAAAGACTGAGAGTTTAAGGTCAGGTCAGATTTAACATATGGTGAATGACTAATTGTTAAGATTAGCATGTAGCCTACATAAAACAAACTATAATTTATTATTATCATGCATTACTTTCTCTTTAATTTTGTTCAGTACTTTTGACTCATAAGTTCATATTGTTGTCTTATAATAAACATTGAAATATAAGAGGTAGTTTGCGGTGTGAGGTTTATTGGAGTACTGTGTGTTCATGGTACTGTCAGTCAATCACATGAAAGACCTTTTGGAAGACAATAACAAACATATGATGTTAGTTCACAAACATGTTTGACAGATCAAATAGAATATAAACTGGGTAACACATTATTGGCAGTTACACAAACAATTAAAGTCAACCTAAACATAAAAGCAATGTTGTGGTTATTTTTTGTGATGTGTTGTGTGGAGATGCTCTTATAGAGGTAAACTGATTGTTATCAGTGTTGTTGTCTTCACATCTAACTGTGGTGGTTCCTGAGTTACAATCTTTCCATTGTGGTCTTGTAGTTCTGCATGAATGAGATGTTTTCAGCCATTGCTTCAGTTATTGCTTCTGAAAAAGTCACCAGTTCAAACAAAACAAACAACTACCCCAATGAAAGCAGTAGGTTTGTTTACATCTATAGCGTGGATATTTTAATTCCTGGATATCAGTCATTTTGGCAGATATTTTGTCACAGAGATGACATTATGTGTTGCTATATATAATTTGACGGTTTAAGCCTATGTTCATGCATGTTCAGGGGGATAACTTCTTTGTATTAATTCCTCAGCCCAAGTCTGCTCCCAATCACTCTGGTCTGAATACATGAGTTGCGAGAGTTGGTACGAGCTAGTTCGGAGAGTAAAAACATGTAGGCGTGCTGAGGTAACCGGTGAGATATTGCTCATCATCATCTGGCTCTTCTGTCCCATCTTCTTCCCTCAGTGCAGAGATCCTGACTTTCTCCTGATGTAGAAACTGGTGAAGATTCTCTGAAGTGTCTCTGTGTGTTGAGCTTGGACCTTAATGTGACCTGCTATTTGAGCTAGTTAGTTGTAACTTTATTAAAATCCTCCAGTTTCTCCTGTTTCAGCTTTGTTGATTGTTGTGAACTTATGCCCATCATGCTTTTCTGAATGCTGACACACAAGGCATGATAACTGTTCATCGTCCAGACAGAGGAAGCTGAGTTTCTCACCATGCAGAGTGCAGAGAACCTCAGACCTTGTTGACAGAGATCTTTGACTTCTCTCCTCTAAGAAGTTCTCACACAGGTTCTTCAATGCCAAGTTGATAGTAGGTTCATCCTGGGAGGAGTTTGTTTTGCAAACAGGACATTTCTTTTTCCATGTTGGTTTTCCGGTCCACCATTGCTGCAGACAAGCCTTGCAGAAGCTGTGGCTACATGACAGGATAACAGGATGTTTATATATGTCACGGCACACAGGACAGGTGAGCTCCTTTTCCTGTCGAGTCAAACAGGAAGCCATTTTGTGTGCTAGTATCTCCTCTGGAATGTTTCCTGCAGCTGACAGTCACCGGTGTTGCAACTTTACAGCAGGAGTTCTAGTAGAGAAAACAGCAGGGTTAGAACTTTATATATATATATATATATATATATATATATATATATATATATATATATATATATATATATATATATATATATATATATATATATATATATATATATAGCAGCCGGGATGTGCAGGCTATTAGGCTTTAAAATGCAAAAAGAGTATCAGCACATTGTACATGAGATTAAGGAGCAAAGAGAGTATCAGTGGTAGTTACAATGTAATTGTAGTATTGGGCTGGCTTTATACTGTGAAACACATATGGTAACTTATGGTAACTTGTGTTATGTTATGTCATTTCCTCTCACTGTACCCCTACATAGCCCTTCAAATCACTGCTAGTCAAATCAAGACACATAACATTTATGAACTACATACCTGATTACTGCAAGTCCAGAAGAGATCCGATCAGCTCTTAACAACAACACAGATTAAAGTGACACCAAACCAAACATAGTCCTGCTAAATACTCACAGAGGGTGTCTGATGGGCCAATCAGAGTGGGGTGGGGGTGGGGGGCACCAACAATAGACAGAAACTGGACATCTGTTGGTCAAAAGCCCCACTTTACCCTTCACACCACTGCAACACCAAATAATCCACTCCCATGTTAAATCAAGTACACACACAGTTCATACAAAAGAAGACAAACAAAGTCTACAGTAGAGGTTAAGTTATTTCAAATGTGCTCAGTTTGTTGCTCAGCTAATGTGTCTTCCTTTGACAGGAAGATAGAAACTATAGTATCTAGTTTAGCTGAAAAGTTAGGCTTAGTTAAGACACAGGCTGTATTCTTAGCTGCTGTTTTCACAGTTGTTATATCAATTTACTGTTTCTTTATTAAAACATATCTCTTCCTTGCAGCACACTCCCAGCTTTGATAATGACATAATGGTCAACCTCTCTGCTAAATAACAATCAGCACTGTGCATTCTAGCCAATAAGGAACCATAAACTGAGAACAAAAAAATGCATTTGTAATTTATTAAAACTACAAATTTGTGTTTTAACTTTGAACGTCTAGGGCAGTGGGTTCAGGGGTCATTGAGGGGGATGAAGGCCATTCCACTGTGACCAATGTGGGAGCAGGTTTATTACAACATCTCACTTTCTGGATCACCAGAAAATTCACACTGGAGAAAGACTATTCCATTGTGAGCAGTGTGGGAACAACTACAAAACAAAAGCTCACTGTGGTGTGAATAGAGAAACCCTATGGATGTGATCTGTGTGGAAAACACTTCACTCATAAGTCCAACCTTAAAAAACACCAGGAAATTCACTCTGGAGCAGTGTGGGATCAAGTTTAAGACCAGATCTGAATTAATAATACACCAGAGAATCAATACTGGTGAGAAATGCTATGGATGTGTTAAGTGTGGACATCACAGCTCAAATGTTCACCTGCCAACTGATCTACAACATCATGAGCCACTCATAGGAGATCCTATCACTCTGAACAGTGTGACGAGAGTTTCAGACACCATAGACTGGCTACCCGGCCTGGTGGAGATATGCTATGCTCAGAGACAATATTGAGTTGTTAATTAAGACTGCTAAACTGTATACACTTATGAAATGCATATAAGCATGTTCATTTTAGATATGTGGACAATAGGCTTATGATAAATACAGGTTTTGTTGTTGCAAATATATGTACATTTATGTTTTAGTAAGTTTTCCAAAGAGGCACATAGTGGTCCTGTTGTTCCATTGATTGGACTGGATTTTTGCGTCCAATATTAAGTAGCTGAATGACTTGGAATGTTCTGCCTGAACTTAATAAACATACAATTAAGATACATTCCTGTCTGTAATTACTAAGACCTACTTAGTCACCTTAGTTATTCACTTTTGACAAATAATTACTTTATGCAGTCACATTTTGTTTGCATTACTTTGTATACTTTTGTTTTAATTACTTTGTATACTTTTGTTTGAAATAAATATTCAAAGTCAAGGGGTGTGTTGTGTGGAGTTTATAGGAGTACTGTGTGTTGATGGAGTTTCAGTAATAACATGAAATATCCTTTGGAACGCAATGCAATACCACACACTATGGATAAATGAAGATGCTGTGGTGTACATTTTCAACACTGTATAGAGAGCAGTTGTTTCTTCACCATGCCTGCTTCTATCTAGGTCTATTGTTCTGAACTAATGTTCAACAATCATTGGCAAATTAGGATTATATACAGACTTGATTGGCCCATCAATGACTCAATGACTTTTCTTGAATAACAAGCAGGTGGATAGATAGACTGATTCACACATTGGGAGATGAATAGAGAGTGGTTTGTTTTACATGTAAATGTGGGCAGGTCATACAGAATGGATATAATTAACATTTACAGAGAAATGAATCAACCACACTTTGCAATTTCCCAGAATTGTGAATATTCTTGTTGTTATGTCTTGTTGATGTCATGTCTTATAAAAAACTAATAAAAAACAATAAAAAAAAGGACTTAATTTCATCTTTATTTGATTTGATTTGTATTCATGTTTGCATCATAAAATGAAATGAATGTAGTGTTGACAAGTGTATGTGAATGTATATCAGGATGTTATGTCTTTAGGTTGTTTGTTCTTAATGCTCAATAATCTTCACATCAAATCTGATCCATCACATTTTTAGCAATGTAAATGGTTAATAATATAGGTGAGCCTGCTAGCTTTTTAATAATATTGCATTCAATTATTTATCTTTCTAAATGGGAAATCCCACTTCATAATTATATGTAGTTGTGAAAGGCATGAGTAGCAAAATGTTTGCTTTATTTTCAATTATTTCACAGATTATTTTGACGTAATTGAATATACTTTTTATTTTTCCTTCCTACTTAGGTCTACTTAACTTTTTTATTTTTGCAATTTTATTTGTTATCAATATTCACACTTGAAAATGAAATGAAAGTAGTGTTGGAAGGGAACACTGAACCTATAGTGAGTAAAGGTTGTGATTGGTGGACAGACCTGTAGTCTCCACTGTTAGTCCCGTGGGCTCCTCAAACCATTTTCTTGCCAAAGGCTCAGATGTCTGACCATGTCTAATGGCTGCATTACCAGCAAAGGTGCCATCAGTTCTATCCAAAATTGATTATTCTGGCCCTTGGTTTCTGTAGCTATTCACTCCCTCTCATCTTTCCCACATACCACATATCTTTCAAAACTACATTACAGAGTGTACATATGTGTTCAGCACATTGTTTATGACATATGGGCAGTTCATTAACAATTGCAAATCAGATTAACAATTGCAAATCAGATTAACCATGTAATATTTTTGCATACTGTATTAATACTCCACAACATTGGCAGGTCATATGTTAAGGTAAGGCTTGGTATATTATGCTAACAATCTCCTGTGGTTTTCATCTATAATATCCTAATGTTGTGGATGACCTAAATATATGTACTTTGAAAAAGTACCTATTTTGAGCTAGTTGCTTTGATTTTTTTTTTGTAGCCTACTTGGTATGAGAGGGAGTGGATTTTTGTTCAAGATTTCAGAGACTGTAAGGGTTAAGTGTTAACAAACTTGTTCAGTTTCAGGCTATTGTTTGTCTTACAGCCTGCTTCTCCCTTCTTTCTCTGATTGGGCCATCAGACACAGAGTATTTAACAGGGCTCTGTTTTATTTGGTGACAGGAAAAGGTTCAGATCTCATGAAAAACTATTTAAACATTGTTAATGACAGAAGGGAAGGGCGTGATCATTATGGGTGGAGATGTGAATTTGACTATGAATTACAGTTCTCAAATTCTGCCCGAACCTGACCCTACCCGACCCGACGTTTTCGGGCCTAGCCTACAATCTACGCTAATTAGTCGGGCCCTAGAGGCCTATATATATGCCTCATATATATATATATATATATATATATATATATATATATATATATATATATATAATGTTAATAATAATAATAATAATACATGAATACAAATATAAATATATATATTAGCCTACTTTTTACTGTCTATGATATTAGCATTAAGATCCTTATTAACCCTCAATGGTTCATTTCTGAAAAAGGAGGTTATTGTAAAAAGATTTACGGGTTCCAACATGTTTGTTTACAATGAAGAGTGGACGGCGCTGGTGCCTTTTGAACCCGGACGTGACGTCGGACTACAAAATGACGTCAGACTTAAGAACCAAATTATTGTTGCATGTGTGAAGTACTCCCTCTTGTGGTATAAAAGTGAATTGTGATCTCCAGAGAAAAGACTGAGAGTTTAAGGTCAGGTCAGATTTAACATATGGTGAATGACTAATTGTTAAGATTAGCATGTAGCCTACATAAAACAAACTATAATTTATTATTATCATGCATTACTTTCTCTTTAATTTTGTTCAGTACTTTTGACTCATAAGTTCATATTGTTGTCTTATAATAAACATTGAAATATAAGAGGTAGTTTGCGGTGTGAGGTTTATTGGAGTACTGTGTGTTCATGGTACTGTCAGTCAATCACATGAAAGACCTTTTGGAAGACAATAACAAACATATGATGTTAGTTCACAAACATGTTTGACAGATCAAATAGAATATAAACTGGGTAACACATTATTGGCAGTTACACAAACAATTAAAGTCAACCTAAACATAAAAGCAATGTTGTGGTTATTTTTTGTGATGTGTTGTGTGGAGATGCTCTTATAGAGGTAAACTGATTGTTATCAGTGTTGTTGTCTTCACATCTAACTGTGGTGGTTCCTGAGTTACAATCTTTCCATTGTGGTCTTGTAGTTCTGCATGAATGAGATGTTTTCAGCCATTGCTTCAGTTATTGCTTCTGAAAAAGTCACCAGTTCAAACAAAACAAACAACTACCCCAATGAAAGCAGTAGGTTTGTTTACATCTATAGCGTGGATATTTTAATTCCTGGATATCAGTCATTTTGGCAGATATTTTGTCACAGAGATGAAATTATGTGTTGCTATATATAATTTGACGGTTTAAGCCTATGTTCATGCATGTTCAGGGGGATAACTTCTTTGTATTAATTCCTCAGCCCAAGTCTGCTCCCAATCACTCTGGTCTGAATACATGAGTTGCGAGAGTTGGTACGAGCTAGTTCGGAGAGTAAAAACATGTAGGCGTGCTGAGGTAACCGGTGAGATATTGCTCATCATCATCTGGCTCTTCTGTCCCATCTTCTTCCCTCAGTGCAGAGATCCTGACTTTCTCCTGATGTAGAAACTGGTGAAGATTCTCTGAAGTGTCTCTGTGTGTTGAGCTTGGACCTTAATGTGACCTGCTATTTGAGCTAGTTAGTTGTAACTTTATTAAAATCCTCCAGTTTCTCCTGTTTCAGCTTTGTTGATTGTTGTGAACTTATGCCCATCATGCTTTTCTGAATGCTGACACACAAGGCATGATAACTGTTCATCGTCCAGACAGAGGAAGCTGAGTTTCTCACCATGCAGAGTGCAGAGAACCTCAGACCTTGTTGACAGAGATCTTTGACTTCTCTCCTCTAAGAAGTTCTCACACAGGTTCTTCAATGCCAAGTTGATAGTAGGTTCATCCTGGGAGGAGTTTGTTTTGCAAACAGGACATTTCTTTTTCCATGTTGGTTTTCCGGTCCACCATTGCTGCAGACAAGCCTTGCAGAAGCTGTGGCTACATGACAGGATAACAGGATGTTTATATATGTCACGGCACACAGGACAGGTGAGCTCCTTTTCCTGTCGAGTCAAACAGGAAGCCATTTTGTGTGCTAGTATCTCCTCTGGAATGTTTCCTGCAGCTGACAGTCACCGGTGTTGCAACAAAACAGCAGGGTTAGAACTTTATATATATATATATATATATATATATATATATATATATATATATATATATAGCAGCCGGGATGTGCAGGCTATTAGGCTTTAAAATGCAAAAAGAGTATCAGCACATTGTACATGAGATTAAGGAGCAAAGAGAGTATCAGTGGTAGTTACAATGTAATTGTAGTATTGGGCTGGCTTTATACTGTGAAACACATATGGTAACTTATGGTAACTTGTGTTATGTTATGTCATTTCCTCTCACTGTACCCCTACATAGCCCTTCAAATCACTGCTAGTCAAATCAAGACACATAACATTTATGAACTACATACCTGATTACTGCAAGTCCAGAAGAGATCCGATCAGCTCTTAACAACAACACAGATTAAAGTGACACCAAACCAAACATAGTCCTGCTAAATACTCACAGAGGGTGTCTGATGGGCCAATCAGAGTGGGGTGGGGGTGGGGGGCACCAACAATAGACAGAAACTGGACATCTGTTGGTCAAAAGCCCCACTTTACCCTTCACACCACTGCAACACCAAATAATCCACTCCCATGTTAAATCAAGTACACACACAGTTCATACAAAAGAAGACAAACAAAGTCTACAGTAGAGGTTAAGTTATTTCAAATGTGCTCAGTTTGTTGCTCAGCTAATGTGTCTTCCTTTGACAGGAAGATAGAAACTATAGTATCTAGTTTAGCTGAAAAGTTAGGCTTAGTTAAGACACAGGCTGTATTCTTAGCTGCTGTTTTCACAGTTGTTATATCAATTTACTGTTTCTTTATTAAAACATATCTCTTCCTTGCAGCACACTCCCAGCTTTGATAATGACATAATGGTCAACCTCTCTGCTAAATAACAATCAGCACTGTGCATTCTAGCCAATAAGGAACCATAAACTGAGAACAAAAAAATGCATTTGTAATTTATTAAAACTACAAATTTGTGTTTTAACTTTGAACGTCTAGGGCAGTGGGTTCAGGGGTCATTGAGGGGGATGAAGGCCATTCCACTGTGACCAATGTGGGAGCAGGTTTATTACAACATCTCACTTTCTGGATCACCAGAAAATTCACACTGGAGAAAGACTATTCCATTGTGAGCAGTGTGGGAACAACTACAAAACAAAAGCTCACTGTGGTGTGAATAGAGAAACCCTATGGATGTGATCTGTGTGGAAAACACTTCACTCATAAGTCCAACCTTAAAAAACACCAGGAAATTCACTCTGGAGCAGTGTGGGATCAAGTTTAAGACCAGATCTGAATTAATAATACACCAGAGAATCAATACTGGTGAGAAATGCTATGGATGTGTTAAGTGTGGACATCACAGCTCAAATGTTCACCTGCCAACTGATCTACAACATCATGAGCCACTCATAGGAGATCCTATCACTCTGAACAGTGTGACGAGAGTTTCAGACACCATAGACTGGCTACCCGGCCTGGTGGAGATATGCTATGCTCAGAGACAATATTGAGTTGTTAATTAAGACTGCTAAACTGTATACACTTATGAAATGCATATAAGCATGTTCATTTTAGATATGTGGACAATAGGCTTATGATAAATACAGGTTTTGTTGTTGCAAATATATGTACATTTATGTTTTAGTAAGTTTTCCAAAGAGGCACATAGTGGTCCTGTTGTTCCATTGATTGGACTGGATTTTTGCGTCCAATATTAAGTAGCTGAATGACTTGGAATGTTCTGCCTGAACTTAATAAACATACAATTAAGATACATTCCTGTCTGTAATTACTAAGACCTACTTAGTCACCTTAGTTATTCACTTTTGACAAATAATTACTTTATGCAGTCACATTTTGTTTGCATTACTTTGTATACTTTTGTTTTAATTACTTTGTATACTTTTGTTTGAAATAAATATTCAAAGTCAAGGGGTGTGTTGTGTGGAGTTTATAGGAGTACTGTGTGTTGATGGAGTTTCAGTAATAACATGAAATATCCTTTGGAACGCAATGCAATACCACACACTATGGATAAATGAAGATGCTGTGGTGTACATTTTCAACACTGTATAGAGAGCAGTTGTTTCTTCACCATGCCTGCTTCTATCTAGGTCTATTGTTCTGAACTAATGTTCAACAATCATTGGCAAATTAGGATTATATACAGACTTGATTGGCCCATCAATGACTCAATGACTTTTCTTGAATAACAAGCAGGTGGATAGATAGACTGATTCACACATTGGGAGATGAATAGAGAGTGGTTTGTTTTACATGTAAATGTGGGCAGGTCATACAGAATGGATATAATTAACATTTACAGAGAAATGAATCAACCACACTTTGCAATTTCCCAGAATTGTGAATATTCTTGTTGTTATGTCTTGTTGATGTCATGTCTTATAAAAAACTAATAAAAAACAATAAAAAAAAGGACTTAATTTCATCTTTATTTGATTTGATTTGTATTCATGTTTGCATCATAAAATGAAATGAATGTAGTGTTGACAAGTGTATGTGAATGTATATCAGGATGTTATGTCTTTAGGTTGTTTGTTCTTAATGCTCAATAATCTTCACATCAAATCTGATCCATCACATTTTTAGCAATGTAAATGGTTAATAATATAGGTGAGCCTGCTAGCTTTTTAATAATATTGCATTCAATTATTTATCTTTCTAAATGGGAAATCCCACTTCATAATTATATGTAGTTGTGAAAGGCATGAGTAGCAAAATGTTTGCTTTATTTTCAATTATTTCACAGATTATTTTGACGTAATTGAATATACTTTTTATTTTTCCTTCCTACTTAGGTCTACTTAACTTTTTTATTTTTGCAATTTTATTTGTTATCAATATTCACACTTGAAAATGAAATGAAAGTAGTGTTGGAAGGGAACACTGAACCTATAGTGAGTAAGGTTGTGATTGGTGGACAGATGATTCTATTGTTCTCCTCTCCTCTTTGGCCAATCATTGCAAGCATTTAGAGTTTCCACCTCAGGCTCTCTATATGAAGAGTGTGTAGTTGTAATGTCTCCACAACTCCTCCAGGATATCAATCATTTCAACCAGAACTGACTGTGGACTCCAGACTTCAGGTGAAGATGAACTCTCTAGACTGCACCAGGAACATTTCTGCTGAGCAGGTGGAACCCAAAGACCATCAAGATCTCTGTAAGTTATAGTTTGGGTTTGTTTGGTTTTCCTTGTCTATAATATTTTTTATTTTATTGTATTGTGTCCTGTAGTTTTGGTGTAGGTTAGATTATATCAGTTTAGTGTCTTTCATCTATGATATATTATTAGTATTATATTGTGAATATATCCATTTGCAGTTGTTTGTAATTTATTATTTTGTCATCACTAGTTAGCTAATTAGCCATGACTTTAAAAGGCCAAAGAAAAATTAAGATTATACTGGGATGTGTATGTATTGACGTACAAAATGAAGATGGTCTTCAAGGAGGGATTCGTAACAGTTTTAACGTAATGGTAAATTCCTATTACTTTGTATACTTTTGTTTTAATTACTTTGTATACTTTTGTTTGAAATAAACATTCAAAGTCAAGAGGTGTGTTGTGTGGAGTTTATATGAGTACTGTGTGTTGATGGAGTTTCAGTAATAACATGAAATATCCTTTGGAACGCAATGCAATACAACACACTATGGATAAATGAAGATGCTGTGGTGTATATTTTCAACACTGTATAGAGAGCCGTTGTTTCTTCACCATGCCTGCTTCTATCTGGGTCTATTGTTCTGAAGGAATGTGCAGCAATCATTGGCAAATTAGGATTCAATACAGACTTGATTGGCCCATCAATGACTCAATGACTTTTCTTGAATAACAAGCAGGTGGATAGGGCCTTTTATAGGGCCACCAGGAGGCCGTCTAAAGTCAAATGCATTTTTTTTTGCACACACATTCGCACTTCGTTGAGGAACAAATGCCACCCTTTTAACATTGCCCTATTATAGCGCCACCAGGAGGCAGATTTTTGCAACACTTTTCTTTTTTATATTACTCCAACAGATTTTGTCCAAACATCATGCAAATCGGTACATATTATCTCTGTAGTCAAGTGATCAAGATGGTTCCGTCCGATTTTTCCTATTCCATCCTGATTGGCGAATTCCGAACATTGCTGGCCCACAACAACCTACCTGACCTGGCGGAAACCTGTGCTCTGAGGAGCACTTTTTCTAGTTCTCTCTCAGTTTCCAAGCTTTGTGTGAGAGGGCTGCATGTTCATGAATAGGCTACTATCGGACACAGGAATAAAAACATATATATAGTAGTAGTAAATAGTAAGAACACAGGGAAGCTCGAATTAAAAAGCGGACATCATGCCAAAACAAAAAATACAAGTTTGGCAGAACAGCTGTTGTTGGTGGAGAAAGCTTGTGTAAAAACGTGGATGTTATCTATGGTCTGGATAATGGAGTATGCGGTACCGTAACACATATAGTTAGTTCTGACAATGACATCTTTCCTAAAACAGTTTATGTCAAATTTGATGATGATCAGGTTGGCATACAAAGGAGGAAACCTGCAAGTGTGTCAATAGATGCACAGGGTTCTACAGGTATTGAAGCAGAGGAAGAAAGGGTCACAAATAAAGGTGGGTTGCGACGAAAATTTTCACTTAAACTTGCTTGGGCTTGTACAGTACATAAAGTGCGAGGCATTACTGTTGATAGCGCTGTGGTGTGTCTTAAGAAAACATTTTCTGCAGGACAGGCATATGTGGCATTACGTTGTGTTAGAAGCTTGGCAGGGTTGGTTATTCAAGAATTTGAAGCAAAAAACATATATTGTAAGGATGACATTAAAGATGCAATTCAGAGTATGCCCCCATTCTTGATTGAATATCAAGAAAGGCACACATTGAAGACGAACACTTTACTGTGTTTTTGATGAATGTGCAACATTTTACCCAACATGTAGCAGAATTGGCATTGTGTATTAGGTGTATTAGGCATTGTGTATCAGGTTAACTGTATTGCTGTTACAGAAACATGGCTACCTGCTGCTTCCTCATTTGAAGCAGTAAATATTGATGGTTATAGTTTTCATAATTGTCCAAGAAGTGTATCTTGCAGTAGCAACAACCCAAAATCGATTGCATTGCAAGGGCAGCAACATGGTGGGGTTGGCTTGTATAGTGTAGATGATGTTGCATACAACATTATCAAAGTACCACACCAAGTTAATGTGGAATGTTTGGTTTACAATTGTGTTACTTATAACATTTTAGTCGCAGTCATTTATCAACCACCATCTCATCCCATGTCTTTGTTTAAAGAACATCTAGGCAAGTCACTTGATTGGCTAGATCCATTAAGTAACACAATTGCTGTCATAGGAGATTTCAATGATGACATTTTGAAGTCATCAAATGTATAACAGACAAAGGGGCTGTTCAGCTTGTCACACAACCCACAACAGAGAAAGGCACATTAATTGACCATGTGTATATGAAAACAACACAGTATGACGTAGAGGAGAATTTTCTTCCTCATGCACAACAAGACCTGTAGTCTCCACTGTTAGTCCCGTGGGCTCCTCAAACCATTTTCTTGCCAAAGGCTCAGATGTCTGACCATGTCTAATGGCTGCATTACCAGCAAAGGTGCCATCAGTTCTATCCAAAATTGATTATTCTGGCCCTTGGTTTCTGTAGCTATTCACTCCCTCTCATCTTTCCCACATACCACATATCTTTCAAAACTACATTACAGAGTGTACATATGTGTTCAGCACATTGTTTATGACATATGGGCAGTTCATTAACAATTGCAAATCAGATTAACAATTGCAAATCAGATTAACCATGTAATATTTTTGCATACTGTATTAATACTCCACAACATTGGCAGGTCATATGTTAAGGTAAGGCTTGGTATATTATGCTAACAATCTCCTGTGGTTTTCATCTATAATATCCTAATGTTGTGGATGACCTAAATATATGTACTTTGAAAAAGTACCTATTTTGAGCTAGTTGCTTTGATTTTTTTTTTGTAGCCTACTTGGTATGAGAGGGAGTGGATTTTTGTTCAAGATTTCAGAGACTGTAAGGGTTAAGTGTTAACAAACTTGTTCAGTTTCAGGCTATTGTTTGTCTTACAGCCTGCTTCTCCCTTCTTTCTCTGATTGGGCCATCAGACACAGAGTATTTAACAGGGCTCTGTTTTATTTGGTGACAGGAAAAGGTTCAGATCTCATGAAAAACTATTTAAACATTGTTAATGACAGAAGGGAAGGGCGTGATCATTATGGGTGGAGATGTGAATTTGACTATGAATTACAGTTCTCAAATTCTGCCCGAACCTGACCCTACCCGACCCGACGTTTTCGGGCCTAGCCTACAATCTACGCTAATTAGTCGGGCCCTAGAGGCCTATATATATGCCTCATATATATATATATATATATATATATATATATATATATATATATATATATATAATGTTAATAATAATAATAATAATACATGAATACAAATATAAATATATATATTAGCCTACTTTTTACTGTCTATGATATTAGCATTAAGATCCTTATTAACCCTCAATGGTTCATTTCTGAAAAAGGAGGTTATTGTAAAAAGATTTACGGGTTCCAACATGTTTGTTTACAATGAAGAGTGGACGGCGCTGGTGCCTTTTGAACCCGGACGTGACGTCGGACTACAAAATGACGTCAGACTTAAGAACCAAATTATTGTTGCATGTGTGAAGTACTCCCTCTTGTGGTATAAAAGTGAATTGTGATCTCCAGAGAAAAGACTGAGAGTTTAAGGTCAGGTCAGATTTAACATATGGTGAATGACTAATTGTTAAGATTAGCATGTAGCCTACATAAAACAAACTATAATTTATTATTATCATGCATTACTTTCTCTTTAATTTTGTTCAGTACTTTTGACTCATAAGTTCATATTGTTGTCTTATAATAAACATTGAAATATAAGAGGTAGTTTGCGGTGTGAGGTTTATTGGAGTACTGTGTGTTCATGGTACTGTCAGTCAATCACATGAAAGACCTTTTGGAAGACAATAACAAACATATGATGTTAGTTCACAAACATGTTTGACAGATCAAATAGAATATAAACTGGGTAACACATTATTGGCAGTTACACAAACAATTAAAGTCAACCTAAACATAAAAGCAATGTTGTGGTTATTTTTTGTGATGTGTTGTGTGGAGATGCTCTTATAGAGGTAAACTGATTGTTATCAGTGTTGTTGTCTTCACATCTAACTGTGGTGGTTCCTGAGTTACAATCTTTCCATTGTGGTCTTGTAGTTCTGCATGAATGAGATGTTTTCAGCCATTGCTTCAGTTATTGCTTCTGAAAAAGTCACCAGTTCAAACAAAACAAACAACTACCCCAATGAAAGCAGTAGGTTTGTTTACATCTATAGCGTGGATATTTTAATTCCTGGATATCAGTCATTTTGGCAGATATTTTGTCACAGAGATGACATTATGTGTTGCTATATATAATTTGACGGTTTAAGCCTATGTTCATGCATGTTCAGGGGGATAACTTCTTTGTATTAATTCCTCAGCCCAAGTCTGCTCCCAATCACTCTGGTCTGAATACATGAGTTGCGAGAGTTGGTACGAGCTAGTTCGGAGAGTAAAAACATGTAGGCGTGCTGAGGTAACCGGTGAGATATTGCTCATCATCATCTGGCTCTTCTGTCCCATCTTCTTCCCTCAGTGCAGAGATCCTGACTTTCTCCTGATGTAGAAACTGGTGAAGATTCTCTGAAGTGTCTCTGTGTGTTGAGCTTGGACCTTAATGTGACCTGCTATTTGAGCTAGTTAGTTGTAACTTTATTAAAATCCTCCAGTTTCTCCTGTTTCAGCTTTGTTGATTGTTGTGAACTTATGCCCATCATGCTTTTCTGAATGCTGACACACAAGGCATGATAACTGTTCATCGTCCAGACAGAGGAAGCTGAGTTTCTCACCATGCAGAGTGCAGAGAACCTCAGACCTTGTTGACAGAGATCTTTGACTTCTCTCCTCTAAGAAGTTCTCACACAGGTTCTTCAATGCCAAGTTGATAGTAGGTTCATCCTGGGAGGAGTTTGTTTTGCAAACAGGACATTTCTTTTTCCATGTTGGTTTTCCGGTCCACCATTGCTGCAGACAAGCCTTGCAGAAGCTGTGGCTACATGACAGGATAACAGGATGTTTATATATGTCACGGCACACAGGACAGGTGAGCTCCTTTTCCTGTCGAGTCAAACAGGAAGCCATTTTGTGTGCTAGTATCTCCTCTGGAATGTTTCCTGCAGCTGACAGTCACCGGTGTTGCAACAAAACAGCAGGGTTAGAACTTTATATATATATATATATATATATATATATATATATATATATATATAGCAGCCGGGATGTGCAGGCTATTAGGCTTTAAAATGCAAAAAGAGTATCAGCACATTGTACATGAGATTAAGGAGCAAAGAGAGTATCAGTGGTAGTTACAATGTAATTGTAGTATTGGGCTGGCTTTATACTGTGAAACACATATGGTAACTTATGGTAACTTGTGTTATGTTATGTCATTTCCTCTCACTGTACCCCTACATAGCCCTTCAAATCACTGCTAGTCAAATCAAGACACATAACATTTATGAACTACATACCTGATTACTGCAAGTCCAGAAGAGATCCGATCAGCTCTTAACAACAACACAGATTAAAGTGACACCAAACCAAACATAGTCCTGCTAAATACTCACAGAGGGTGTCTGATGGGCCAATCAGAGTGGGGTGGGGGTGGGGGGCACCAACAATAGACAGAAACTGGACATCTGTTGGTCAAAAGCCCCACTTTACCCTTCACACCACTGCAACACCAAATAATCCACTCCCATGTTAAATCAAGTACACACACAGTTCATACAAAAGAAGACAAACAAAGTCTACAGTAGAGGTTAAGTTATTTCAAATGTGCTCAGTTTGTTGCTCAGCTAATGTGTCTTCCTTTGACAGGAAGATAGAAACTATAGTATCTAGTTTAGCTGAAAAGTTAGGCTTAGTTAAGACACAGGCTGTATTCTTAGCTGCTGTTTTCACAGTTGTTATATCAATTTACTGTTTCTTTATTAAAACATATCTCTTCCTTGCAGCACACTCCCAGCTTTGATAATGACATAATGGTCAACCTCTCTGCTAAATAACAATCAGCACTGTGCATTCTAGCCAATAAGGAACCATAAACTGAGAACAAAAAAATGCATTTGTAATTTATTAAAACTACAAATTTGTGTTTTAACTTTGAACGTCTAGGGCAGTGGGTTCAGGGGTCATTGAGGGGGATGAAGGCCATTCCACTGTGACCAATGTGGGAGCAGGTTTATTACAACATCTCACTTTCTGGATCACCAGAAAATTCACACTGGAGAAAGACTATTCCATTGTGAGCAGTGTGGGAACAACTACAAAACAAAAGCTCACTGTGGTGTGAATAGAGAAACCCTATGGATGTGATCTGTGTGGAAAACACTTCACTCATAAGTCCAACCTTAAAAAACACCAGGAAATTCACTCTGGAGCAGTGTGGGATCAAGTTTAAGACCAGATCTGAATTAATAATACACCAGAGAATCAATACTGGTGAGAAATGCTATGGATGTGTTAAGTGTGGACATCACAGCTCAAATGTTCACCTGCCAACTGATCTACAACATCATGAGCCACTCATAGGAGATCCTATCACTCTGAACAGTGTGACGAGAGTTTCAGACACCATAGACTGGCTACCCGGCCTGGTGGAGATATGCTATGCTCAGAGACAATATTGAGTTGTTAATTAAGACTGCTAAACTGTATACACTTATGAAATGCATATAAGCATGTTCATTTTAGATATGTGGACAATAGGCTTATGATAAATACAGGTTTTGTTGTTGCAAATATATGTACATTTATGTTTTAGTAAGTTTTCCAAAGAGGCACATAGTGGTCCTGTTGTTCCATTGATTGGACTGGATTTTTGCGTCCAATATTAAGTAGCTGAATGACTTGGAATGTTCTGCCTGAACTTAATAAACATACAATTAAGATACATTCCTGTCTGTAATTACTAAGACCTACTTAGTCACCTTAGTTATTCACTTTTGACAAATAATTACTTTATGCAGTCACATTTTGTTTGCATTACTTTGTATACTTTTGTTTTAATTACTTTGTATACTTTTGTTTGAAATAAATATTCAAAGTCAAGGGGTGTGTTGTGTGGAGTTTATAGGAGTACTGTGTGTTGATGGAGTTTCAGTAATAACATGAAATATCCTTTGGAACGCAATGCAATACCACACACTATGGATAAATGAAGATGCTGTGGTGTACATTTTCAACACTGTATAGAGAGCAGTTGTTTCTTCACCATGCCTGCTTCTATCTAGGTCTATTGTTCTGAACTAATGTTCAACAATCATTGGCAAATTAGGATTATATACAGACTTGATTGGCCCATCAATGACTCAATGACTTTTCTTGAATAACAAGCAGGTGGATAGATAGACTGATTCACACATTGGGAGATGAATAGAGAGTGGTTTGTTTTACATGTAAATGTGGGCAGGTCATACAGAATGGATATAATTAACATTTACAGAGAAATGAATCAACCACACTTTGCAATTTCCCAGAATTGTGAATATTCTTGTTGTTATGTCTTGTTGATGTCATGTCTTATAAAAAACTAATAAAAAACAATAAAAAAAAGGACTTAATTTCATCTTTATTTGATTTGATTTGTATTCATGTTTGCATCATAAAATGAAATGAATGTAGTGTTGACAAGTGTATGTGAATGTATATCAGGATGTTATGTCTTTAGGTTGTTTGTTCTTAATGCTCAATAATCTTCACATCAAATCTGATCCATCACATTTTTAGCAATGTAAATGGTTAATAATATAGGTGAGCCTGCTAGCTTTTTAATAATATTGCATTCAATTATTTATCTTTCTAAATGGGAAATCCCACTTCATAATTATATGTAGTTGTGAAAGGCATGAGTAGCAAAATGTTTGCTTTATTTTCAATTATTTCACAGATTATTTTGACGTAATTGAATATACTTTTTATTTTTCCTTCCTACTTAGGTCTACTTAACTTTTTTATTTTTGCAATTTTATTTGTTATCAATATTCACACTTGAAAATGAAATGAAAGTAGTGTTGGAAGGGAACACTGAACCTATAGTGAGTAAGGTTGTGATTGGTGGACAGATGATTCTATTGTTCTCCTCTCCTCTTTGGCCAATCATTGCAAGCATTTAGAGTTTCCACCTCAGGCTCTCTATATGAAGAGTGTGTAGTTGTAATGTCTCCACAACTCCTCCAGGATATCAATCATTTCAACCAGAACTGACTGTGGACTCCAGACTTCAGGTGAAGATGAACTCTCTAGACTGCACCAGGAACATTTCTGCTGAGCAGGTGGAACCCAAAGACCATCAAGATCTCTGTAAGTTATAGTTTGGGTTTGTTTGGTTTTCCTTGTCTATAATATTTTTTATTTTATTGTATTGTGTCCTGTAGTTTTGGTGTAGGTTAGATTATATCAGTTTAGTGTCTTTCATCTATGATATATTATTAGTATTATATTGTGAATATATCCATTTGCAGTTGTTTGTAATTTATTATTTTGTCATCACTAGTTAGCTAATTAGCCATGACTTTAAAAGGCCAAAGAAAAATTAAGATTATACTGGGATGTGTATGTATTGACGTACAAAATGAAGATGGTCTTCAAGGAGGGATTCGTAACAGTTTTAACGTAATGGTAAATTCCTATTACTTTGTATACTTTTGTTTTAATTACTTTGTATACTTTTGTTTGAAATAAACATTCAAAGTCAAGAGGTGTGTTGTGTGGAGTTTATATGAGTACTGTGTGTTGATGGAGTTTCAGTAATAACATGAAATATCCTTTGGAACGCAATGCAATACAACACACTATGGATAAATGAAGATGCTGTGGTGTATATTTTCAACACTGTATAGAGAGCCGTTGTTTCTTCACCATGCCTGCTTCTATCTGGGTCTATTGTTCTGAAGGAATGTGCAGCAATCATTGGCAAATTAGGATTCAATACAGACTTGATTGGCCCATCAATGACTCAATGACTTTTCTTGAATAACAAGCAGGTGGATAGGGCCTTTTATAGGGCCACCAGGAGGCCGTCTAAAGTCAAATGCATTTTTTTTTGCACACACATTCGCACTTCGTTGAGGAACAAATGCCACCCTTTTAACATTGCCCTATTATAGCGCCACCAGGAGGCAGATTTTTGCAACACTTTTCTTTTTTATATTACTCCAACAGATTTTGTCCAAACATCATGCAAATCGGTACATATTATCTCTGTAGTCAAGTGATCAAGATGGTTCCGTCCGATTTTTCCTATTCCATCCTGATTGGCGAATTCCGAACATTGCTGGCCCACAACAACCTACCTGACCTGGCGGAAACCTGTGCTCTGAGGAGCACTTTTTCTAGTTCTCTCTCAGTTTCCAAGCTTTGTGTGAGAGGGCTGCATGTTCATGAATAGGCTACTATCGGACACAGGAATAAAAACATATATATAGTAGTAGTAAATAGTAAGAACACAGGGAAGCTCGAATTAAAAAGCGGACATCATGCCAAAACAAAAAATACAAGTTTGGCAGAACAGCTGTTGTTGGTGGAGAAAGCTTGTGTAAAAACGTGGATGTTATCTATGGTCTGGATAATGGAGTATGCGGTACCGTAACACATATAGTTAGTTCTGACAATGACATCTTTCCTAAAACAGTTTATGTCAAATTTGATGATGATCAGGTTGGCATACAAAGGAGGAAACCTGCAAGTGTGTCAATAGATGCACAGGGTTCTACAGGTATTGAAGCAGAGGAAGAAAGGGTCACAAATAAAGGTGGGTTGCGACGAAAATTTTCACTTAAACTTGCTTGGGCTTGTACAGTACATAAAGTGCGAGGCATTACTGTTGATAGCGCTGTGGTGTGTCTTAAGAAAACATTTTCTGCAGGACAGGCATATGTGGCATTACGTTGTGTTAGAAGCTTGGCAGGGTTGGTTATTCAAGAATTTGAAGCAAAAAACATATATTGTAAGGATGACATTAAAGATGCAATTCAGAGTATGCCCCCATTCTTGATTGAATATCAAGAAAGGCACACATTGAAGACGAACACTTTACTGTGTTTTTGATGAATGTGCAACATTTTACCCAACATGTAGCAGAATTGGCATTGTGTATTAGGTGTATTAGGCATTGTGTATCAGGTTAACTGTATTGCTGTTACAGAAACATGGCTACCTGCTGCTTCCTCATTTGAAGCAGTAAATATTGATGGTTATAGTTTTCATAATTGTCCAAGAAGTGTATCTTGCAGTAGCAACAACCCAAAATCGATTGCATTGCAAGGGCAGCAACATGGTGGGGTTGGCTTGTATAGTGTAGATGATGTTGCATACAACATTATCAAAGTACCACACCAAGTTAATGTGGAATGTTTGGTTTACAATTGTGTTACTTATAACATTTTAGTCGCAGTCATTTATCAACCACCATCTCATCCCATGTCTTTGTTTAAAGAACATCTAGGCAAGTCACTTGATTGGCTAGATCCATTAAGTAACACAATTGCTGTCATAGGAGATTTCAATGATGACATTTTGAAGTCATCAAATGTATAACAGACAAAGGGGCTGTTCAGCTTGTCACACAACCCACAACAGAGAAAGGCACATTAATTGACCATGTGTATATGAAAACAACACAGTATGACGTAGAGGAGAATTTTCTTCCTCATGCACAACAAGACCTGTAGTCTCCACTGTTAGTCCCGTGGGCTCCTCAAACCATTTTCTTGCCAAAGGCTCAGATGTCTGACCATGTCTAATGGCTGCATTACCAGCAAAGGTGCCATCAGTTCTATCCAAAATTGATTATTCTGGCCCTTGGTTTCTGTAGCTATTCACTCCCTCTCATCTTTCCCACATACCACATATCTTTCAAAACTACATTACAGAGTGTACATATGTGTTCAGCACATTGTTTATGACATATGGGCAGTTCATTAACAATTGCAAATCAGATTAACAATTGCAAATCAGATTAACCATGTAATATTTTTGCATACTGTATTAATACTCCACAACATTGGCAGGTCATATGTTAAGGTAAGGCTTGGTATATTATGCTAACAATCTCCTGTGGTTTTCATCTATAATATCCTAATGTTGTGGATGACCTAAATATATGTACTTTGAAAAAGTACCTATTTTGAGCTAGTTGCTTTGATTTTTTTTTTGTAGCCTACTTGGTATGAGAGGGAGTGGATTTTTGTTCAAGATTTCAGAGACTGTAAGGGTTAAGTGTTAACAAACTTGTTCAGTTTCAGGCTATTGTTTGTCTTACAGCCTGCTTCTCCCTTCTTTCTCTGATTGGGCCATCAGACACAGAGTATTTAACAGGGCTCTGTTTTATTTGGTGACAGGAAAAGGTTCAGATCTCATGAAAAACTATTTAAACATTGTTAATGACAGAAGGGAAGGGCGTGATCATTATGGGTGGAGATGTGAATTTGACTATGAATTACAGTTCTCAAATTCTGCCCGAACCTGACCCTACCCGACCCGACGTTTTCGGGCCTAGCCTACAATCTACGCTAATTAGTCGGGCCCTAGAGGCCTATATATATGCCTCATATATATATATATATATATATATATATATATATATATATATATATATATATATATATATATATATATATATATATATATATATATATATAATGTTAATAATAATAATAATAATAATACATGAATACAAATATAAATATATATATTAGCCTACTTTTTACTGTCTATGATATTAGCATTAAGATCCTTATTAACCCTCAATGGTTCATTTCTGAAAAAGGAGGTTATTGTATTATTGTATATTGCATTACCAGCAAAGGTGCCATCAGTTCTATCCAAAATTGATTATTCTGGCCCTTGGTTTCTGTAGCTATTCACTCCCTCTCATCTTTCCCACATACCACATATCTTTCAAAACTACATTACAGAGTGTACATGTGTGTTCAGCACATTGTTTATGACATATGGGCAGTTCATTAACAATTGCAAATCAGATTAACAATTGCAAATCAGATTAACCATGTAATATTTTTGCATACTGTATTAATACTCCACAACATTGGCAGGTCATATGTTAAGGTAAGGCTTGGTATATTATGCTAACAATCTCCTGTGGTTTTCATCTATAATATCCTAATGTTGTGGATGACCTAAATATATGTACTTTGAGAAAGTACCTATTTTGAGCTAGTTGCTTTGATTTTTTTTTTGTAGCCTACTTGGTATGAGAGGGAGTGGATTTTTGTTCAAGATTTCAGAGACTGTAAGGGTTAAGTGTTAACAAACTTGTTCAGTTTCAGGCTATTGTTTGTCTTACAGCCTGCTTCTCCCTTCTTTCTCTGATTGGGCCATCAGACACAGAGTATTTAACAGGGCTCTGTTTTATTTGGTGACAGGAAAAGGTTCAGATCTCATGAAAAACTATTTAAACATTGTTAATGACAGAAGGGAAGGGCGTGATCATTATGGGTGGAGATGTGAATTTGACTATGAATTACAGTTCTCAAATTCTGCCCGAACCTGACCCTACCCGACCCGACGTTTTCGGGCCTAGCCTACAATCTACGCTAATTAGTCGGGCCCTAGAGGCCTATATATATGCCTCATATATATATATATATATATACATATATATATATATATATATATATATATATATATATATATATATATATATATATATATATATATATATATATATATATATATATATTCATATAATAATACATGAATACAAATATAAATATATATATTAGCCTACTTTTTACTGTCTATGATATTAGCATTAAGATCCTTATTAACCCTCAATGGTTCATTTCTGAAAAAGGAGGTTATTGTAAAAAGATTTACGGGTTCCAACATGTTTGTTTACAATGAAGAGTGGACGGCGCTGGTGCCTTTTGAACCCGGACGTGACGTCGGACTACAAAATGACGTCAGACTTAAGAACCAAATTATTGTTGCATGTGTGAAGTACTCCCTCTTGTGGTATAAAAGTGAATTGTGATCTCCAGAGAAAAGACTGAGAGTTTAAGGTCAGGTCAGATTTGTGAATGACTAATTGTTAAGATTAGCATGTAGCCTACATAAAACAAACTATAATTTATTATTATCATGCATTACTTTCTCTTTAATTTTGTTCAGTACTTTTGACTCATAAGTTCATATTGTTGTCTTATAATAAACATTGAAATATAAGAGGTAGTTTGCGGTGTGAGGTTTATTGGAGTACTGTGTGTTCATGGTACTGTCAGTCAATCACATGAAAGACCTTTTGGAAGACAATAACAAACATATGATGTTAGTTCACAAACATGTTTGACAGATCAAATAGAATATAAACTGGGTAACACATTATTGGCAGTTACACAAACAATTAAAGTCAACCTAAACATAAAAGCAATGTTGTGGTTATTTTTTGTGATGTGTTGTGTGGAGATGCTCTTATAGAGGTAAACTGATTGTTATCAGTGTTGTTGTCTTCACATCTAACTGTGGTGGTTCCTGAGTTACAATCTTTCCATTGTGGTCTTGTAGTTCTGCATGAATGAGATGTTTTCAGCCATTGCTTCAGTTATTGCTTCTGAAAAAGTCACCAGTTCAAACAAAACAAACAACTACCCCAATGAAAGCAGTAGGTTTGTTTACATCTATAGCGTGGATATTTTAATTCCTGGATATCAGTCATTTTGGCAGATATTTTGTCACAGAGATGACATTATGTGTTGCTATATATAATTTGACGGTTTAAGCCTATGTTCATGCATGTTCAGGGGGATAACTTCTTTGTATTAATTCCTCAGCCCAAGTCTGCTCCCAATCACTCTGGTCTGAATACATGAGTTGCGAGAGTTGGTACGAGCTAGTTCGGAGAGTAAAAACATGTAGGCGTGCTGAGGTAACCGGTGAGATATTGCTCATCATCATCTGGCTCTTCTGTCCCATCTTCTTCCCTCAGTGCAGAGATCCTGACTTTCTCCTGATGTAGAAACTGGTGAAGATTCTCTGAAGTGTCTCTGTGTGTTGAGCTTGGACCTTAATGTGACCTGCTATTTGAGCTAGTTAGTTGTAACTTTATTAAAATCCTCCAGTTTCTCCTGTTTCAGCTTTGTTGATTGTTGTGAACTTATGCCCATCATGTTTTTCTGAATGCTGACACACAAGGCATGATAACTGTTCATCGTCCAGACAGAGGAAGCTGAGTTTCTCACCATGCAGAGTGCAGAGAACCTCAGACCTTGTTGACAGAGATCTTTGACTTCTCTCCTCTAAGAAGTTCTCACACAGGTTCTTCAATGCCAAGTTGATAGTAGGTTCATCCTGGGAGGAGTTTGTTTTGCAAACAGGACATTTCTTTTTCCATGTTGGTTTTCCGGTCCACCATTGCTGCAGACAAGCCTTGCAGAAGCTGTGGCTACATGACAGGATAACAGGATGTTTATATATGTCACGGCACACAGGACAGGTGAGCTCCTTTTCCTGTCGAGTCAAACAGGAAGCCATTTTGTGTGCTAGTATCTCCTCTGGAATGTTTCCTGCAGCTGACAGTCACCGGTGTTGCAACTTTACAGCAGGAGTTCTAGTAGAGAAAACAGCAGGGTTAGAACTTTATATATATATATATATATATATATATATATATATATATATATATATATATATATATATATATATATATATATATATATATATATATATATATATAGCAGCCGGGATGTGCAGGCTATTAGGCTTTAAAATGCAAAAAGAGTATCAGCACATTGTACATGAGATTAAGGAGCAAAGAGAGTATCAGTGGTAGTTACAATGTAATTGTAGTATTGGGCTGGCTTTATACTGTGAAACACATATGGTAACTTATGGTAACTTGTGTTATGTTATGTCATTTCCTCTCACTGTACCCCTACATAGCCCTTCAAATCACTGCTAGTCAAATCAAGACACATAACATTTATGAACTACATACCTGATTACTGCAAGTCCAGAAGAGATCCGATCAGCTCTTAACAACAACACAGATTAAAGTGACACCAAACCAAACATAGTCCTGCTAAATACTCACAGAGGGTGTCTGATGGGCCAATCAGAGTGGGGTGGGGGTGGGGGGCACCAACAATAGACAGAAACTGGACATCTGTTGGTCAAAAGCCCCACTTTACCCTTCACACCACTGCAACACCAAATAATCCACTCCCATGTTAAATCAAGTACACACACAGTTCATACAAAAGAAGACAAACAAAGTCTACAGTAGAGGTTAAGTTATTTCAAATGTGCTCAGTTTGTTGCTCAGCTAATGTGTCTTCCTTTGACAGGAAGATAGAAACTATAGTATCTAGTTTAGCTGAAAAGTTAGGCTTAGTTAAGACACAGGCTGTATTCTTAGCTGCTGTTTTCACAGTTGTTATATCAATTTACTGTTTCTTTATTAAAACATATCTCTTCCTTGCAGCACACTCCCAGCTTTGATAATGACATAATGGTCAACCTCTCTGCTAAATAACAATCACTGTGCATTCTAGCCAATAAGGAACCATAAACTGAGAAAAAAAAAATGCATTTGTAATTTATTAAAACTACAAATTTGTGTTTTAACTTTGAACGTCTAGGGCAGTGGGTTCAGGGGTCATTGAGGGGGATGAAGGCCATTCCACTGTGACCAATGTGGGAGCAGGTTTATTACAACATCTCACTTTCTGGATCACCAGAAAATTCACACTGGAGAAAGACTATTCCATTGTGAGCAGTGTGGGAACAACTACAAAACAAAAGCTCACTGTGGTGTGAATAGAGAAACCCTATGGATGTGATCTGTGTGGAAAACACTTCACTCATAAGTCCAACCTTAAAAAACACCAGGAAATTCACTCTGGAGCAGTGTGGGATCAAGTTTAAGACCAGATCTGAATTAATAATACACCAGAGAATCAATACTGGTGAGAAATGCTATGGATGTGTTAAGTGTGGACATCACAGCTCAAATGTTCACCTGCCAACTGATCTACAACATCATGAGCCACTCATAGGAGATCCTATGAGTAATGATAATTAAGTTCTCAAATTCTGCCCGAACCTGACCCTACCCGACCCGACGTTTTCGGGCCTAGCCTACAATATACGCTAATTAGTCGGGCCCTAGAGGCCTATATATATGCCTCATATATATATATATATATATATATATATATATATATATATATATATATATATATATATATATATATATATATAATGTTAATAATAATAATAATAATACATGAATACAAATATAAATATATATATTAGCCTACTTTTTACTGTCTATGATATTAGCATTAAGATCCTTATTAACCCTCAATGGTTCATTTCTGAAAAAGGAGGTTATTGTATTATTGTATATTGCATTACCAGCAAAGGTGCCATCAGTTCTATCCAAAATTGATTATTCTGGCCCTTGGTTTCTGTAGCTATTCACTCCCTCTCATCTTTCCCACATACCACATATCTTTCAAAACTACATTACAGAGTGTACATGTGTGTTCAGCACATTGTTTATGACATATGGGCAGTTCATTAACAATTGCAAATCAGATTAACAATTGCAAATCAGATTAACCATGTAATATTTTTGCATACTGTATTAATACTCCACAACATTGGCAGGTCATATGTTAAGGTAAGGCTTGGTATATTATGCTAACAATCTCCTGTGGTTTTCATCTATAATATCCTAATGTTGTGGATGACCTAAATATATGTACTTTGAGAAAGTACCTATTTTGAGCTAGTTGCTTTGATTTTTTTTTGTAGCCTACTTGGTATGAGAGGGAGTGGATTTTTGTTCAAGATTTCAGAGACTGTAAGGGTTAAGTGTTAACAAACTTGTTCAGTTTCAGGCTATTGTTTGTCTTACAGCCTGCTTCTCCCTTCTTTCTCTGATTGGGCCATCAGACACAGAGTATTTAACAGGGCTCTGTTTTATTTGGTGACAGGAAAAGGTTCAGATCTCATGAAAAACTATTTAAACATTGTTAATGACAGAAGGGAAGGGCGTGATCATTATGGGTGGAGATGTGAATTTGACTATGAATTACAGTTCTCAAATTCTGCCCGAACCTGACCCTACCCGACCCGACGTTTTCGGGCCTAGCCTACAATCTACGCTAATTAGTCGGGCCCTAGAGGCCTATATATATGCCTCATATATATATATATACATATATATATATATATATATACATATATATATATATATATATATATATATATATATATATATATATATATATATATATATATATATATATATATATATATATATATATATATATATATTCATATAATAATACATGAATACAAATATAAATATATATATTAGCCTACTTTTTACTGTCTATGATATTAGCATTAAGATCCTTATTAACCCTCAATGGTTCATTTCTGAAAAAGGAGGTTATTGTAAAAAGATTTACGGGTTCCAACATGTTTGTTTACAATGAAGAGTGGACGGCGCTGGTGCCTTTTGAACCCGGACGTGACGTCGGACTACAAAATGACGTCAGACTTAAGAACCAAATTATTGTTGCATGTGTGAAGTACTCCCTCTTGTGGTATAAAAGTGAATTGTGATCTCCAGAGAAAAGACTGAGAGTTTAAGGTCAGGTCAGATTTAACATATGGTGAATGACTAATTGTTAAGATTAGCATGTAGCCTACATAAAACAAACTATAATTTATTATTATCATGCATTACTTTCTCTTTAATTTTGTTCAGTACTTTTGACTCATAAGTTCATATTGTTGTCTTATAATAAACATTGAAATATAAGAGGTAGTTTGCGGTGTGAGGTTTATTGGAGTACTGTGTGTTCATGGTACTGTCAGTCAATCACATGAAAGACCTTTTGGAAGACAATAACAAACATATGATGTTAGTTCACAAACATGTTTGACAGATCAAATAGAATATAAACTGGGTAACACATTATTGGCAGTTACACAAACAATTAAAGTCAACCTAAACATAAAAGCAATGTTGTGGTTATTTTTTGTGATGTGTTGTGTGGAGATGCTCTTATAGAGGTAAACTGATTGTTATCAGTGTTGTTGTCTTCACATCTAACTGTGGTGGTTCCTGAGTTACAATCTTTCCATTGTGGTCTTGTAGTTCTGCATGAATGAGATGTTTTCAGCCATTGCTTCAGTTATTGCTTCTGAAAAAGTCACCAGTTCAAACAAAACAAACAACTACCCCAATGAAAGCAGTAGGTTTGTTTACATCTATAGCGTGGATATTTTAATTCCTGGATATCAGTCATTTTGGCAGATATTTTGTCACAGAGATGACATTATGTGTTGCTATATATAATTTGACGGTTTAAGCCTATGTTCATGCATGTTCAGGGGGATAACTTCTTTGTATTAATTCCTCAGCCCAAGTCTGCTCCCAATCACTCTGGTCTGAATACATGAGTTGCGAGAGTTGGTACGAGCTAGTTCGGAGAGTAAAAACATGTAGGCGTGCTGAGGTAACCGGTGAGATATTGCTCATCATCATCTGGCTCTTCTGTCCCATCTTCTTCCCTCAGTGCAGAGATCCTGACTTTCTCCTGATGTAGAAACTGGTGAAGATTCTCTGAAGTGTCTCTGTGTGTTGAGCTTGGACCTTAATGTGACCTGCTATTTGAGCTAGTTAGTTGTAACTTTATTAAAATCCTCCAGTTTCTCCTGTTTCAGCTTTGTTGATTGTTGTGAACTTATGCCCATCATGTTTTTCTGAATGCTGACACACAAGGCATGATAACTGTTCATCGTCCAGACAGAGGAAGCTGAGTTTCTCACCATGCAGAGTGCAGAGAACCTCAGACCTTGTTGACAGAGATCTTTGACTTCTCTCCTCTAAGAAGTTCTCACACAGGTTCTTCAATGCCAAGTTGATAGTAGGTTCATCCTGGGAGGAGTTTGTTTTGCAAACAGGACATTTCTTTTTCCATGTTGGTTTTCCGGTCCACCATTGCTGCAGACAAGCCTTGCAGAAGCTGTGGCTACATGACAGGATAACAGGATGTTTATATATGTCACGGCACACAGGACAGGTGAGCTCCTTTTCCTGTCGAGTCAAACAGGAAGCCATTTTGTGTGCTAGTATCTCCTCTGGAATGTTTCCTGCAGCTGACAGTCACCGGTGTTGCAACTTTACAGCAGGAGTTCTAGTAGAGAAAACAGCAGGGTTAGAACTTTATATATATATATATATATATATATATATATATATATATATATATATATATATATATATATATATATATATATATATATAGCAGCCGGGATGTGCAGGCTATTAGGCTTTAAAATGCAAAAAGAGTATCAGCACATTGTACATGAGATTATGGAGCAAAGAGAGTATCAGTGGTAGTTACAATGTAATTGTAGTATTGGGCTGGCTTTATACTGTGAAACACATATGGTAACTTATGGTAACTTGTGTTATGTTATGTCATTTCCTCTCACTGTACCCCTACATAGCCCTTCAAATCACTGCTAGTCAAATCAAGACACATAACATTTATGAACTACATACCTGATTACTGCAAGTCCAGAAGAGATCCGATCAGCTCTTAACAACAACACAGATTAAAGTGACACCAAACCAAACATAGTCCTGCTAAATACTCACAGAGGGTGTCTGATGGGCCAATCAGAGTGGGGTGGGGGTGGGGGGCACCAACAATAGACAGAAACTGGACATCTGTTGGTCAAAAGCCCCACTTTACCCTTCACACCACTGCAACACCAAATAATCCACTCCCATGTTAAATCAAGTACACACACAGTTCATACAAAAGAAGACAAACAAAGTCTACAGTAGAGGTTAAGTTATTTCAAATGTGCTCAGTTTGTTGCTCAGCTAATGTGTCTTCCTTTGACAGGAAGATAGAAACTATAGTATCTAGTTTAGCTGAAAAGTTAGGCTTAGTTAAGACACAGGCTGTATTCTTAGCTGCTGTTTTCACAGTTGTTATATCAATTTACTGTTTCTTTATTAAAACATATCTCTTCCTTGCAGCACACTCCCAGCTTTGATAATGACATAATGGTCAACCTCTCTGCTAAATAACAATCAGCACTGTGCATTCTAGCCAATAAGGAACCATAAACTGAGAACAAAAAAATGCATTTGTAATTTATTAAAACTACAAATTTGTGTTTTAACTTTGAACGTCTAGGGCAGTGGGTTCAGGGGTCATTGAGGGGGATGAAGGCCATTCCACTGTGACCAATGTGGGAGCAGGTTTATTACAACATCTCACTTTCTGGATCACCAGAAAATTCACACTGGAGAAAGACTATTCCATTGTGAGCAGTGTGGGAACAACTACAAAACAAAAGCTCACTGTGGTGTGAATAGAGAAACCCTATGGATGTGATCTGTGTGGAAAACACTTCACTCATAAGTCCAACCTTAAAAAACACCAGGAAATTCACTCTGGAGCAGTGTGGGATCAAGTTTAAGACCAGATCTGAATTAATAATACACCAGAGAATCAATACTGGTGAGAAATGCTATGGATGTGTTAAGTGTGGACATCACAGCTCAAATGTTCACCTGCCAACTGATCTACAACATCATGAGCCACTCATAGGAGATCCTATCACTCTGAACAGTGTGACGAGAGTTTCAGACACCATAGACTGGCTACCCGGCCTGGTGGAGATATGCTATGCTCAGAGACAATATTGAGTTGTTAATTAAGACTGCTAAACTGTATACACTTATGAAATGCATATAAGCATGTTCATTTTAGATATGTGGACAATAGGCTTATGATAAATACAGGTTTTGTTGTTGCAAATATATGTACATTTATGTTTTAGTAAGTTTTCCAAAGAGGCACATAGTGGTCCTGTTGTTCCATTGATTGGACTGGATTTTTGCGTCCAATATTAAGTAGCTGAATGACTTGGAATGTTCTGCCTGAACTTAATAAACATACAATTAAGATACATTCCTGTCTGTAATTACTAAGACCTACTTAGTCACCTTAGTTATTCACTTTTGACAAATAATTACTTTATGCAGTCACATTTTGTTTGCATTACTTTGTATACTTTTGTTTTAATTACTTTGTATACTTTTGTTTGAAATAAATATTCAAAGTCAAGGGGTGTGTTGTGTGGAGTTTATAGGAGTACTGTGTGTTGATGGAGTTTCAGTAATAACATGAAATATCCTTTGGAACGCAATGCAATACCACACACTATGGATAAATGAAGATGCTGTGGTGTACATTTTCAACACTGTATAGAGAGCAGTTGTTTCTTCACCATGCCTGCTTCTATCTAGGTCTATTGTTCTGAACTAATGTTCAACAATCATTGGCAAATTAGGATTATATACAGACTTGATTGGCCCATCAATGACTCAATGACTTTTCTTGAATAACAAGCAGGTGGATAGATAGACTGATTCACACATTGGGAGATGAATAGAGAGTGGTTTGTTTTACATGTAAATGTGGGCAGGTCATACAGAATGGATATAATTAACATTTACAGAGAAATGAATCAACCACACTTTGCAATTTCCCAGAATTGTGAATATTCTTGTTGTTATGTCTTGTTGATGTCATGTCTTATAAAAAACTAATAAAAAACAATAAAAAAAAGGACTTAATTTCATCTTTATTTGATTTGATTTGTATTCATGTTTGCATCATAAAATGAAATGAATGTAGTGTTGACAAGTGTATGTGAATGTATATCAGGATGTTATGTCTTTAGGTTGTTTGTTCTTAATGCTCAATAATCTTCACATCAAATCTGATCCATCACATTTTTAGCAATGTAAATGGTTAATAATATAGGTGAGCCTGCTAGCTTTTTAATAATATTGCATTCAATTATTTATCTTTCTAAATGGGAAATCCCACTTCATAATTATATGTAGTTGTGAAAGGCATGAGTAGCAAAATGTTTGCTTTATTTTCAATTATTTCACAGATTATTTTGACGTAATTGAATATACTTTTTATTTTTCCTTCCTACTTAGGTCTACTTAACTTTTTTATTTTTGCAATTTTATTTGTTATCAATATTCACACTTGAAAATGAAATGAAAGTAGTGTTGGAAGGGAACACTGAACCTATAGTGAGTAAGGTTGTGATTGGTGGACAGATGATTCTATTGTTCTCCTCTCCTCTTTGGCCAATCATTGCAAGCATTTAGAGTTTCCACCTCAGGCTCTCTATATGAAGAGTGTGTAGTTGTAATGTCTCCACAACTCCTCCAGGATATCAATCATTTCAACCAGAACTGACTGTGGACTCCAGACTTCAGGTGAAGATGAACTCTCTAGACTGCACCAGGAACATTTCTGCTGAGCAGGTGGAACCCAAAGACCATCAAGATCTCTGTAAGTTATAGTTTGGGTTTGTTTGGTTTTCCTTGTCTATAATATTTTTTATTTTATTGTATTGTGTCCTGTAGTTTTGGTGTAGGTTAGATTATATCAGTTTAGTGTCTTTCATCTATGATATATTATTAGTATTATATTGTGAATATATCCATTTGCAGTTGTTTGTAATTTATTATTTTGTCATCACTAGTTAGCTAATTAGCCATGACTTTAAAAGGCCAAAGAAAAATTAAGATTATACTGGGATGTGTATGTATTGACGTACAAAATGAAGATGGTCTTCAAGGAGGGATTCGTAACAGTTTTAACGTAATGGTAAATTCCTAGATTATTTTATCTTTCAACTTCTCAACTATCTTCCCTTTGTCTTCTTTCCAACCCAGTGTTGCATATTCCTTCTGGCTTCCCTGTCCTACCAGCAGTACAAAGAAGCTTGGCTAAACCCAAAAAGCACAGCTGTGGCCAGTGTGGAAAACGCTTCAGTGAATGTCCAGCCTTAAGACGCACTAGAGAATACACACTGGATGAAGGCCATTCCACTGTGACCAATGTGGGAGCAGGTTTATTACAACATCTCACTTCTGGAATTTTCTGGATCACCAGAAAATTCACACTGGAGAAAGACTATTCCAGTGTGGGAACAACTACAAAACAAAAGCTCACTGTGGTGTGAATAGAGAAACCCTATGGATGTGATCTGTGTGGAAAACACTTCACTCAAAAGTCCAACCTTAAAAACACAAGGAAATTCACTCTGGAGCAGTGTGCGATCAAGTTTAAGACCAGATCTGAATTAATAATACACCAGAGAATCAATACTGGTGAGAAATGCTATGGATGTGTTCAGTGTGGACATCACAGCTCAAATGTCCACCTGCCAACTGATCTACAACATCATGAGCAACTCATATGAGATCCTATCACTCTGAACAGTGTGACGAGAGTTTCAGACACCATAGACTGGCTACCCGGCCTGGTGGAGATATGTTGTGCTCAGAGACAATATTGAGTTGTTAATTAAGACTGCTAAACTGTATACACTTATGAAATGCATATAAGCATGTTCATTTTAGATATGTGGACAATAGGCTTATGATAAATACACGTGTTGTTGTTGCAAATATATGTACATTTATGTTTTAGTAAGTTTTCCAAAGAGGCACATAGTGGTCCTGTTGTTCCATTGATTGGACTGGATTTTTGCGTCCAATATTAAGTAGCTGAATGACTTGGAATGTTCTGCCTGAACTTAATAAACATGCAATTAAGATACATTCCTGTCTGTAATTACTAGGACCTACTTAGTCACCTTACTTATTCACTTTTGACAAATAATTACTTTATGCGGTCAAATTTTGTTTGCATTACTTTGTATACTTTTGTTTTAATTACTTTGTATACTTTTGTTTTAATTACTTTGTATACTTTTGTTTTAATTACTTTGTATACTTTTGTTTGAAATAAACATTCAAAGTCAAGAGGTGTGTTGTGTGGAGTTTATATGAGTACTGTGTGTTGATGGAGTTTCAGTAATAACATGAAATATCCTTTGGAACGCAATGCAATACAACACACTATGGATAAATGAAGATGCTGTGGTGTATATTTTCAACACTGTATAGAGAGCCGTTGTTTCTTCACCATGCCTGCTTCTATCTGGGTCTATTGTTCTGAAGGAATGTGCAGCAATCATTGGCAAATTAGGATTCAATACAGACTTGATTGGCCCATCAATGACTCAATGACTTTTCTTGAATAACAAGCAGGTGGATAGGGCCTTTTATAGGGCCACCAGGAGGCCGTCTAAAGTCAAATGCATTTTTTTTGCACACACATTCGCACTTCGTTGAGGAACAAATGCCACCCTTTTAACATTGCCCTATTATAGCGCCACCAGGAGGCAGATTTTTGCAACACTTTTCTTTTTTATATTACTCCAACAGATTTTGTCCAAACATCATGCAAATCGGTACATATTATCTCTGTAGTCAAGTGATCAAGATGGTTCCGTCCGATTTTTCCTATTCCATCCTGATTGGCGAATTCCGAACATTGCTGGCCCACAACAACCTACCTGACCTGGCGGAAACCTGTGCTCTGAGGAGCACTTTTTCTAGTTCTCTCTCAGTTTCCAAGCTTTGTGTGAGAGGGCTGCATGTTCATGAATAGGCTACTATCGGACACAGGAATAAAAACATATATATAGTAGTAGTAAATAGTAAGAACACAGGGAAGCTTGAATTAAAAAGCGGACATCATGCCAAAACAAAAAATACAAGTTTGGCAGAACAGCTGTTGTTGGTGGAGAAAGCTTGTGTAAAAACGTGGATGTTATCTATGGTCTGGATAATGGAGTATGCGGTACCGTAACACATATAGTTAGTTCTGACAATGACATCTTTCCTAAAACAGTTTATGTCAAATTTGATGATGATCAGGTTGGCATACAAAGGAGGAAACCTGCAAGTGTGTCAATAGATGCACAGGGTTCTACAGGTATTGAAGCAGAGGAAGAAAGGGTCACAAATAAAGGTGGGTTGCGACGAAAATTTTCACTTAAACTTGCTTGGGCTTGTACAGTACATAAAGTGCGAGGCATTACTGTTGATAGCGCTGTGGTGTGTCTTAAGAAAACATTTTCTGCAGGACAGGCATATGTGGCATTACGTTGTGTTAGAAGCTTGGCAGGGTTGGTTATTCAAGAATTTGAAGCAAAAAACATATATTGTAAGGATGACATTAAAGATGCAATTCAGAGTATGCCCCCATTCTTGATTGAATATCAAGAAAGGCACACATTGAAGACGAACACTTTACTGTGTTTTTGATGAATGTGCAACATTTTACCCAACATGTAGCAGAATTGGCATTGTGTATTAGGTGTATTAGGCATTGTGTATCAGGTTAACTGTATTGCTGTTACAGAAACATGGCTACCTGCTGCTTCCTCATTTGAAGCAGTAAATATTGATGGTTATAGTTTTCATAATTGTCCAAGAAGTGTATCTTGCAGTAGCAACAACCCAAAATCGATTGCATTGCAAGGGCAGCAACATGGTGGGGTTGGCTTGTATAGTGTAGATGATGTTGCATACAACATTATCAAAGTACCACACCAAGTTAATGTGGAATGTTTGGTTTACAATTGTGTTACTTATAACATTTTAGTCGCAGTCAGTTATCAACCACCATCTCATCCCATGTCTTTGTTTAAAGAACATCTAGGCAAGTCACTTGATTGGCTAGATCCATTAAGTAACACAATTGCTGTCATAGGAGATTTCAATGATGACATTTTGAAGTCATCAAATGTATAACAGACAAAGGGGCTGTTCAGCTTGTCACACAACCCACAACAGAGAAAGGCACATTAATTGACCATGTGTATATGAAAACAACACAGTATGACGTAGAGGAGAATTTTCTTCCTCATGCACAACAAGACCTGTAGTCTCCACTGTTAGTCCCGTGGGCTCCTCAAACCATTTTCTTGCCAAAGGCTCAGATGTCTGACCATGTCTAATGGCTGCATTACCAGCAAAGGTGCCATCAGTTCTATCCAAAATTGATTATTCTGGCCCTTGGTTTCTGTAGCTATTCACTCCCTCTCATCTTTCCCACATATCTTTCAAAACTACATTACAGAGTGTACATATGTGTTCAGCACATTGTTTATGACATATGGGCAGTTCATTAACAATTGCAAATCAGATTAACAATTGCAAATCAGATTAACCATGTAATATTTTTGCATACTGTATTAATACTCCACAACATTGGCAGGTCATATGTTAAGGTAAGGCTTGGTATATTATGCTAACAATCTCCTGTGGTTTTCATCTATAATATCCTAATGTTGTGGATGACCTAAATATATGTACTTTGAAAAAGTACCTATTTTGAGCTAGTTGCTTTGATTTTTTTTTTGTAGCCTACTTGGTATGAGAGGGAGTGGATTTTTGTTCAAGATTTCAGAGACTGTAAGGGTTAAGTGTTAACAAACTTGTTCAGTTTCAGGCTATTGTTTGTCTTACAGCCTGCTTCTCCCTTCTTTCTCTGATTGGGCCATCAGACACAGAGTATTTAACAGGGCTCTGTTTTATTTGGTGACAGGAAAAGGTTCAGATCTCATGAAAAACTATTTAAACATTGTTAATGACAGAAGGGAAGGGCGTGATCATTATGGGTGGAGATGTGAATTTGACTATGAATTACAGTTCTCAAATTCTGCCCGAACCTGACCCTACCCGACCCGACGTTTTCGGGCCTAGCCTACAATCTACGCTAATTAGTCGGGCCCTAGAGGCCTATATATATGCCTCATATATATATATATATATATATATATATATATAATGTTAATAATAATAATAATAATAATACATGAATACAAATATAAATATATATATTAGCCTACTTTTTACTGTCTATGATATTAGCATTAAGATCCTTATTAACCCTCAATGGTTCATTTCTGAAAAAGGAGGTTATTGTATTATTGTATATTGCATTACCAGCAAAGGTGCCATCAGTTCTATCCAAAATTGATTATTCTGGCCCTTGGTTTCTGTAGCTATTCACTCCCTCTCATCTTTCCCACATACCACATATCTTTCAAAACTACATTACAGAGTGTACATGTGTGTTCAGCACATTGTTTATGACATATGGGCAGTTCATTAACAATTGCAAATCAGATTAACAATTGCAAATCAGATTAACCATGTAATATTTTTGCATACTGTATTAATACTCCACAACATTGGCAGGTCATATGTTAAGGTAAGGCTTGGTATATTATGCTAACAATCTCCTGTGGTTTTCATCTATAATATCCTAATGTTGTGGATGACCTAAATATATGTACTTTGAGAAAGTACCTATTTTGAGCTAGTTGCTTTGATTTTTTTTTGTAGCCTACTTGGTATGAGAGGGAGTGGATTTTTGTTCAAGATTTCAGAGACTGTAAGGGTTAAGTGTTAACAAACTTGTTCAGTTTCAGGCTATTGTTTGTCTTACAGCCTGCTTCTCCCTTCTTTCTCTGATTGGGCCATCAGACACAGAGTATTTAACAGGGCTCTGTTTTATTTGGTGACAGGAAAAGGTTCAGATCTCATGAAAAACTATTTAAACATTGTTAATGACAGAAGGGAAGGGCGTGATCATTATGGGTGGAGATGTGAATTTGACTATGAATTACAGTTCTCAAATTCTGCCCGAACCTGACCCTACCCGACCCGACGTTTTCGGGCCTAGCCTACAATCTACGCTAATTAGTCGGGCCCTAGAGGCCTATATATATGCCTCATATATATATATATATATATATATATATATATATATATATATATATATATATATATATATATATATATATATATATATATATATATATATATATATTCATATAATAATACATGAATACAAATATAAATATATATATTAGCCTACTTTTTACTGTCTATGATATTAGCATTAAGATCCTTATTAACCCTCAATGGTTCATTTCTGAAAAAGGAGGTTATTGTAAAAAGATTTACGGGTTCCAACATGTTTGTTTACAATGAAGAGTGGACGGCGCTGGTGCCTTTTGAACCCGGACGTGACGTCGGACTACAAAATGACGTCAGACTTAAGAACCAAATTATTGTTGCATGTGTGAAGTACTCCCTCTTGTGGTATAAAAGTGAATTGTGATCTCCAGAGAAAAGACTGAGAGTTTAAGGTCAGGTCAGATTTAACATATGGTGAATGACTAATTGTTAAGATTAGCATGTAGCCTACATAAAACAAACTATAATTTATTATTATCATGCATTACTTTCTCTTTAATTTTGTTCAGTACTTTTGACTCATAAGTTCATATTGTTGTCTTATAATAAACATTGAAATATAAGAGGTAGTTTGCGGTGTGAGGTTTATTGGAGTACTGTGTGTTCATGGTACTGTCAGTCAATCACATGAAAGACCTTTTGGAAGACAATAACAAACATATGATGTTAGTTCACAAACATGTTTGACAGATCAAATAGAATATAAACCGGGTAACACATTATTGGCAGTTACACAAACAATTAAAGTCAACCTAAACATAAAAGCAATGTTGTGGTTATTTTTTGTGATGTGTTGTGTGGAGATGCTCTTATAGAGGTAAACTGATTGTTATCAGTGTTGTTGTCTTCACATCTAACTGTGGTGGTTCCTGAGTTACAATCTTTCCATTGTGGTCTTGTAGTTCTGCATGAATGAGATGTTTTCAGCCATTGCTTCAGTTATTGCTTCTGAAAAAGTCACCAGTTCAAACAAAACAAACAACTACCCCAATGAAAGCAGTAGGTTTGTTTACATCTATAGCGTGGATATTTTAATTCCTGGATATCAGTCATTTTGGCAGATATTTTGTCACAGAGATGACATTATGTGTTGCTATATATAATTTGACGGTTTAAGCCTATGTTCATGCATGTTCAGGGGGATAACTTCTTTGTATTAATTCCTCAGCCCAAGTCTGCTCCCAATCACTCTGGTCTGAATACATGAGTTGCAAGAGTTGGTACGAGCTAGTTCGGAGAGTAAAAACATGTAGGCGTGCTGAGGTAACCGGTGAGATATTGCTCATCATCATCTGGCTCTTCTGTCCCATCTTCTTCCCTCAGTGCAGAGATCCTGACTTTCTCCTGATGTAGAAACTGGTGAAGATTCTCTGAAGTGTCTCTGTGTGTTGAGCTTGGACCTTAATGTGACCTGCTATTTGAGCTAGTTAGTTGTAACTTTATTAAAATCCTCCAGTTTCTCCTGTTTCAGCTTTGTTGATTGTTGTGAACTTATGCCCATCATGTTTTTCTGAATGCTGACACACAAGGCATGATAACTGTTCATCGTCCAGACAGAGGAAGCTGAGTTTCTCACCATGCAGAGTGCAGAGAACCTCAGACCTTGTTGACAGAGATCTTTGACTTCTCTCCTCTAAGAAGTTCTCACACAGGTTCTTCAATGCCAAGTTGATAGTAGGTTCATCCTGGGAGGAGTTTGTTTTGCAAACAGGACATTTCTTTTTCCATGTTGGTTTTCCGGTCCACCATTGCTGCAGACAAGCCTTGCAGAAGCTGTGGCTACATGACAGGATAACAGGATGTTTATATATGTCACGGCACACAGGACAGGTGAGCTCCTTTTCCTGTCGAGTCAAACAGGAAGCCATTTTGTGTGCTAGTATCTCCTCTGGAATGTTTCCTGCAGCTGACAGTCACCGGTGTTGCAACTTTACAGCAGGAGTTCTAGTAGAGGAAACAGCAGGGTTAGAACTTTATATATATATATATATATATATATATATATATATATATATATATATATATATAGCAGCCGGGATGTGCAGGCTATTAGGCTTTAAAATGCAAAAAGAGTATCAGCACATTGTACATGAGATTAAGGAGCAAAGAGAGTATCAGTGGTAGTTACAATGTAATTGTAGTATTGGGCTGGCTTTATACTGTGAAACACATATGGTAACTTATGGTAACTTGTGTTATGTTATGTCATTTCCTCTCACTGTACCCCTACATAGCCCTTCAAATCACTGCTAGTCAAATCAAGACACATAACATTTATGAACTACATACCTGATTACTGCAAGTCCAGAAGAGATCCGATCAGCTCTTAACAACAACACAGATTAAAGTGACACCAAACCAAACATAGTCCTGCTAAATACTCACAGAGGGTGTCTGATGGGCCAATCAGAGTGGGGTGGGGGTGGGGGGCACCAACAATATACAGAAACTGGACATCTGTTGGTCAAAAGCCCCACTTTACCCTTCACACCACTGCAACACCAAATAATCCACTCCCATGTTAAATCAAGTACACACACAGTTCATACAAAAGAAGACAAACAAAGTCTACAGTAGAGGTTAAGTTATTTCAAATGTGCTCAGTTTGTTGCTCAGCTAATGTGTCTTCCTTTGACAGGAAGATAGAAACTATAGTATCTAGTTTAGCTGAAAAGTTAGGCTTAGTTAAGACACAGGCTGTATTCTTAGCTGCTGTTTTCACAGTTGTTATATCAATTTACTGTTTCTTTATTAAAACATATCTCTTCCTTGCAGCACACTCCCAGCTTTGATAATGACATAATGGTCAACCTCTCTGCTAAATAACAATCAGCACTGTGCATTCTAGCCAATAAGGAACCATAAACTGAGAACAAAAAAATGCATTTGTAATTTATTAAAACTACAAATTTGTGTTTTAACTTTGAACGTCTAGGGCAGTGGGTTCAGGGGTCATTGAGGGGGATGAAGGCCATTCCACTGTGACCAATGTGGGAGCAGGTTTATTACAACATCTCACTTTCTGGATCACCAGAAAATTCACACTGGAGAAAGACTATTCCATTGTGAGCAGTGTGGGAACAACTACAAAACAAAAGCTCACTGTGGTGTGAATAGAGAAACCCTATGGATGTGATCTGTGTGGAAAACACTTCACTCATAAGTCCAACCTTAAAAAACACCAGGAAATTCACTCTGGAGCAGTGTGGGATCAAGTTTAAGACCAGATCTGAATTAATAATACACCAGAGAATCAATACTGGTGAGAAATGCTATGGATGTGTTAAGTGTGGACATCACAGCTCAAATGTTCACCTGCCAACTGATCTACAACATCATGAGCCACTCATAGGAGATCCTATCACTCTGAACAGTGTGACGAGAGTTTCAGACACCATAGACTGGCTACCCGGCCTGGTGGAGATATGCTATGCTCAGAGACAATATTGAGTTGTTAATTAAGACTGCTAAACTGTATACACTTATGAAATGCATATAAGCATGTTCATTTTAGATATGTGGACAATAGGCTTATGATAAATACAGGTTTTGTTGTTGCAAATATATGTACATTTATGTTTTAGTAAGTTTTCCAAAGAGGCACATAGTGGTCCTGTTGTTCCATTGATTGGACTGGATTTTTGCGTCCAATATTAAGTAGCTGAATGACTTGGAATGTTCTGCCTGAACTTAATAAACATACAATTAAGATACATTCCTGTCTGTAATTACTAAGACCTACTTAGTCACCTTAGTTATTCACTTTTGACAAATAATTACTTTATGCAGTCACATTTTGTTTGCATTACTTTGTATACTTTTGTTTTAATTACTTTGTATACTTTTGTTTGAAATAAATATTCAAAGTCAAGGGGTGTGTTGTGTGGAGTTTATAGGAGTACTGTGTGTTGATGGAGTTTCAGTAATAACATGAAATATCCTTTGGAACGCAATGCAATACCACACACTATGGATAAATGAAGATGCTGTGGTGTACATTTTCAACACTGTATAGAGAGCAGTTGTTTCTTCACCATGCCTGCTTCTATCTAGGTCTATTGTTCTGAACTAATGTTCAACAATCATTGGCAAATTAGGATTATATACAGACTTGATTGGCCCATCAATGACTCAATGACTTTTCTTGAATAACAAGCAGGTGGATAGATAGACTGATTCACACATTGGGAGATGAATAGAGAGTGGTTTGTTTTACATGTAAATGTGGGCAGGTCATACAGAATGGATATAATTAACATTTACAGAGAAATGAATCAACCACACTTTGCAATTTCCCAGAATTGTGAATATTCTTGTTGTTATGTCTTGTTGATGTCATGTCTTATAAAAAACTAATAAAAAACAATAAAAAAAGGACTTAATTTCATCTTTATTTGATTTGATTTGTATTCATGTTTGCATCATAAAATGAAATGAATGTAGTGTTGACAAGTGTATGTGAATGTATATCAGGATGTTATGTCTTTAGGTTGTTTGTTCTTAATGCTCAATAATCTTCACATCAAATCTGATCCATCACATTTTTAGCAATGTAAATGGTTAATAATATAGGTGAGCCTGCTAGCTTTTTAATAATATTGCATTCAATTATTTATCTTTCTAAATGGGAAATCCCACTTCATAATTATATGTAGTTGTGAAAGGCATGAGTAGCAAAATGTTTGCTTTATTTTCAATTATTTCACAGATTATTTTGACGTAATTGAATATACTTTTTATTTTTCCTTCCTACTTAGGTCTACTTAACTTTTTTATTTTTGCAATTTTATTTGTTATCAATATTCACACTTGAAAATGAAATGAAAGTAGTGTTGGAAGGGAACACTGAACCTATAGTGAGTAAGGTTGTGATTGGTGGACAGATGGTTCTATTGTTCTCCTCTCCTCTTTGGCCAATCATTGCAAGCATTTAGAGTTTCCACCTCAGGCTCTCTATATGAAGAGTGTGTAGTTGTAATGTCTCCACAACTCCTCCAGGATATCAATCATTTCAACCAGAACTGACTGTGGACTCCAGACTTCAGGTGAAGATGAACTCTCTAGACTGCACCAGGAACATTTCTGCTGAGCAGGTGGAACCCAAAGACCATCAAGATCTCTGTAAGTTATAGTTTGGGTTTGTTTGGTTTTCCTTGTCTATAATATTTTTTATTTTATTGTATTGTGTCCTGTAGTTTTGGTGTAGGTTAGATTATATCAGTTTAGTGTCTTTCATCTATGATATATTATTAGTATTATATTGTGAATATATCCATTTGCAGTTGTTTGTAATTTATTATTTTGTCATCACTAGTTAGCTAATTAGCCATGACTTTAAAAGGCCAAAGAAAAATTAAGATTATACTGGGATGTGTATGTATTGACGTACAAAATGATTATTTTATCTTTCAACTTCTCAACTATCTTCCCTTTGTCTTCTTTCCAACCCAGTGTTGCATATTCCTTCTGGCTTCCCTGTCCTACCAGCAGTACAAAGAAGCTTGGCTAAACCCAAAAAGCACAGCTGTGGCCAGTGTGGAAAACGCTTCAGTGAATGTCCAGCCTTAAGACGCACTAGAGAATACACACTGGATGAAGGCCATTCCACTGTGACCAATGTGGGAGCAGGTTTATTACAACATCTCACTTCTGGAATTTTCTGGATCACCAGAAAATTCACACTGGAGAAAGACTATTCCAGTGTGGGAACAACTACAAAACAAAAGCTCACTGTGGTGTGAATAGAGAAACCCTATGGATGTGCTCTGTGTGGAAAACACTTCACTCAAAAGTCCAACCTTAAAAACACAAGGAAATTCACTCTGGAGCAGTGTGCGATCAAGTTTAAGACCAGATCTGAATTAATAATACACCAGAGAATCAATACTGGTGAGAAATGCTATGGATGTGTTCAGTGTGGACATCACAGCTCAAATGTCCACCTGCCAACTGATCTACAACATCATGAGCCACTCATATGAGATCCTATCACTCTGAACAGTGTGACGAGAGTTTCAGACACCATAGACTGGCTACCCGGCCTGGTGGAGATATGTTGTGCTCAGAGACAATATTGAGTTGTTAATTAAGACTGCTAAACTGTATACACTTATGAAATGCATATAAGCATGTTCATTTTAGATATGTGGACAATAGGCATATGATAAATACACGTGTTGTTGTTGCAAATATATGTACATTTATGTTTTAGTAAGTTTTCCAAAGAGGCACATAGTGGTCCTGTTGTTCCATTGATTGGACTGGATTTTTGCGTCCAATATTAAGTAGCTGAATGACTTGGAATGTTCTGCCTGAACTTAATAAACATGCAATTAAGATACATTCCTGTCTGTAATTACTAGGACCTACTTAGTCACCTTACTTATTCACTTTTGACAAATAATTACTTTATGCGGTCAAATTTTGTTTGCATTACTTTGTATACTTTTGTTTTAATTACTTTGTATACTTTTGTTTTAATTACTTTGTATACTTTTGTTTTAATTACTTTGTATACTTTTGTTTTAATTACTTTGTATACTTTTGTTTGAAATAAACATTCAAAGTCAAGAGGTGTGTTGTGTGGAGTTTATATGAGTACTGTGTGTTGATGGAGTTTCAGTAATAACATGAAATATCCTTTGGAACGCAATGCAATACAACACACTATGGATAAATGAAGATGCTGTGGTGTATATTTTCAACACTGTATAGAGAGCCGTTGTTTCTTCACCATGCCTGCTTCTATCTGGGTCTATTGTTCTGAAGGAATGTGCAGCAATCATTGGCAAATTAGGATTCAATACAGACTTGATTGGCCCATCAATGACTCAATGACTTTTCTTGAATAACAAGCAGGTGGATAGATAGACTTAGCCTGGTAAACCCTCCCTCCGGAAATCTCATTTCCATTTGATTCCAGGAGTGGAATCAAATGGAAATTCACACATTGGGACATGAATAGAGAGTGTTTTTTTTACATGTAAATGTATGCAGGTCATACAGAATTGATATAATTGACATTTACAGAGAATGAATATAATGTAATTTACACTATACTTATACAAGCTGAATGTAATTAGCATTATACTTTAAAAGCCACATGTAGTTTAACTAGTGACTTAAAATGACTTGAATTGATTATGATGTGTAAAATGTATACAGTTTGATACTTCATAGCTGCCCTGCAGTCTGTTTTCAAACAGACCCATTTTTTATATAAATGTGATATTTACTCTCTCGCCAGGCCGAAAGGCATGGCGAGAGAGTATGTTTTAACCCCTGTCCGTCCGTCCGTCTGTCAGCAGCTAATCTCTGGCACCGTTGGCTTGATCGCAGCGAAACTGTGCACACACACTCCCTGGATGCCAATTCAGAACCTCTGCCCCAACATTTTCACATGGGCCTGTTATAGCGCCACCAGGAGGCCGATTTGTAAAAAAAACACGTCATACAAATCGGTACACAGTATCTCTATAGTCATGTGATCAACCCGGATCTGTCCGATTTCCCAGATTCCATCGTCATTGGCTAAGGTTGGCCTCCAAAGTTTGCAGGATTGGTCCGTTTTGAACAAAATGCCTCACATCATGAACGCAGCTTGCAATTTCCGTGAAATTTCACATGCACATTCCCATTAGGCCGAGGAAGAAATGCCACTTAATTTTTTTCAAATCTGCCTCATGGTATCGCTATAACAGGCCGATTTGTGCCAATAACTGCACCGAGCTGTGTAAAACTTTGTTTGCACACTCTCTAGAGGCCAAGGAAAAACCTTTGCCCTGCATTTTTCACATTTGCCTTTTATAGGGCCACCAGGAGGCCGTCTAAAGTCAAATGCATTTTTTTTTTGCACACACATTCGCACTTCGTTGAGGAACAAATGCCACCCTTTTAACATTGCCCTATTATAGCGCCACCAGGAGGCAGATTTTTGCAACACTTTTCTTTTTTATATTACTCCAACAGATTTTGTCCAAACATCATGCAAATCGGTACATATTATCTCTGTAGTCAAGTGATCAAGATGGTTCCGTCCGATTTTTCCTATTCCATCCTGATTGGCGAATTCCGAACATTGCTGGCCCACAACAACCTACCTGACCTGGCGGAAACCTGTGCTCTGAGGAGCACTTTTTCTAGTTCTCTCTCAGTTTCCAAGCTTTGTGTGAGAGGGCTGCATGTTCATGAATAGGCTACTATCGGACACAGGAATAAAAACATATATATAGTAGTAGTAAATAGTAAGAACACAGGGAAGCTCGAATTAAAAAGCGGACATCATGCCAAAACAAAAAATACAAGTTTGGCAGAACAGCTGTTGTTGGTGGAGAAAGCTTGTGTAAAAACGTGGATGTTATCTATGGTCTGGATAATGGAGTATGCGGTACCGTAACACATATAGTTAGTTCTGACAATGACATCTTTCCTAAAACAGTTTATGTCAAATTTGATGATGATCAGGTTGGCATACAAAGGAGGAAACCTGCAAGTGTGTCAATAGATGCACAGGGTTCTACAGGTATTGAAGCAGAGGAAGAAAGGGTCACAAATAAAGGTGGGTTGCGACGAAAATTTTCACTTAAACTTGCTTGGGCTTGTACAGTACATAAAGTGCGAGGCATTACTGATTTGATTCATTACAGAGAAATGAATCAACCACACTTTGCAATTTCCCAGAATTGTGAATATTCTTGTTGTTATGTCTTGTTGATGTCATGTCTTATAAAAAACTAATAAAAAACAATAAAAAAAGGACTTAATTTCATCTTTATTTGATTTGATTTGTATTCATGTTTGCATCATAAAATGAAATGAATGTAGTGTTGACAAGTGTATGTGAATGTATATCAGGATGTTATGTCTTTAGGTTGTTTGTTCTTAATGCTCAATAATCTTCACATCAAATCTGATCCATCACATTTTTAGCAATGTAAATGGTTAATAATATAGGTGAGCCTGCTAGCTTTTTAATAATATTGCATTCAATTATTTATCTTTCTAAATGGGAAATCCCACTTCATAATTATATGTAGTTGTGAAAGGCATGAGTAGCAAAATGTTTGCTTTATTTTCAATTATTTCACAGATTATTTTGACGTAATTGAATATACTTTTTATTTTTCCTTCCTACTTAGGTCTACTTAACTTTTTTATTTTTGCAATTTTATTTGTTATCAATATTCACACTTGAAAATGAAATGAAAGTAGTGTTGGAAGGGAACACTGAACCTATAGTGAGTAAGGTTGTGATTGGTGGACAGATGGTTCTATTGTTCTCCTCTCCTCTTTGGCCAATCATTGCAAGCATTTAGAGTTTCCACCTCAGGCTCTCTATATGAAGAGTGTGTAGTTGTAATGTCTCCACAACTCCTCCAGGATATCAATCATTTCAACCAGAACTGACTGTGGACTCCAGACTTCAGGTGAAGATGAACTCTCTAGACTGCACCAGGAACATTTCTGCTGAGCAGGTGGAACCCAAAGACCATCAAGATCTCTGTAAGTTATAGTTTGGGTTTGTTTGGTTTTCCTTGTCTATAATATTTTTTATTTTATTGTATTGTGTCCTGTAGTTTTGGTGTAGGTTAGATTATATCAGTTTAGTGTCTTTCATCTATGATATATTATTAGTATTATATTGTGAATATATCCATTTGCAGTTGTTTGTAATTTATTATTTTGTCATCACTAGTTAGCTAATTAGCCATGACTTTAAAAGGCCAAAGAAAAATTAAGATTATACTGGGATGTGTATGTATTGACGTACAAAATGAAGATGGTCTTCAAGGAGGGATTCGTAACAGTTTTAACGTAATGGTAAATTCCTAGATTATTTTATCTTTCAACTTCTCAACTATCTTCCCTTTGTCTTCTTTCCAACCCAGTGTTGCATATTCCTTCTGGCTTCCCTGTCCTACCAGCAGTACAAAGAAGCTTGGCTAAACCCAAAAAGCACAGCTGTGGCCAGTGTGGAAAACGCTTCAGTGAATGTCCAGCCTTAAGACGCACTAGAGAATACACACTGGATGAAGGCCATTCCACTGTGACCAATGTGGGAGCAGGTTTATTACAACATCTCACTTCTGGAATTTTCTGGATCACCAGAAAATTCACACTGGAGAAAGACTATTCCAGTGTGGGAACAACTACAAAACAAAAGCTCACTGTGGTGTGAATAGAGAAACCCTATGGATGTGATCTGTGTGGAAAACACTTCACTCAAAAGTCCAACCTTAAAAACACAAGGAAATTCACTCTGGAGCAGTGTGCGATCAAGTTTAAGACCAGATCTGAATTAATAATACACCAGAGAATCAATACTGGTGAGAAATGCTATGGATGTGTTCAGTGTGGACATCACAGCTCAAATGTCCACCTGCCAACTGATCTACAACATCATGAGCCACTCATATGAGATCCTATCACTCTGAACAGTGTGACGAGAGTTTCAGACACCATAGACTGGCTACCCGGCCTGGTGGAGATATGTTGTGCTCAGAGACAATATTGAGTTGTTAATTAAGACTGCTAAACTGTATACACTTATGAAATGCATATAAGCATGTTCATTTTAGATATGTGGACAATAGGCATATGATAAATACACGTGTTGTTGTTGCAAATATATGTACATTTATGTTTTAGTAAGTTTTCCAAAGAGGCACATAGTGGTCCTGTTGTTCCATTGATTGGACTGGATTTTTGCGTCCAATATTAAGTAGCTGAATGACTTGGAATGTTCTGCCTGAACTTAATAAACATGCAATTAAGATACATTCCTGTCTGTAATTACTAGGACCTACTTAGTCACCTTACTTATTCACTTTTGACAAATAATTACTTTATGCGGTCAAATTTTGTTTGCATTACTTTGTATACTTTTGTTTTAATTACTTTGTATACTTTTGTTTTAATTACTTTGTATACTTTTGTTTGAAATAAACATTCAAAGTCAAGAGGTGTGTTGTGTGGAGTTTATATGAGTACTGTGTGTTGATGGAGTTTCAGTAATAACATGAAATATCCTTTGGAACGCAATGCAATACAACACACTATGGATAAATGAAGATGCTGTGGTGTATATTTTCAACACTGTATAGAGAGCCGTTGTTTCTTCACCATGCCTGCTTCTATCTGGGTCTATTGTTCTGAAGGAATGTGCAGCAATCATTGGCAAATTAGGATTCAATACAGACTTGATTGGCCCATCAATGACTCAATGACTTTTCTTGAATAACAAGCAGGTGGATAGATAGACTTAGCCTGGTAAACCCTCCCTCCGGAAATCTCATTTCCATTTGATTCCAGGAGTGGAATCAAATGGAAATTCACACATTGGGACATGAATAGAGAGTGTTTTTTTTACATGTAAATGTATGCAGGTCATACAGAATTGATATAATTGACATTTACAGAGAATGAATATAATGTAATTTACACTATACTTATACAAGCTGAATGTAATTAGCATTATACTTTAAAAGCCACATGTAGTTTAACTAGTGACTTAAAATGACTTGAATTGATTATGATGTGTAAAATGTATACAGTTTGATACTTCATAGCTGCCCTGCAGTCTGTTTTCAAACAGACCCATTTTTTATATAAATGTGATATTTACTCTCTCGCCAGGCCGAAAGGCATGGCGAGAGAGTATGTTTTAACCCCTGTCCGTCCGTCCGTCTGTCAGCAGCTAATCTCTGGCACCGTTGGCTTGATCGCAGCGAAACTGTGCACACACACTCCCTGGATGCCAATTCAGAACCTCTGCCCCAACATTTTCACATGGGCCTGTTATAGCGCCACCAGGAGGCCGATTTGTAAAAAAAAACACGTCATACAAATCGGTACACAGTATCTCTATAGTCATGTGATCAACCCGGATCTGTCCGATTTCCCAGATTCCATCGTCATTGGCTAAGGTTGGCCTCCAAAGTTTGCAGGATTGGTCCGTTTTGAACAAAATGCCTCACATCATGAACGCAGCTTGCAATTTCCGTGAAATTTCACATGCACATTCCCATTAGGCCGAGGAAGAAATGCCACTTAATTTTTTTCAAATCTGCCTCATGGTATCGCTATAACAGGCCGATTTGTGCCAATAACTGCACCGAGCTGTGTAAAACTTTGTTTGCACACTCTCTAGAGGCCAAGGAAAAACCTTTGCCCTGCATTTTTCACATTTGCCTTTTATAGGGCCACCAGGAGGCCGTCTAAAGTCAAATGCATTTTTTTTTTGCACACACATTCGCACTTCGTTGAGGAACAAATGCCACCCTTTTAACATTGCCCTATTATAGCGCCACCAGGAGGCAGATTTTTGCAACACTTTTCTTTTTTATATTACTCCAACAGATTTTGTCCAAACATCATGCAAATCGGTACATATTATCTCTGTAGTCAAGTGATCAAGATGGTTCCGTCCGATTTTTCCTATTCCATCCTGATTGGCGAATTCCGAACATTGCTGGCCCACAACAACCTACCTGACCTGGCGGAAACCTGTGCTCTGAGGAGCACTTTTTCTAGTTCTCTCTCAGTTTCCAAGCTTTGTGTGAGAGGGCTGCATGTTCATGAATAGGCTACTATCGGACACAGGAATAAAAACATATATATAGTAGTAGTAAATAGTAAGAACACAGGGAAGCTCGAATTAAAAAGCGGACATCATGCCAAAACAAAAAATACAAGTTTGGCAGAACAGCTGTTGTTGGTGGAGAAAGCTTGTGTAAAAACGTGGATGTTATCTATGGTCTGGATAATGGAGTATGCGGTACCGTAACACATATAGTTAGTTCTGACAATGACATCTTTCCTAAAACAGTTTATGTCAAATTTGATGATGATCAGGTTGGCATACAAAGGAGGAAACCTGCAAGTGTGTCAATAGATGCACAGGGTTCTACAGGTATTGAAGCAGAGGAAGAAAGGGTCACAAATAAAGGTGGGTTGCGACGAAAATTTTCACTTAAACTTGCTTGGGCTTGTACAGTACATAAAGTGCGAGGCATTACTGATTTGATTCATTACAGAGAAATGAATCAACCACACTTTGCAATTTCCCAGAATTGTGAATATTCTTGTTGTTATGTCTTGTTGATGTCATGTCTTATAAAAAACTAATAAAAAACAATAAAAAAAGGACTTAATTTCATCTTTATTTGATTTGATTTGTATTCATGTTTGCATCATAAAATGAAATGAATGTAGTGTTGACAAGTGTATGTGAATGTATATCAGGATGTTATGTCTTTAGGTTGTTTGTTCTTAATGCTCAATAATCTTCACATCAAATCTGATCCATCACATTTTTAGCAATGTAAATGGTTAATAATATAGGTGAGCCTGCTAGCTTTTTAATAATATTGCATTCAATTATTTATCTTTCTAAATGGGAAATCCCACTTCATAATTATATGTAGTTGTGAAAGGCATGAGTAGCAAAATGTTTGCTTTATTTTCAATTATTTCACAGATTATTTTGACGTAATTGAATATACTTTTTATTTTTCCTTCCTACTTAGGTCTACTTAACTTTTTTATTTTTGCAATTTTATTTGTTATCAATATTCACACTTGAAAATGAAATGAAAGTAGTGTTGGAAGGGAACACTGAACCTATAGTGAGTAAGGTTGTGATTGGTGGACAGATGGTTCTATTGTTCTCCTCTCCTCTTTGGCCAATCATTGCAAGCATTTAGAGTTTCCACCTCAGGCTCTCTATATGAAGAGTGTGTAGTTGTAATGTCTCCACAACTCCTCCAGGATATCAATCATTTCAACCAGAACTGACTGTGGACTCCAGACTTCAGGTGAAGATGAACTCTCTAGACTGCACCAGGAACATTTCTGCTGAGCAGGTGGAACCCAAAGACCATCAAGATCTCTGTAAGTTATAGTTTGGGTTTGTTTGGTTTTCCTTGTCTATAATATTTTTTATTTTATTGTATTGTGTCCTGTAGTTTTGGTGTAGGTTAGATTATATCAGTTTAGTGTCTTTCATCTATGATATATTATTAGTATTATATTGTGAATATATCCATTTGCAGTTGTTTGTAATTTATTATTTTGTCATCACTAGTTAGCTAATTAGCCATGACTTTAAAAGGCCAAAGAAAAATTAAGATTATACTGGGATGTGTATGTATTGACGTACAAAATGAAGATGGTCTTCAAGGAGGGATTCGTAACAGTTTTAACGTAATGGTAAATTCCTAGATTATTTTATCTTTCAACTTCTCAACTATCTTCCCTTTGTCTTCTTTCCAACCCAGTGTTGCATATTCCTTCTGGCTTCCCTGTCCTACCAGCAGTACAAAGAAGCTTGGCTAAACCCAAAAAGCACAGCTGTGGCCAGTGTGGAAAACGCTTCAGTGAATGTCCAGCCTTAAGACGCACTAGAGAATACACACTGGATGAAGGCCATTCCACTGTGACCAATGTGGGAGCAGGTTTATTACAACATCTCACTTCTGGAATTTTCTGGATCACCAGAAAATTCACACTGGAGAAAGACTATTCCAGTGTGGGAACAACTACAAAACAAAAGCTCACTGTGGTGTGAATAGAGAAACCCTATGGATGTGATCTGTGTGGAAAACACTTCACTCAAAAGTCCAACCTTAAAAACACAAGGAAATTCACTCTGGAGCAGTGTGCGATCAAGTTTAAGACCAGATCTGAATTAATAATACACCAGAGAATCAATACTGGTGAGAAATGCTATGGATGTGTTCAGTGTGGACATCACAGCTCAAATGTCCACCTGCCAACTGATCTACAACATCATGAGCCACTCATATGAGATCCTATCACTCTGAACAGTGTGACGAGAGTTTCAGACACCATAGACTGGCTACCCGGCCTGGTGGAGATATGTTGTGCTCAGAGACAATATTGAGTTGTTAATTAAGACTGCTAAACTGTATACACTTATGAAATGCATATAAGCATGTTCATTTTAGATATGTGGACAATAGGCATATGATAAATACACGTGTTGTTGTTGCAAATATATGTACATTTATGTTTTAGTAAGTTTTCCAAAGAGGCACATAGTGGTCCTGTTGTTCCATTGATTGGACTGGATTTTTGCGTCCAATATTAAGTAGCTGAATGACTTGGAATGTTCTGCCTGAACTTAATAAACATGCAATTAAGATACATTCCTGTCTGTAATTACTAGGACCTACTTAGTCACCTTACTTATTCACTTTTGACAAATAATTACTTTATGCGGTCAAATTTTGTTTGCATTACTTTGTATACTTTTGTTTTAATTACTTTGTATACTTTTGTTTTAATTACTTTGTATACTTTTGTTTGAAATAAACATTCAAAGTCAAGAGGTGTGTTGTGTGGAGTTTATATGAGTACTGTGTGTTGATGGAGTTTCAGTAATAACATGAAATATCCTTTGGAACGCAATGCAATACAACACACTATGGATAAATGAAGATGCTGTGGTGTATATTTTCAACACTGTATAGAGAGCCGTTGTTTCTTCACCATGCCTGCTTCTATCTGGGTCTATTGTTCTGAAGGAATGTGCAGCAATCATTGGCAAATTAGGATTCAATACAGACTTGATTGGCCCATCAATGACTCAATGACTTTTCTTGAATAACAAGCAGGTGGATAGATAGACTTAGCCTGGTAAACCCTCCCTCCGGAAATCTCATTTCCATTTGATTCCAGGAGTGGAATCAAATGGAAATTCACACATTGGGACATGAATAGAGAGTGTTTTTTTTACATGTAAATGTATGCAGGTCATACAGAATTGATATAATTGACATTTACAGAGAATGAATATAATGTAATTTACACTATACTTATACAAGCTGAATGTAATTAGCATTATACTTTAAAAGCCACATGTAGTTTAACTAGTGACTTAAAATGACTTGAATTGATTATGATGTGTAAAATGTATACAGTTTGATACTTCATAGCTGCCCTGCAGTCTGTTTTCAAACAGACCCATTTTTTATATAAATGTGATATTTACTCTCTCGCCAGGCCGAAAGGCATGGCGAGAGAGTATGTTTTAACCCCTGTCCGTCCGTCCGTCTGTCAGCAGCTAATCTCTGGCACCGTTGGCTTGATCGCAGCGAAACTGTGCACACACACTCCCTGGATGCCAATTCAGAACCTCTGCCCCAACATTTTCACATGGGCCTGTTATAGCGCCACCAGGAGGCCGATTTGTAAAAAAAACACGTCATACAAATCGGTACACAGTATCTCTATAGTCATGTGATCAACCCGGATCTGTCCGATTTCCCAGATTCCATCGTCATTGGCTAAGGTTGGCCTCCAAAGTTTGCAGGATTGGTCCGTTTTGAACAAAATGCCTCACATCATGAACGCAGCTTGCAATTTCCGTGAAATTTCACATGCACATTCCCATTAGGCCGAGGAAGAAATGCCACTTAATTTTTTTCAAATCTGCCTCATGGTATCGCTATAACAGGCCGATTTGTGCCAATAACTGCACCGAGCTGTGTAAAACTTTGTTTGCACACTCTCTAGAGGCCAAGGAAAAACCTTTGCCCTGCATTTTTCACATTTGCCTTTTATAGGGCCACCAGGAGGCCGTCTAAAGTCAAATGCATTTTTTTTTTGCACACACATTCGCACTTCGTTGAGGAACAAATGCCACCCTTTTAACATTGCCCTATTATAGCGCCACCAGGAGGCAGATTTTTGCAACACTTTTCTTTTTTATATTACTCCAACAGATTTTGTCCAAACATCATGCAAATCGGTACATATTATCTCTGTAGTCAAGTGATCAAGATGGTTCCGTCCGATTTTTCCTATTCCATCCTGATTGGCGAATTCCGAACATTGCTGGCCCACAACAACCTACCTGACCTGGCGGAAACCTGTGCTCTGAGGAGCACTTTTTCTAGTTCTCTCTCAGTTTCCAAGCTTTGTGTGAGAGGGCTGCATGTTCATGAATAGGCTACTATCGGACACAGGAATAAAAACATATATATAGTAGTAGTAAATAGTAAGAACACAGGGAAGCTCGAATTAAAAAGCGGACATCATGCCAAAACAAAAAATACAAGTTTGGCAGAACAGCTGTTGTTGGTGGAGAAAGCTTGTGTAAAAACGTGGATGTTATCTATGGTCTGGATAATGGAGTATGCGGTACCGTAACACATATAGTTAGTTCTGACAATGACATCTTTCCTAAAACAGTTTATGTCAAATTTGATGATGATCAGGTTGGCATACAAAGGAGGAAACCTGCAAGTGTGTCAATAGATGCACAGGGTTCTACAGGTATTGAAGCAGAGGAAGAAAGGGTCACAAATAAAGGTGGGTTGCGACGAAAATTTTCACTTAAACTTGCTTGGGCTTGTACAGTACATAAAGTGCGAGGCATTACTGATTTGATTCATTACAGAGAAATGAATCAACCACACTTTGCAATTTCCCAGAATTGTGAATATTCTTGTTGTTATGTCTTGTTGATGTCATGTCTTATAAAAAACTAATAAAAAACAATAAAAAAAGGACTTAATTTCATCTTTATTTGATTTGATTTGTATTCATGTTTGCATCATAAAATGAAATGAATGTAGTGTTGACAAGTGTATGTGAATGTATATCAGGATGTTATGTCTTTAGGTTGTTTGTTCTTAATGCTCAATAATCTTCACATCAAATCTGATCCATCACATTTTTAGCAATGTAAATGGTTAATAATATAGGTGAGCCTGCTAGCTTTTTAATAATATTGCATTCAATTATTTATCTTTCTAAATGGGAAATCCCACTTCATAATTATATGTAGTTGTGAAAGGCATGAGTAGCAAAATGTTTGCTTTATTTTCAATTATTTCACAGATTATTTTGACGTAATTGAATATACTTTTTATTTTTCCTTCCTACTTAGGTCTACTTAACTTTTTTATTTTTGCAATTTTATTTGTTATCAATATTCACACTTGAAAATGAAATGAAAGTAGTGTTGGAAGGGAACACTGAACCTATAGTGAGTAAGGTTGTGATTGGTGGACAGATGGTTCTATTGTTCTCCTCTCCTCTTTGGCCAATCATTGCAAGCATTTAGAGTTTCCACCTCAGGCTCTCTATATGAAGAGTGTGTAGTTGTAATGTCTCCACAACTCCTCCAGGATATCAATCATTTCAACCAGAACTGACTGTGGACTCCAGACTTCAGGTGAAGATGAACTCTCTAGACTGCACCAGGAACATTTCTGCTGAGCAGGTGGAACCCAAAGACCATCAAGATCTCTGTAAGTTATAGTTTGGGTTTGTTTGGTTTTCCTTGTCTATAATATTTTTTATTTTATTGTATTGTGTCCTGTAGTTTTGGTGTAGGTTAGATTATATCAGTTTAGTGTCTTTCATCTATGATATATTATTAGTATTATATTGTGAATATATCCATTTGCAGTTGTTTGTAATTTATTATTTTGTCATCACTAGTTAGCTAATTAGCCATGACTTTAAAAGGCCAAAGAAAAATTAAGATTATACTGGGATGTGTATGTATTGACGTACAAAATGAAGATGGTCTTCAAGGAGGGATTCGTAACAGTTTTAACGTAATGGTAAATTCCTAGATTATTTTATCTTTCAACTTCTCAACTATCTTCCCTTTGTCTTCTTTCCAACCCAGTGTTGCATATTCCTTCTGGCTTCCCTGTCCTACCAGCAGTACAAAGAAGCTTGGCTAAACCCAAAAAGCACAGCTGTGGCCAGTGTGGAAAACGCTTCAGTGAATGTCCAGCCTTAAGACGCACTAGAGAATACACACTGGATGAAGGCCATTCCACTGTGACCAATGTGGGAGCAGGTTTATTACAACATCTCACTTCTGGAATTTTCTGGATCACCAGAAAATTCACACTGGAGAAAGACTATTCCAGTGTGGGAACAACTACAAAACAAAAGCTCACTGTGGTGTGAATAGAGAAACCCTATGGATGTGATCTGTGTGGAAAACACTTCACTCAAAAGTCCAACCTTAAAAACACAAGGAAATTCACTCTGGAGCAGTGTGCGATCAAGTTTAAGACCAGATCTGAATTAATAATACACCAGAGAATCAATACTGGTGAGAAATGCTATGGATGTGTTCAGTGTGGACATCACAGCTCAAATGTCCACCTGCCAACTGATCTACAACATCATGAGCCACTCATATGAGATCCTATCACTCTGAACAGTGTGACGAGAGTTTCAGACACCATAGACTGGCTACCCGGCCTGGTGGAGATATGTTGTGCTCAGAGACAATATTGAGTTGTTAATTAAGACTGCTAAACTGTATACACTTATGAAATGCATATAAGCATGTTCATTTTAGATATGTGGACAATAGGCATATGATAAATACACGTGTTGTTGTTGCAAATATATGTACATTTATGTTTTAGTAAGTTTTCCAAAGAGGCACATAGTGGTCCTGTTGTTCCATTGATTGGACTGGATTTTTGCGTCCAATATTAAGTAGCTGAATGACTTGGAATGTTCTGCCTGAACTTAATAAACATGCAATTAAGATACATTCCTGTCTGTAATTACTAGGACCTACTTAGTCACCTTACTTATTCACTTTTGACAAATAATTACTTTATGCGGTCAAATTTTGTTTGCATTACTTTGTATACTTTTGTTTTAATTACTTTGTATACTTTTGTTTTAATTACTTTGTATACTTTTGTTTGAAATAAACATTCAAAGTCAAGAGGTGTGTTGTGTGGAGTTTATATGAGTACTGTGTGTTGATGGAGTTTCAGTAATAACATGAAATATCCTTTGGAACGCAATGCAATACAACACACTATGGATAAATGAAGATGCTGTGGTGTATATTTTCAACACTGTATAGAGAGCCGTTGTTTCTTCACCATGCCTGCTTCTATCTGGGTCTATTGTTCTGAAGGAATGTGCAGCAATCATTGGCAAATTAGGATTCAATACAGACTTGATTGGCCCATCAATGACTCAATGACTTTTCTTGAATAACAAGCAGGTGGATAGATAGACTTAGCCTGGTAAACCCTCCCTCCGGAAATCTCATTTCCATTTGATTCCAGGAGTGGAATCAAATGGAAATTCACACATTGGGACATGAATAGAGAGTGTTTTTTTTACATGTAAATGTATGCAGGTCATACAGAATTGATATAATTGACATTTACAGAGAATGAATATAATGTAATTTACACTATACTTATACAAGCTGAATGTAATTAGCATTATACTTTAAAAGCCACATGTAGTTTAACTAGTGACTTAAAATGACTTGAATTGATTATGATGTGTAAAATGTATACAGTTTGATACTTCATAGCTGCCCTGCAGTCTGTTTTCAAACAGACCCATTTTTTATATAAATGTGATATTTACTCTCTCGCCAGGCCGAAAGGCATGGCGAGAGAGTATGTTTTAACCCCTGTCCGTCCGTCCGTCTGTCAGCAGCTAATCTCTGGCACCGTTGGCTTGATCGCAGCGAAACTGTGCACACACACTCCCTGGATGCCAATTCAGAACCTCTGCCCCAACATTTTCACATGGGCCTGTTATAGCGCCACCAGGAGGCCGATTTGTAAAAAAAACACGTCATACAAATCGGTACACAGTATCTCTATAGTCATGTGATCAACCCGGATCTGTCCGATTTCCCAGATTCCATCGTCATTGGCTAAGGTTGGCCTCCAAAGTTTGCAGGATTGGTCCGTTTTGAACAAAATGCCTCACATCATGAACGCAGCTTGCAATTTCCGTGAAATTTCACATGCACATTCCCATTAGGCCGAGGAAGAAATGCCACTTAATTTTTTTCAAATCTGCCTCATGGTATCGCTATAACAGGCCGATTTGTGCCAATAACTGCACCGAGCTGTGTAAAACTTTGTTTGCACACTCTCTAGAGGCCAAGGAAAAACCTTTGCCCTGCATTTTTCACATTTGCCTTTTATAGGGCCACCAGGAGGCCGTCTAAAGTTAAATGCATTTTTTTTTTGCACACACATTCGCACTTCGTTGAGGAACAAATGCCACCCTTTTAACATTGCCCTATTATAGCGCCACCAGGAGGCAGATTTTTGCAACACTTTTCTTTTTTATATTACTCCAACAGATTTTGTCCAAACATCATGCAAATCGGTACATATTATCTCTGTAGTCAAGTGATCAAGATGGTTCCGTCCGATTTTTCCTATTCCATCCTGATTGGCGAATTCCGAACATTGCTGGCCCACAACAACCTACCTGACCTGGCGGAAACCTGTGCTCTGAGGAGCACTTTTTCTAGTTCTCTCTCAGTTTCCAAGCTTTGTGTGAGAGGGCTGCATGTTCATGAATAGGCTACTATCGGACACAGGAATAAAAACATATATATAGTAGTAGTAAATAGTAAGAACACAGGGAAGCTCGAATTAAAAAGCGGACATCATGCCAAAACAAAAAATACAAGTTTGGCAGAACAGCTGTTGTTGGTGGAGAAAGCTTGTGTAAAAACGTGGATGTTATCTATGGTCTGGATAATGGAGTATGCGGTACCGTAACACATATAGTTAGTTCTGACAATGACATCTTTCCTAAAACAGTTTATGTCAAATTTGATGATGATCAGGTTGGCATACAAAGGAGGAAACCTGCAAGTGTGTCAATAGATGCACAGGGTTCTACAGGTATTGAAGCAGAGGAAGAAAGGGTCACAAATAAAGGTGGGTTGCGACGAAAATTTTCACTTAAACTTGCTTGGGCTTGTACAGTACATAAAGTGCGAGGCATTACTGTTGATAGCGCTGTGGTGTGTCTTAAGAAAACATTTTCTGCAGGACAGGCATATGTGGCATTACGTTGTGTTAGAAGCTTGGCAGGGTTGGTTATTCAAGAATTTGAAGCAAAAAACATATATTGTAAGGATGACATTAAAGATGCAATTCAGAGTATGCCCCCATTCTTGATTGAATATCAAGAAAGGCACACATTGAAGACGAACACTTTACTGTGTTTTTGATGAATGTGCAAAATTTTACATGTAGTTGTGTTCAACGTAGGTTCGGGAGTAGAGACCGCCCTCTGCTCAGCCACTCAAGTTCATGATCAAGTTCACCTGCACTGCTTATCTCTCAGCCAATCCACGTAGCAATCACTACAGTATAAATACACCTGCGATTGTATCACTTACCTGTTTGATTTCGCTCGCGATACTCAGACAACACAAACACCAACAAGCAACTATAAGTAATCGCCTTTTCTTTTGCTCGCAATCGCAGGTAAAAAAGCAGTTTTCCATTTGTTCTTTTCTCCTCATATCTAAGCAGCAGCACTGTTGCTAAACCAATTAAAGCTAAAGTTAAAACAACAGTGCAAGTGTTTATAGATCAAAGCAGGTAGTATATCAGGTATTGTATAGCGTGCGTCCTCCGCCGTTCCATCAATGGACGAGCGCGAATTACACTTGCATGCCTCCGACGACGAGGAGCTGTTTTCTCTGTCACCGTTCTCCCATACGGTGTCAGAGTCCAGCTTCTCGTCGTACGTCCGCGGGTCCGAACCCGAACCTCGGCTCCCGCCAGCGCAGCCGAGACGCGATCAGCGGAGCGGACCCGCGGACGCGTCCTCCTCTCGCCGCGCCGCCGTCACAGCCGGCGGCAGTTCGCACGGCCCCGTGCCGCTGCTTTCCATCTCCTTGTGGACTGTCGCCGGCCTACAGAGCGTGCTCGCGGCGAGGGGGGTTCCCTTCTCCAGAGCAGACCGCAAACCCGAACTGTTTCAAGCCTACCTGGCCCACCTCAGCCCAGCAGTTCCAGGTCCAGCGGCCCCGCCCACGCAGGCTCTAGGCTCCGCCTCCGCCTCCCTCCGCCTCCCTCCTACCCCCCCTCCTCCCCTCCTTTCCCTGCGCAGCCGTCCACTATCATCTTGACGTTACAGCGCCCCCCTAACAGGACGGCACATCTTGCCTCCTCCTCCAGTGCAGCATAGCTGGCTGCTTCCTTTCCCGGAGCGGTGCCGTGCGCCTTCCTCCCTCCCTTCCTCCCTCCCTCCCTTCCCCCTCCTCCCGGCGCCGTGCGCCCCCCGGCCCCCTCGAACGGCACCGCGTGCCTTCCCCAGACCGGCGCTGTGCGCCTTCTCCCCGACGCCGTGCGTCTCTCTCCCCACTTCCCGACGATCGGCGCAGCGCGCCTCCCTCTCCGGAACTCCACAGTCCGCCTTCCCCGGGTCGGCACGCACGTTCCTCCCGGCACCGTGCGCCCCTCACCCATCATCGTCACGCCAGGACAGCCCGTTGTCCCGCACCGGGCCGCTCAGCTCTTCACCACTCCCGCCTCGGCCCGGCCGCCGCCGCGCCCCCCACCGGGGATGCACCCTCCACAGGGGCTGCACCCCCGCACACCTGGCAGCCTACTCAGGCCCTGCCCCCGCCCACTCAGGCCCTGCCCCCGCCCACTCAGGCCCTGCCCCCGCCCACTCAGGCCCTGCCCCCGCCCACTGTGGCCGCCCCACTTCCTCCGCCTCAGTCTGCACCGCCTACTGAGCCCGTACCTCCTACCGGGTCTGCGACACTCACCCAGACCCCCTCACTACCCAACCCGGCCCAACTGTTCTCGCTCCTCTCCTCCATCTACTCCCAGGCCCCGCAGGCGTCCTCCAGCCTCGCACCCGACCCCTTCTCCGCGTTCCAAGGGGCTAACCTGTTTAACGCTTTCACCCCCCCAGCCTCCACCCACACCCTGGCCACGGCCACCCCAGCCGAGCCTCCCCTAGCCGAGGCAACCCGGCCCTCTCCCGTTAGTGTTTCCCTCCGACAGCAAATCTTGAACGGTGGGTACGTCGACCTGGCGGTACTCCTCCAGCCGTCCATCATCGACCCCCTTCGCAATAGGGAAATTACAACGCCCTTCGGGTTCCTGGCCCAACTCCGCCAGTCCCTCCCCACCCGCTCCCGCGATCTCACCCCAAGTGAATTCGCTTATTCATTCTCCCTCTTCAGGGACATCATTTGCTCCGTTTACCCCGGCCGTCGGGCCGAATTGGATCAGTATTGTTCAATATACTAGAGCTGGCCATTCGGTTCGGCGGCACGGGGTACTATAATTACCACGTTCTGTTTGCCACAGCAGCAGCCGCCCGCATCCAACAATTCAATGTCAATTCATACTGGGGGGCCCTGGACCGTGAACTCTACTGCAGGGTGTTCACGGCCAGGGTCGCGCTGTGTTGCGACTTGTGCGGAGCCCCTTCCCACCCGTCCGCCGTCTGCACCACGGCCACCGAAAAGCCCCGGCAAAGTGGCAAACCACTTCAGTCCACCACCGCCAATCCACCACCCCTTTTTCCCCGCAGTCGATCCGCTGCACCTCCCCCCTCCATAGTCCCCAGGCTATTCTCCAATTTCTCCCGTTCCGTGCAGCCCTCCAACGCCAACGATGCTAGAGGGAGGCCCGTGTTGTTTCAGGCCGGCAGGCAAATCTGCAACAATTTTAACGACGCTGGTTGCTCATCATCGGCTTGCCGCTTCTTGCACGTTTGTTCATTCTGCGGGGGAGCTCATGCTCGCCCCGCCTGCCCCCACAACCCCACATCCACTCCTACCGCGTGACTAACACAGTACCTTCGAACGCCCATCATCATCCCAGCCCTCACCACTGCCCTCCGTAATCACCCCGACCGGCCATTCGTCAATTTCCTCATCAACGGGTTCACCCACGGTTTCCACCCCGGATTAACCGTCACCCCCACCACATCCCACACCTGCCACAACCTGCAATCCGCCATCACCGACCCAGACGCAGTCGACACCCTTATTGCTAAGGAGGTAAGGGAGGGGTTCATGATGGGGCCCTTCGACACACCACCATTCCCCGTGTACCGGATCAGCCCCATCGGCGTGGCGACCCATAAATACTCGGGGAAGAAGCGCCTCATCATGGACCTCTCCTCTCCCCATAACTCTCACGTCCCCAGCATCAACAGCACCATCCCCAGTCATGATTTTTCCATGAAATACTCCACCATCACTCACGCAATAAACCTCATCCATCTTGCCGGTCACGGGGCCATGCTGTCCAAAGCAGACATTACAAACGCGTTCAAGGTACTGCCCTTACACCCCGAATTTTGGCCTTTTTCGGGGTGGCCTGGAAGGGCTCTTTTTATTTTTCTGTTAGGCTCACCTTCGGCTGTAAAAGCAGCCCCAAATTGTTTGACTCATTATCCGAAGCCCCGTGTTGGATCTTATCAAATAATCACCACGTCCCACACCTCGTTCACCTACTCGACGACTTCCTAGTCGTCGAGCCCCCCTCTGCCCCCCTAGCACACGGCCTCTCCACCATCCGAAGGGTTTTCGCAGAACTAGGCGTCCCCCTCTCGAGGAGAAAACAATTGGCCCCTCGACCAAGCTAGAGTTCCTGGGCATCACCCTCGACACCATCGCTTTCGAGGCCTCCCTCCCCCCGGAGAAGCTAAACCGAATAACCCTCCTCTTGCACAACTACCTCCTGGCCCCCATCTGCACCAAACGTCAGTTGTTAGCCCTACTCGGCCATATCAACTTCGCACTCCGCATCATCCCCCAAGGCCGTCCCTTCATTTCTCACCTCCTCACCACAGCCTCCTCCGTTCCCAACCTGCACGATAACGTCACGATAGATCATTCCTCCCGCACAGACCTCCGCCTCTGGCTCCACCTCCTCACCAATTGGAACGGCATCACCCTATTTCATGACACGATAATTTCCAACCCTCATGACATCCAACTGTACACTGACGCGGCCCCCTCCCCCTCCCCATATACCCGGTCACAATAACCTCATCTCTGATTCTCTCTCCCGTCTCTCCTTCCAGAGGTTTCGACAGCTGGCGCCGGACGCGGACCTCTACCCAACATCCATCCCTCCGTTTTCAGAGACCATCTTCATCTGAACCCCCAGCTCCGTCACCTCCTCATCCAGTCACGCCACCACATCATCAACGGTTTCGCACCCAGGACACTCACCACCTACCTCACAGCATGGAACACTTTCAAGAGGTTCCACACCAACACCGGCACCCCCTTCCCCTCAACTGACGTCACCATTATCGCAGCATTCCTGACGCACTGCCACTCCCATCTCCACCTCCGCACCTCCACCCTCCAGGTCTACCTCAGCGGGGTCGGCTTTTTCTTCCGCCTGTTGGACGGATTCCCGAGCCCGGCCATCTCCCATCCCCACATCACCATGCTGCTTCGGGGCCTTCGCCGCAGCGAAGTCCCGACCACACCCAGACGTCATCCCCTAACCTCCGACCTGGTTCTCCACTGCCTCCGTACCCTCCGTGCCGGCTACCTCACACCCCACATCTCCTCCACCCTGGAAAGCATGTTCCTCCTGGCTTTTTTCGGTTTCCTCCGGTGCTCCGAGCTGACCTCCTCATCCTCCCGGTACGACCCCTCCCACCATCCAAGCCTGGCCGACATCACCTTCCACTCCTCCGAATCCCACACCTTCACCCTCAAGCGCAACAAGACGGACCAGCTGGGGCGTTCATCCACCATTCATCTCTTCAGGACAGACTCCCCCCTCAGTCCATACGAGCCCATCCTCCGCTACGTCGCCACGAGACGTTCCCTGCACGCCACACCTCAAGACCCCCTCTTCATCACAGAAACCGGCTCAATCGTCACCCGTACCTGGTTCCACCACCACCTCCGTCAAGTCCTCTCCCTGTCCGGCCTCCCGCCCCAACTATACTCCGGTCACTCCTTCCGGATCGGCGCCGCCACCACCGCATCCCGGCAAGGCCTCCCGGACCATCTGGTACGCATCCTCGGACGGTGGTCCTCCCAGGCGTACCACTCGTACATACGGACCAACATCCAAGACGTGCACCACGCACACATCACCCTGGGTCGCTTGTAACTGCCGCATATTCCTAGCCTGTCCGCCCCGGAAGGGGGTCCCCTCCTTCGTGATCCTTCCCGAGGTTTCTTCCACCCGACCCTCCCGGTGGGAGTTTTTCCTCGCCCGACCGAGGGTCCAAGGACAGGAGGAATCATGTGACAGTTGCCCGCCTAGACCCCCCCCCCCCCCCCCCCGGTCACCTCCACAACCGACGCAGCCTTTTGGGGGCAGCGTTTCCATCAGCTCATCTCCCAAGCAGCCCACTTCGGCTAATATTAGAGATCCGGATAAGTGGCTGCCCGCCTAGACCCTCTGGTCATCTCCACAAACCGATGTTGCCTTTTGGGGATAGCGTTCGGAGCAGAGGCGACAGACAGCTCCAGGGCCGAGCAACCATGGTCGTCTGGCTCCCGAGACTACACCCCCACCCTGAGTCTCGCCCCACCTCGGGCTCCTCATCAATACACATACTGCACATCTCATTCCTTCAATAAATACTGTTTAACCTGAGCAGAAGGTGTGGTCTCTTACTAGTGAACCAACATGTAGCAGAATTGGCATTGTGTATTAGGTGTATTAGGCATTGTGTATCAGGTTAACTGTATTGCTGTTACAGAAACATGGCTACCTGCTGCTTCCTCATTTGAAGCAGTAAATATTGATGGTTATAGTTTTCATAATTGTCCAAGAAGTGTATCTTGCAGTAGCAACAACCCAAAATCGATTGCATTGCAAGGGCAGCAACATGGTGGGGTTGGCTTGTATAGTGTAGATGATGTTGCATACAACATTATCAAAGTACCACACCAAGTTAATGTGGAATGTTTGGTTTACAATTGTGTTACTTATAACATTTTAGTCGCAGTCATTTATCAACCACCATCTCATCCCATGTCTTTGTTTAAAGAACATCTAGGCAAGTCACTTGATTGGCTAGATCCATTAAGTAACACAATTGCTGTCATAGGAGATTTCAATGATGACATTTTGAAGTCATCAAATGTATAACAGACAAAGGGGCTGTTCAGCTTGTCACACAACCCACAACAGAAGAAAGGCACATTAATTGACCATGTGTATATGAAAACAACACAGTATGACGTAGAGGAGAATCAATAGTGTTGCCAACGTATTTCATTGAGCCAATTTTCTTCCTCATGCACAACAAGACCTGTAGTCTCCACTGTTAGTCCCGTGGGCTCCTCAAACCATTTTCTTGCCAAAGGCTCAGATGTCTGACCATGTCTAGTGGCTGCATTACCAGCAAAGGTGCCATCAGTTCTATCCAAAATTGACTATTCTGGCCCTTTGTTTCTGTAGCTATTCACTCCCTCTCATATTTCCCACATACCACATATCTTTCAAAACTACATTACAGAGTGTACATAATGTGTTCAGCACATTGTTTATGACATATGGGCAGTTCATTAACAATTGCTTTCTTTTGTGGCTGTGCAGTCAACACATCCTCTATAGCAAATCAGATTAACCATGTAATATTTTTGCATACTGTATTAATACTCCACAACATTGGCAGGTCATATGTTAAGGTAAGGCTTGGTATATTATGCTAACAATCTCCTGTGGTTTTCATCTATAATATCCTAATGTTGTGGATGACCTAAATATATGTACTTTGAAAAAGTACCTATTTTGAGCTAGTTGCTTTGATTTTTTTTTGTAGCCTACTTGGTATGAGAGGGAGTGGATTTTTGTTCAAGATTTCAGAGACTGTAAGGGTTAAGTGTTAACAAACTTGTTCAGTTTCAGGCTATTGTTTGTCTTACAGCCTGCTTCTCCCTTCTTTCTCTGATTGGGCCATCAGACACAGAGTATTTAACAGGGCTCTGTTTTATTTGGTGACGGGAAAAGGTTCAGATCTCATGAAAAACTATTTAAACATTGTTAATGACAGAAGGGAAGGGCGTGATCATTATGGGTGGAGATGTGAATTTGACTATGAATTACAGTTCTCAAATTCTGCCCGAACCTGACCCTACCCGACCCGACGTTTTCGGGCCTAGCCTACAATCTACGCTAATTAGTCGGGCCCTAGAGGCCTATATAAAAACTGCCTCATATATATATATATATATATATATATATATATATATATATTATAATGTTAATAATAATAATAATACATGAATACAAATATAAATATATATATTAGCCTACTTTTTACTGTCTATGATATTAGCATTAAGATCCTTATTAACCCTCAATGGTTCATTTCTGAAAAAGGAGGTTATTGTAAAAAGATTTACGGGTTCCAACATGTTTGTTTACAATGAAGAGTGGACGGCGCTGGTGCCTTTTGAACCCAGGGCTGCATTAACCGCGGAACTTAGTGGAACTTGTGTTCCACGGCCTGCAGCCTGCAGGGGCCCTGTGTGAATTATGTATTTTTAAAATATATATATTATTGTATTTTTTTTTTTAAATGTATAGTATTTTATTATAATATTATATATATTCTTCTTCTTCTTATTTATAAATATGTATACATTCGGGCCCTGCTGTGTGAATTATATATATTTAGAAACATATGTTGCTTTAGTTTTAATGTTGCGCGGCGGCAGAACAGATGCAAACCTCTTGCATACCGTCGCTGGTACTGATGTGTCACTTCTACTTCCTGTAAGTAGACAAAAAAATAAAACTACTGTCGACTAATCTTTACAAGCAGCTCTTATTTTGAAATCTTCCGCTTTTAGGGTAAGTTTGTTTCTGTTAACCAGTAGACTCTGCTATCATGGTCTGTGACAGCAACACAAATAAAGAACCATGTGGATTAAACGCAAGATTTGGGCCAACGTTCATATTTACGATATGAAAACCAGCTCCTGTGACTTAAACATTGTACAAACTTTGAAAGTGCCGTGTGTTAAACTCTTTGAACCTCGGCGCAGCATGGTGAGTTAACCTTGCAATGAAGATGTGTGTGCGTGTTTGTTTGAAGTAGGCTTAGCTTAGACTGTATCTCACGTGCTGTGTTTGAATAATGTAGCTCACGGTTGTTAATGTCATCTCTGTCTGCTGTCTGTCTGTCTGTCTGTCTGTCTGTCTGTCTGTCTGTCTGTCTGTCTGTCTGTCTGTCTGTCTGTCTGTCTGTCTGTCTTAGTGCTACCATAATGTACACTGTGAAAATCTAAATGACATATTCTTAATACATTTGCTACTGTATTTTAACATCAGTCAGTCATAAAGGTGAGCCATAATATTTTTTTCTGAGGTGGTAAAAAGGTTGAGAACCACTGCGGTAGACTTCAAGAGGTCTTTTTACTTTAACTTTTCAAGTACATTTCAGAGCCTGTACTTTTGTACTTTTACTTGAGTAATTAGTTGAATGAGTACTTTTACTAAAGTCGCTTTTTACATAAGTAAATGTATCTGAGGCTACTTCTACTTTAAGTAAAGAAAGTGAGTAGTACTTTTACCATCTCTGCTGAGTATTGTTTTCTCAATTCTAAACTTGAATTGTTGAATTTCTTATGAAGAATAAGAAAATAAATATGACACATTTGTTACCCATCTCATCACCATATGTCTAGTAGCCTACGACTGTAATGACCATAAAGTAACCTCCTTAATAATAAATGTAATTTGTAATGATAGACACTGTAGTTATAGCATAGACTGTTATAGCATAGGTGCTGTGCCCAGTGCCTGTGTCAGCACCGATCGTGCTGGCGGTGGCACGTGCACCAAACGCACGTGCGCGTGAACGCACCCAATACTTTGATTTGGTGTAGTTCCACGGCCCTGAGGGGCCTTAATGCGGCCCTGTTTGAACCCGGACGTGACGTTGGACTACAAAATGACGTCAGACTTAAGAACCAAATTATTGTTGCATGTGTGAAGTACTCCCTCTTGTGGTATAAAAGTGAATTGTGATCTCCAGAGAAAAGACTGAGAGTTTAAGGTCAGGTCAGATTTAACATATGGTGAATGACTAATTGTTGAGATTAGCATGTAGCCTACATAAAACAAACTATAATTTATTATTATCATGCATTACTTTCTCTTTAATTTTGTTCAGTACTTTTGACTCATAAGTTCATATTGTTGTCTTATAATAAACATTGAAATATAAGAGGTATTTTGCGATGTGAGGTTTATTGGAGTACTGTGTGTTCATGGTACTGTCAGTCAATCACATGAAAGACCTTTTGGAAGACAATAACAAACATATGATGTTAGTTCACAAACATGTTTGACAGATCAAATAGAATATAAACTGGGTAACACATTATTGGCAGTTACACAAACAATTAAAGTCAACCTAAACATAAAAGCAATGTTGTGGTTATTTTTTGTGATGTGTTGTGTGGAGATGCTCTTATAGAGGTAAACTGATTGTTATCAGTGTTGTTGTCTTCACATCTAACTGTGGTGGTTCCTGAGTTACAATCTTTCCATTGTGGTCTTGTAGTTCTGCATGAATGAGAGGTTTTCAGCCATTGCTTCAGTTATTGCTTCTGAAAAAGTCACCAGTTCAAACAAAACAAACAACTACCCCAATGAAAGCAGTAGGTTTGTTTACATCTATAGCGTGGATATTTTAATTCCTGGATATCAGTCATTTTGGCAGATATTTTGTCACAGAGATGACATTATGTGTTGCTATATATAATTTGACGGTTTAAGCCTATGTTCATGCATGTTCAGGGGGATAACTTCTTTGTATTAATTCCTCAGCCCAAGTCTGCTCCCAATCACTCTGGTCTGAATACATGAGTTGCGAGAGTTGGTACGAGCTAGTTCGGAGAGTAAAAACATGTAGGCGTGCTGAGGTAACCGGTGAGATATTGCTCATCATCATCTGGCTCTTCTGTCCCATCTTCTTCCCTCAGTGCAGAGATCCTGACTTTCTCCTGATGTAGAAACTGGTGAAGATTCTCTGAAGTGTCTCTGTGTGTTGAGCTTGGACCTTAATGTGACCTGCTATTTGAGCTAGTTAGTTGTAACTTTATTAAAATCCTCCAGTTTCTCCTGTTTCAGCTTTGTTGATTGTTGTGAACTTATGCCCATCATGTTTTTCTGAATGCTGACACACAAGGCATGATAACTGTTCATCGTCCAGACAGAGGAAGCTGAGTTTCTCACCATGCAGAGTGCAGAGAACCTCAGACCTTGTTGACAGAGATCTTTGACTTCTCTCCTCTAAGAAGTTCTCACACAGGTTCTTCAATGCCAAGTTGATAGTAGGTTCATCCTGGGAGGAGTTTGTTTTGCAAACAGGACATTCCTTTTTCCATGTTGGTTTTCCGGTCCACCATTGCTGCAGACAAGCCTTGCAGAAGCTGTGGCTACATGACAGGATAACAGGATGTTTATATATGTCACGGCACACAGGACAGGTGAGCTCCTTTTCCTGTCGAGTCAAACAGGAAGCCATTTTGTGTGCTAGTATCTCCTCTGGAATGTTTCCTGCAGCTGACAGTCACCGGTGTTGCAACTTTACAGCAGGAGTTCTAGTAGAGAAAACAGCAGGGTTAGAACTTTATATATATATATATATATATATATATATATATATATATATATATATATATATATATATATATATATATATAGCAGCCGGGATGTGCAGGCTATTAGGCTTTAAAATGCAAAAAGAGTATCAGCACATTGTACATGAGATTAAGGAGCAAAGAGAGTATCAGTGGTAGTTACAATGTAATTGTAGTATTGGGCTGGCTTTATACTGTGAAACACATATGGTAACTTATGGTAACTTGTGTTATGTTATGTCATTTCCTCTCACTGTACCCCGACATAGCCCTTCAAATCACTGCTAGTCAAATCAAGACACATAACATTTATGAACTACATACCTGATTACTGCAAGTCCAGAAGAGATCCGATCAGCTCTTAACAACAACACAGATTAAAGTGACACCAAACCAAACATAGTCCTGCTAAATACTCACAGAGGGTGTCTGATGGGCCAATCAGAGTGGGGTGGGGGTGGGGGGCACCAACAATAGACAGAAACTGGACATCTGTTGGTCAAAAGCCCCACTTTACCCTTCACACCACTGCAACACCAAATAATCCACTCCCATGTTAAATCAAGTACACACACAGTTCATACAAAAGAAGACAAACAAAGTCTACAGTAGAGGTTAAGTTATTTCAAATGTGCTCAGTTTGTTGCTCAGCTAATGTGTCTTCCTTTGACAGGAAGATAGAAACTATAGTATCTAGTTTAGCTGAAAAGTTAGGCTTAGTTAAGACACAGGCTGTATTCTTAGCTGCTGTTTTCACAGTTGTTATATCAATTTCTGTTTCTTTATTAAAACATATCTCTTCCTTGCAGCACACTCCCAGCTTTGATAATGACATAATGGTCAACCTCTCTGCTAAATAACAATCAGCACTGTGCATTCTAGCCAATAAGGAACCATAAACTGAGAACAAAAAATGCATTTGTAATTTATTAAAACTACAAATTTGTGTTTTAACTTTGAACGTCTAGGGCAGTGGGTTCAGGGGTCATTGAGGGGGTTCCAGGGGGTCCCCAGCAAATTTAGTTAATATAGCATCAGAATATGTTCAACCACTTTAACCCTATATACATAGGCTATTTGAAAATCTAACAAATGCCAACTTTTTCATTGCACTTTCCGTTCAAAGTGGGTTAAAAACATTATAAGCTATTTCACAGTTCACTATTAAATATGTTGAAGTGTAACACTACAATTAACATGGAGTGGTGTTGCTGTGAATGGGTATGGTGCACCAATTTAATATTTTTGGTGGACACATTTTTGTTATGCATTAAAATAAATAAATAAATGGGCCTTGAGCATAACAGAATAAGATTGGTTTATTACAGCCTAAAGACCCACATAATCTGGCTCAAACTTTGATATGTTTTCATACAAGAAACCCATCTTCACACCCGCACCCACAATTTTAGTGGAACATATATTTATAAATGACGTTTAATTCACAAATCCATGGAATTAATGTATTATTACTATTAAATATTATTTAACAATAGTCAATATGAAATTAAATGCAATTCCACCACAGTGAATGATTAAACCAGAACTGCCTTATTCAATTGTTGAGCATAAATCATCATAATCTGTGTGTAGTTATAGCGGTCCAATTGACATTTATCAAACTCAGTCTGATAGGTTATTAATTTAACAACATGGAAGAACATAAATTAGCTTTAGCTTTAAATTATGATTAGCTGTCTTTAGAAAAGTAAGTAAATGGATGCAAATGTGGTCATTGATGACAATGAGACATGCCTCGGCTTCAATAGATGGCCCTGACGTGTGAACAACTCACAGGAATGTGGAGACCCCATACAAATATTATATTAGCATGTCCAAGACAAGGATGTGAAGTACAAGGTGTCAACAAGGTGTGCTCAGCCCCCAAAAGCTGATACACTTTATTCAGTCTTCAGTCACAAGGAACTTGTATCAGCAGAAAACTTGTTAACACACACCTTGTTGTCTCCGAGAGTATGTTTTACCCCCTGTCCGTCCGTCCTTGTGTGTTTGTTTGTGTGTGTGTGTGTGTGTGTGTGTGTCTGTGAACAGCTAATCTCTGGCACCGTTGGCTTGATCGCAGCGAAACTGTGCACACACACTCCCTGGATGCCAGAGCAAAACCTCTGCCCCAAATGTTTCACATGGGCCTTTTATAGCGCCACCAGGAGGCCGATTTGTGCAAAACAAATCATGAACACAGAATGCAATTTTCGTGAAATTTTGCACACACATTCCCACTAGGCAGAGGAAGAAATGCCACTTGAAAACTTTCAAATCAGCCTCATGGTGGCGCTGTAACAGGCCGATTCGTGTTTTTACCTATAACTGCAAAGATCAGTGTAAAACATTGTATGTGCATTCCCTAGTGGCCAAGGAAAAACCTTTGTCTTGCATTTTTCACATCTGCCTTTTATAGCGCCACCAGGAGGCCAACTTATGTAAAACACATTATTTTATACTACTCCTTCCAATGTTATCCAAATGTCACGCAAATCGGTACACATGATCTCTATAGTCATGTGATCAAGACGGATGTGTTTGATTTTTCGTATTCTATCCTGATTGGCTAAGATTGACATCTAAAGTTTGCATTATTGGCTTGTTTTGAACAAAATTCCGCAAATCATGAACGCACCGTCCGATTGCGGTCAAACTTTGCACACACATTCACACTATGTTGAGGAACAAATACCACCCTTTTAACATTGGCCTGTTATAGCGCCACCAGCAGGTCTAATTTAGCAGAACAAATGTTTTTAACATGCCTCAAATCATGAATGCAGTCAGTGTCCGATTGTCGTGCAAGGCCTAAGAAGAAATGGCACCCTTTTCACATTGGCCTATTATAGCGCCACCAGGAGGCCACAATAGCCTACCTGACCTGGCGGAGACCTGTGCTCAGAGGAGCACTTTTTCTAGTTCTAACTCCATTCCCCCAGTGGAACTACTGTCAGACTTGTATTCAAATGTAAAGTATTTGTAATCTATAGCAAATCAGATTAACCATGTCATATTTTCTCATACTGTATTAATACACAACATTGACAGGTCATTTGTTAAGGTAAGGCTTGGTATATACTGCTCTATTATGCAATTTCATAAAATCTACCTGTGGTTTTCATCTATAATATCCTAATGTTGTGGATGATCTAAATATATGTACTTAAATTAAAAATGAAAGTATCTATTTTGAGCTAGTTGCTTTGCTAATTATTTAGTACTTGGTATGAGAGGGAGTGGATTTCAGTTCAAGCTTTCAGAGACTGTAAGGGTTAAGTGTTAACAAACTCTTGTTCAGTTTCAGTCTATTGTTTGTCTTACACCCCTCCCTTCTCTCTGATTGGGCCATCAGACACATGGTATTCAACAGGGCTCTTGTTTTGTTTGGTGAGATATTTATTCTCTGCAAATTGTTAAGAGATGAACTTCCTTCTTCTGAACTCTTCTAAAGTAGTCCGGTAGATTATCTAGTTTGTGTGTACTTAACAAGGGATATGTTTTTGTTTTTTACAAATTACACAGAGAAGGTTCTGGTTGTAGCACCATCAGAATCAGAATCAGAATCAGTTTTATTGTCACATCACAGGTTTACAAGGTAAAAAAGTGGGTGAAATTCGTTTTTGTACATCGTTCCCATCGCAACGTTAATTTCCATAGAAAGAAGAGGGGGGAGAAGAAGAGGGGTGGGGGGCAAGTGGGAAGGAGATCAAAACAAGAGAGCAACAGATCTCCTTCCCACTTGCCCCCCACCCCTCTTCTTCATGGAGTTATTTGTGGAGATTAGTTCCTTGTGTAAGGATCAACTACTGCTGTATAGTATACTGTGTTTCCTTCCACATTTTGTCAATGCATTTCAGAGCAGTTGCTCTGGGAATGGTAGAGGACACGAATTATGAATTTGCTGCCTAAAGCTTATAAACTAGTAGCAAATTAAGGATGAATAACATGCTTGTAAATGTCTAAAGTAATGTATTTCTACCTCTCACCTATCTTCCCTTTGTCTTCAATCCAGTGTTGGATCTGGAACTAAGAAGCTTGGATAAGCCGAACCACCATTGCAACAGTACAACAAAATATAACTTGGAAGAGCAACAGGGAATGTGTACAATTACATCAATTTCTAAAGAATACCCAGTTACCAATGCTGAGTATATATCTGTCAGGAAAAATGGTTACCTTTATGGCAGACACCGGAAAAAACACTTCTAGTATAAGGCTGCAAGATTTATCATGTTCTTGTAAAGAATGCACAGAAACTGTTGAGACTGTTGGCATCCTAATTGATTTGAATGGAATGATAGTTCAGCATTCATTCACTGTGAGTTCTGAATGGCCTCTGTCCATATTGGGTCATGATTTGTTGAGTAAACTCAATTTGAACATCTATGTTAGGTAATGTCAATGTTGATGTCCATTTGATGTTTTACTGATGGTATTGAAGTTAATATCCCATCAAATAAATACACATGAATGTATTTTCATAGCATTTCGTGTCCCATAATGCTAATTTTGTAACCAATTGGCGGAAATAACAAGTTGAAGATATTAAACAAGAAAAGTGTAAATGTATACCAAAAGAAAAACATTTAAGTCAAATAAAGTCCTATATATTTTGAAATGTAAACCTGGTATCTCTCTATCTCTACAAGATTGGGAAAATGTGCAAACATTGGAGAGAAAACTACATCAGTGTATGTTACTTAACGTGCACACCCAGTCTTAAAACACAGTTGATAGTCCGTATAATTATGTATTAATTATTCATTGTTGTTTGTTAATGTTATACTCGTTGATGGACTTTCACATTGTTTTCATTTAAGTAGTTGTGTTTATAATGTCATACTTTTCAGACTTCCTAGTATTCACTTTTGACAAATAATTACTTTATACAGTATACTTTGAATTTAATTACTTTGTATACTTTTATTTTAATTACTTTGTATACTGTTGTTTGGATTACTTTGTACACTTTTGTTTGAAATAAACATTCAAAGTCAAGAGGTGTGTTGTGTGGAGTTTATATGAGTACTGTGTGTTGATGGGAGTTTCAGTAATAACATGAAATATGCTTTGGAACGCAATGCAAGACCAAACACTATGGATAAAGGAAGATGCTGTGATGTACATTTTCAACACTGTATAGAGAGCAGTTGTTTCTTCACCATGTCTGCTTCTATCTGGGTCTATTGTTCTGAAGAAATGTGCAGCAATCATTGGCAAATTAGGATTCTATACAGACTCGATTGGCCCATCAATGACTTTCTTTAATAACAATCATGATGATAGATAGATAGAGTAATTCACACACACATAGGCTGATTGATTGATTGATTGATTGATTGATGTACTTTATTTAGTAAGACATGAGAACAACAGTACATGGAAGTACAAATTCACAATACAAGGTCTACTAAACTGGAAGACTCATTAAGCGCTGAGCTTGTTTAAGATGAGATCACCATGCACACAAATCATGATGATATATAAGAGACAGACAGATATACACACTACTATACAGAACATCATACAATCATGGTGCTGCGGTTACATGGACAGTTTTATTCGGAATGAATACACTTCCATTCGGAATGAATGAATGAATTAAGAATAGAAATGCTCATGTAAACACCTCAATTGGAATAGAATATTCCATTCCAGTCTGACACAAATTCATTTTCATTGGGGTTTGAAGGGGTGGTATATACCGTTTGAATCGGTATTGACCATATAAATGTGGCACCGCTAAAAACACCCAAATACTTAAATAATGTACTTATAAATTAAACAATAAAATGCAAGTGAAAAGTTTGTATTAGTGCAGGGTGCTTAAAGCTAAATTTACCGACTACGCCACCTTTTCAGAGGTCTGGTCCTCAGTTAAAACTTTAAAAAGGCAACACAGGCTCGATGACAACTTTGAGATTTAAAAAAGGCAAAAACTTAACTGAGGCAAATGTGAACAATTGACTTTTATTTAAAATTAGCCTGATATGGTGGCATCTAAAACAGCCAAACACAATAAAATGCCTATCTAAAAACTAACTAAAATAGAATAAAACAATAAAAACTAGAAAAAGTGCTCCTCGGAGCACAAGTCTCCGCCAGGTCAGGTAGATTATTGTGGCCTCCTGGTGGCGCTATAATAGGCCAAAGTGAAAAGGGTGACATTTCTTTTTAGGCCTTGCACGAGAATCGGACACTGCATTCATGATCTGAGGCATTTTGTTCCAAAAATGTGGTTTGCTAAATTAGACCTGCTGGTTTCGCTATAACAGGCCAATGTGAAAAGGGTGGCATTTATTCCTCGGCCTAGTGGGAATGTGCATGCAAAATTTCACGGAAATCGCACACTGCGTTCATGATTTGAGGGATTTTGTTCAAAAGGGACCTATCCTGCAAACTTTGGAAGCCAATGTTAGCCAAGTAGGATGGAATATGAAATATCGGACACATCCATCTTGATCACATGACTAAAGAGATACTATGGACCGATTTGTGTGATTTTTGGACAGAATCTGAAGTAAGAGCAGAGAATGTGTTTTACAAAACTCAGCCTCCTGGTGGCGCTCTAGAAGGCAAATGTGAAAAATGCAGGGCAAAGGTTTTTCCTTGGCCTCTAGGGAGTGTGTGTGCAAAGTTTCATCAGTACAGTTATAACTAAAAACGTGAATCGCCTGTTATAGTGCCACCATGAGGCTGATGTGAACGTTTCAACGTTTCTTCCTGGGCCAAGTGAGAATCTCTGTGGAAAATTTCCCGGAAATCGCATGCTGCTTGTTCTTGTTGTTGTCTCCGCCATGCCTTTCGGCCTGGCGAAGACAACAACAAGAACAAGCAGCGAAAATAAAAATTATGGGTAGAGCACGGCAAGGTAGGAGCCTTCACACACCTCCGACGAGGCAGAGTCATAGACCCTGCCGCTGCGGTTGTTGCGTGTACAGCACTGACGTCTCCCCACGGCACGGTGTCTGTCTGTCTGCTGGTCCGCTCTCCGTCTGCTCACGCTGCCTGCTCACGCTGCCTGCTGCTCTCTGTCGGCTTGTGGGAAAACAGAAAGACTGGGCAGATCACTGGTATAATGGTTATTTAAGCTTGCTGTAGTGGCATAGCCACACCACGTAGGCCAGGTGCTGTGTAGTCAGAGACCGACGAGACAGATTCATAGACCCTGCCGCTGCGGTTGTTGCGAGTAGCCTACAGCACTGACGTCTCCCGGTCTTGGTCTGCTCACACTGCTTGCTATTCCCCGTCGGCGTGTGGCTCTCTACGGAGCCCCTAAAGGGCCATAGAGCAGATTTTTTTTTATCTTGAGCGCACGACATCCTATCTTGAGCGCACGACATCCTATCTTGAGCGCACGACATCCTAAGACATTCCCACATCATAATAAAGTGAGGGAACAAGATCCTTATGTCGTGCCCTCAAGATCCTTATGTCGTGCCCTCAAGATCCTTATCTCGTTCTAACGTCTTATTAACTTGAGCGCTCGAGATCCTAAGACATTCCCACATCATAATAAAGTGTGGGAACAAGATCCTTATGTCGTGCCCTCAAGATCCTTATCTCGTGCCCTCAAGATCCTTATCTCGTTCTAACGTCTTATTAACTTGAGCGCACGAGATCTATAGGACGTTCCCACATCATAATAAGACGTGCGCTCGAGATCCTTAAGTGTTCGCACCAGATCTGCATGTTGTGATCAGGAGATGATAATGGAAACTTCAGCATTGGCATAATGCAACGAGCAAATCCACGGAGCTGTTCAAGCTCTTCTTCTACAACAAATAGGTAATTCATCTGTATTCTTTCCATACTTACAATGTATAGACCTATCAGACTTATTGCAAATTGAATGTAGCGTTAAACAAACAATGCTGTCTGAATTCAGGTGATGTTAAAACTCCATGCAGGCACGGCACGGTGTCTGTCTGTCTGCTGGTCCGCTCTCCGTCTGCTCACGCTGCCTGCTCACGCTGCCTGCTCACGCGGCCTGCTCACGCTGCCTGCTGCTCTCTGTCGGCTTGTGGGAAAACAGAAAGACTGGGCAGATCACTGGTATAATGGTTATTTAAGCTTGCTGTAGTGGCATAGCCACACCACGTAGGCCAGGTGCTGTGTAGTCAGAGACCGACGAGACAGATTCATAGACCCTGCCGCTGCGGTTGTTGCGAGTAGCCTACAGCACTGACGTCTCCCGGTCTTGGTCTGCTCACACTGCTTGCTATTCCCCGTCGGCGTGTGGCTCTCTACGGAGCCCCTAAAGGGCCATAGAGCAGATTTTTTTTTATCTTGAGCGCACGACATCCTATCTTGAGCGCACGACATCCTATCTTGAGCGCACGACATCCTAAGACATTCCCACATCATAATAAAGTGAGGGAACAAGATCCTTATGTCGTGCCCTCAAGATCCTTATGTCGTGCCCTCAAGATCCTTATCTCGTTCTAACGTCTTATTAACTTGAGCGCTCGAGATCCTAAGACATTCCCACATCATAATAAAGTGTGGGAACAAGATCCTTATGTCTTGCCCTCAAGATCCTTATCTCGTGCCCTCAAGATCCTTATCTCGTGCCCTCAAGATCCTTATCTCGTTCTAACGTCTTATTAACTTGAGCGCACAAGATCTATAGGACGTTCCCACATCATAATAAGACGTGCGCTCGAGATCCTTAAGTGTTCGCACCAGATCTGCATGTTGTGATCAGGAGATGATAATGGAAACTTCAGCATTGGCATAATGCAACGAGCAAATCCACGGAGCTGTTCAAGCTCTTCTTCTACAACAAATAGGTAATTCATCTGTATTCTTTTCATACTTACAATGTATAGACCTATCAGACTTATTGCAAATTGAATGTAGCGTTAAACAAACAATGCTGTCTGAATTCAGGTGATGTTAAAACTCCATGCAGGAGCCATGCCAGCCAGGTAGCTTCCAATATGACACATTTAACTGTTTTAGTGAGCGTGTTTTGGGGCGAGTTTTCAGGGTACCAGTGTGAAAACACGCAAATTACGCATTGTATCACCGTAGGCTACTCATGGCCCATGGGCTGCTTAGGTCAACCATTAAAGTTGATGGTTGGTCTGCGAGTAGCTCTGGTCCAGAGAAGTCCTTCTAGGAGGCTATGGACCAGAGCGAGCCTGCCAGCAGCCCATGAGCGCATGGTTATATAGACAAATCCACAGAAGCGCTGCCTGCGGTGTCGCGGTGTTGCGGTGCGGACACCGCAGGTATGGATGCCTACAGCCTGGCTACAGGCAGCGCGTCTGTGGATTCGTGTATAGGCCTACTATACGTAATTTGACTGCAAGTTCACTGGCTGAAATGACAGTTCAGAGAAAGATGATGATGATGATTGCTAGTCGTGACGTTAATGTGACACGCAAATTACGCAAAGTGTAACCAAGGCCAAGGCCCATTCATCGAGAAGCGTCTGGCTGCAGACCTATTCCACGAGACGAGCTCCTCACGGACGAGGTGGTGACGTCACGTTCCAGCAGAAGAGGTCCTGCAAAATTGTTTTTTAACCACTGGGGGCAGTAACGTTGAGTTCTTCTGCTTCTCCAAACAAAGAAGAAGGAGACTTGGACTGCGACTCTTAGCTCAGCTCGTCGAAATATAAGGTAAAAATATAAGGTAAAACAACGAGAAAATATGACTATTCCATGTCTTAACTTATAAAGTTAAACTGCCTGTAACCTAGCGTCATTAACATGAGTTTGTTTTTCTTTTTTTGCTGTTTGGGTTGGACTTCTTTTCCGCGCCAAGTAGCCTAGCCTCTTAGCTTAGCTCACTGGAGTAATGTAATCGATCGAGACGGTATTAATATTACAAGTCTAACTTAACTGGCGTTAGGAGTTATTTTTTCCCTTATTTTTTGCTGTTTGTGTAACATTTACTTGTTTGACCTTTTGGTAAAATTCACGTAAGTATGTTATTAGCTAACGTGTAGCTAGCATTAGCTAACTGGCTCACTCGTATTTACACCGTGTTCTTGTTAGCTTTTACATGCTTATCTTCTAGCACGCTTGTCTCCTAGGACAGTGTAGTTAAAGCTGAGGTACAAATAAATGACTTTGAGTGGCTATTTCTAGTAGTTCATGAACCATCATGGGATTGGGAAAATGACAACAGAAGAACGTATCTAGCTACAGTCAGAAGCCTCAAGAATGGAACCGCTCTTTCTGTAGAATAACTACGATCAAAAGTACTTGACAGGACGTCGGAAAATGGAGCTAAAGTTGGTACTTTATATAAGAAAAAAAGGTGGAATAAACATGGTACAAATATAGGGTACAAAACGTTCTTTTTGCTTGTTAGCTTAGCTTCATTCATTCGCTCCAAAAGCTAGCTCAACAGCACTGAATCACAACAACAACTTTCCCGGTCTTTTCCAACATCCGGTTTAGACGCAATGCATTGTGGAACATGCAGTTTCTTATTTAACCCTCAATTCAGTGTCAAACAATGTTTCCCAAATAAATCAATATCAATAGACTGTATTAAATGAAATCAATCATTTTAACTCTGCTTTTAACTGTAAATAATACTGTTTGAATTTAGCAGCTTTTAGTCAATCATGCAAATGAATTATCATCACAAATTAATATTAATTATGTAACCCATTACAGGTGTGGAGAGAAAGATGGCCGCAGCGTGAAATCGCTCTCTAGTCAACCCCGAAAATAATGAGTAAAACTCGGAAATAAGAAAGCAAACAATGTAAAACAATAGCCTTAATGAGGAATGAATCTACGCTCTGGAGAAACAACAAAGCCAGAGAATCTACTGCTAAAAAAGAAGGGATACGGAGCAAACAAATCTACAATGGCAGCCAAAGGGGAGCTGCAGCAATTGTTTGCAGATCTGAAAGACACCTTGACTAAAGAAATCCAGGAGTTCAGAGAAGACTTCAAGACCTTTCGACGCGATACAGAAAAGGATATTAAAACAATTATGGAACAAACAGCGGATCTGCGCAAGGAAATGGAGAAAACAGAAAAGCGTGTGGATCAGTTGGAGACAAGAGTGAGCGACCTGGATGACGCAGAGAATACACATCAAAAGCAGGTGAAACAGACAAAGACCCGAATGGAGGAACTTGCAGACCAGGTGGATTATTTGGAAAATAAATCCAGACAAAATAATCTCTGTATCTATAATGTCAAAGAAAAAAGTGAAGGCAGTAATATGACGGAGTTTCTCCAAACACTAATAACAGACACTTTGGAGGTGCCAGGTGAGGCCAATATAATCAGAGCGCACCGAATGGGCATATACAAAGAGCAAACAAACTTCACAAGACCGATTATTGCAGCCTTCCTAAGCTTTGACACAAAGAAAAGAGTGCTTAAAGCAGCATGGGACAAAAAAGAAGTGTTGTATGAAGATGAACGGATTTATTTTGACAATGACTATACATATAAAACCAGACAACAGAGAGCTCTGTATAAACCAATCCGGGAATCCTTGAAACGACAAAACATCAAGACGCATATCCTTGCACCAGCTAAACTGAAGGTTTTCAATGAAGATGGAACATTTACAACATACTCAAATCCAACAGAGGCAGCCAGAGATTTGGAAAAGAGAGGATTTTATAAAGCAGAACATGGAAAAGATGCAGAAAAAAAGAAGAATGGTTAATTACCAGAGCAAAGGAGTCCACAAATGAATGAAAATGAAATCAGGTACCAAGACATTATAAAGACTAACATTTTCGTTATCTTAAGTTGAATATGGCAACAAACAGGGACACTACTTTCTTTCTACTTATTGCTGTGATTATTATTATTGTTATTATTATTTTCATCCTTATTATTCTTATTATTCATATTCTTATTATTTGATTAAGTGCATAGTTAGTTAATCTACCTTGTTAATTTTTTACATTTTGTTATACTGGTATTAATTTAGTGGTGGTGGGGTTAGCTATGTAAAGGGCATATTTTTCGTTTAGTTAATTAAGTTACTGTTTAATCTACCTAGTTGTTTTTTGCTTTTTCAGTTTTTGTTTGTTTTGCTGTGATTATTATTATTGCTATTATTATTTTCATTATTTATTATTACTATTATTATTTGATTAAGCTGTGTTATTAGTTAATCTACTGTGTTGATTTTTGCAATGCATTTAAAGTTTAAGTTGTTGTTTTTTTTTATATTCTGTTATACTGGTATTAATTTAGTGGTGGTGGGGTTAGCTATGTAAAGGGAATATTTTTCGTTTGGTTAATTAAGTTACTGTTTAATCTACCTAGTTGTTGTTTTTTGCTTTTTTGCTTTTGTTTGTTTTGCTGGGATTATTATTATCTTCATTATTATTATTATTATTATTATTATTATTATTATTACTATTATTATTATTATTATCATTATTTGATTAAGCTGTGTAGTTAGTTAATCTACTGTGTTGATTTTTGCAATGCATTTAAAGCTTAAGTTGTAAATGTTTTACATTTTGTTATACTAGTATTAATTTAGTGGTGGTGGGGTTAGCTATGTAAAGGACATATTTTTCGTTAAGTTAATTAAGTTACTGTTTAATCTACCTAGTTTTCTGTTATTTTTTTTTGTTTTTGTTTCTTTCACTTTTGTGTTCTTTTTGTAAAATAATGTAATTAGTTTTCAATTCTTGGTACAGTATGATTAGTTTTTTAGACTTTAGATAAAGGGAATGCGCCCCCCCTCTTTTCCCATAATTTTTTTTTGTAAGATTAAGTCACAAAGCAGTAGACTATAGACCTGTTAAAGGGGTACTATTATGTGGCTTTATATTTTTATTTATTTTTTTGACCAGAGACAAATTAGTGAATAATGAAATAAACAAATAAATGAAAGGATAAATTTGAAAGCAAGCTGACTTTAATTACATTGTGTAAATGCTTGATACTATAATTATTATCTATTTCGTTTAAAGGCAAAATAGTGAAGAGAAATGAAATTAATTTGAATCTGGAATTGATCATGCAAGGGCTTTACCTTTAAAGTAATGGAAAGGGGGGAGGGGGAGTTAATGAAGAATAATGTGGATCTTATTTTTTTTCCCTCCTGTTTTTGTTTCTTCATTCTTTGTAAGAGTTAGGCTATAGGCATAAATATGCAAAGTAATTAAGTGCACATATAAGTAGGGGAATAGAGAGAATATATTACGTTGATGGCAATGAGAAATTTGATAAGTAAATTCATTTTGGCGGCTGATACAGTCCGCCCTAAGGACCATTTTGGACCTCCAATAACGGTCATTGATAAACACTACCTGATCTTAAGGTGGTACAAATTGAGCCTGTCCATATGTTCGTTCTTTTTTTGTTGTTTTTTTGTTTTTCCCCTTCCTACTCCTACCTTTTCAGCTTTCCTAGTGCTCCCAAATTTACCCTACCCAATCAGTAGGCTACTTATGAATCAAGATCATTTAAAATGAGGACTACAATCCGTTAACAGGAGATATGATAAAGTTGAAAATAATCTCATTAAATGTTAATGGCCTGAATAATCTAATTAAGAGGAAGAAGATTCTCCTTCAGTTGAGGAAAGCTGGAGGGGATGTCCTCTTCCTACAAGAAACCCATTTGAAGAAAAAGGACCATGACAAGTTGGGTAAGGGACTCATTTACTCCAGTTCACATGGAACACAAAAAAGGGGTGTGGCTATAATTATACAACCACACATAGCATTTAAAGAAGAACATTGCATAGTTGATAAAGAGGGCAGGTTTGTTTTAGTAACTGGTAAAATAGAGTCAATTACTGTCTCATTTTTAAATGTATACTACCCACCAGAATTAGGCCCAGAATTCATGTCAGAAATTATTGAACTGCTAATGACAAAATGTAAGGGAATCATCTTGATGGGAGGAGACATGAACCTTACAATAAATTCTAGACTGGATTCCTCAAATAATAAAGCACATAGAGCCGATAAAACGTCATCAATTCTAAGAGGTGCAATGTCAGAGTTTGGATTGGTAGACACGTGGCGGATGCTAAATCCAACAAAAAAAGCATATACATATTATTCAGGTCGATTCTCAACTTCTAATAGACTAGACTATTTTTTTATGTTTAAAAAAGATATAGAGTTGATTGAAACATGCATCATAGGTACAAGAGACTTATCAGACCATGCTACAGTGAATATAACTATAAATCTTAATATAAAGGAAGGAGAAAAAATATGGAGATTAAATAACTCACTTCTGCAAGATATGGTATTTGTGAGAAAAATAAATAATGTAATAAAAGAATATATAGAGATAAATGATAATGGGGATACTAATCCAATTATCATATGGGAAAGTGCAAAAGCTGTTTTAAGAGGACATATAATAGCATACTGTGCATTTAAGAAAAGACAAAAACAACAAAAACAGAAGATGCTTGAACAACAAATACAAATTTTGGAAGATAAAGTAAAAAACACAAATGAACCAAAATTTAAAATTGAATTAAAAAAGAAATATAAGGAGTTGGACAAGATCCGTACAGAAGAAGTGGAGAAGTTAATGACATATGCTAAACAGAAATATTATGATGGAGGACCAAATTCTTTAAAACTTTTAGCATATAGACTTAAGCAACAGAGTAAAAAAGCATACATTACTAAACTGAAGACAGGAGACGGTTCCGAAATATTAACGGAAAAGGATAAAATAGCTGAAGAATTTGCAAAATATTATGAAAACCTTTATAAAAACAACACCGGTGATTTGGATGTGGAACAAATGAAAGGATTTTTAGATGAGTTGAATTTAAAACAGGTAGTGGCAAGGAAAAATGAGGAGCTAATTAAAGATATTGCAACGCATGAAATATTACAACAAATAAATAAATTAAAAATGGGCAAAACACCAGGTGACGATGGATATTCTAATGAATTTTATAAAACATTTAAAAAACAGTTGATACCATTACTCCTGCAAGCCTATAATTTCGCATTACAAACGGGAACATGGGCAACTACTTGGAATTCGTCTACAATAACGGTGATACACAAAGAAGGTAAAGATGCCACAGAATGCTCCTCATATAGGCCAATATCATTATTGAATACAGATCATAAAATAATAACATCAATTATAGCCAACAGATTAAAGGACATTGTGCCGGATATAATAGACAGCGATCAATGTGGTTTCATATCAGGTAGACTGTTGTCAGACAATATTAGAAGGACTCTAAATATAATTGATCATGCACAGAACAATAATACAAACCTTTTGCTCTTGACCTTGGACGCGGAAAAAGCCTTTGATCGAGTATTATGGCCATTTATGTTTGAAATTGTAAGGAGTTTTGGCTTTCATGAGAAATTTAATGAGTGGCTTCAAGGAATGTATAAAAATCCAATGTCAAGAGTAAAAGTGAATGGCACAATATCTAGAAGATTCCCAATTTATAAAGGCACAAGACAAGGAGATCCGCTCTCGGCAGTAATATTTGCAATATGCATGGAAGGACTAGCAGTAAGCATAAGGAAAAATAATGACATTAAAGGCATTACTATAAAGGAGGAACAACATAAATTGGCATTATATGCCGACGATGTCATTATTTACTTAACCTCACCTGAGCAATCTTTATTAAATCTAATGGAAGCAATTACAGAATATAGTAAACATTCCGGTTATAAACTAAATGAAAGTAAATGTGAAGCATTAACACTTGGCAAACAAATACCATTAGAAATTAAGGGAAGATATAAACTAAAATGGGATTCAAAGAAAATTAAATATCTGGGAATTTATCTTACTGGAGATATAACAACGTTGTATACAGATAATTATCAAACTCTAGAAAATAAAGTGAGACAAGATCTTAATAGATGGAAAACAATACCAGAATCAATAATGACCAGAGTAGAAAGCGTCAAAATGATGATTCTTCCACAGTTTCTGTTTTTATTTCAAACCTTACCAGTACCCATTCCACAGAGTAGCTTTAAAAGATGGAATACAATGCTCTCAAATTTTATTTGGAATTACAAAAGTAAACGGAAAAAACTCAGCGTGTTAACTCAAACTAGAGAAAAGGGAGGATTTAATTACCCAGATTTAATGATTTACTTTCATGCTACCCAAATAGATATCATAATGAAATGGATGAATAATTCAGTTAAAACAAAATGGAAATTAATAGAAAAACAATTAACATTAATATCAATTGGAACATTACCCCATTTGAGTTTAAAGGAAATTCAAAAATATAATGGAAATAACAGATGTGTAGAAAATACATTAACAACCTGGAAATCTATTCGTAAAATGTATAAATGTGACGACATTTGTATATATTTGAGAGAGATAGCCAGAGATCCAGACTTTCTGCCAAATAAAACAGATAAGATACCAGAAGAATGGGCCAGAAAGGGATTACAGGTATATTCACAGATGATTACAAATAACATGGTAGACCCTTTTGAAACCTTAGTTAATAAGTTTAATATAAATAGAAATCATTTCTTTAAGTATCTACAAATTAGAAGCTACCTCATGAAACAGCAGAGAGACCAGAGACAGATAATGCATGAGCTACTGGAATTTTTGAGCAAAAATAGAAATAGTGAAAAGAGTAAAATCTCAAAACTTTATAAAATTTTGCAAGAAATTAAGGTAAAAGAGGATAATACCAAAGAGAAATGGGAAAAAGAATTATCAATAACAATTTTGGAAGATTATTGGAAAGAAGCATGCAAAAGAATTTTTAAGACGACACAATCAAAGTTTTGGAAAGAATTTGCTTGGAAAATTAACATGAGGATTTTTTTAACACCCAAAATGTTGTCAAAATATAGACCAGCAGGCAGCGCTGAATGCTGGAGGAAATGTGCAGAACTGGAAGCAAATCATACACACATTTTCTATTCGTGCCCAAAATTGAAAATGTTTTGGGAGATAGTGAAAACAAATATAATAAATACATTTTCCTTAAGAAAACCCATACACCCAATCAATATTTTATTAGGTATTATTCCATTAGAAATACACAGGGAGGGAGATAAATATCTGTATACAATACTACGTATCGCTGCCTTAAAACAAATCACACGGAAATGGCTGCATGTAAACCCACCATCTATTAATAATTGGAAAATAACAGTAGAAAATATTAAAGAGATGGAAAGAATTACTTACAAAATGAGAAACCGTGGAGATGAATTTGAAAGAAACTGGAGTAAATGGGACCCAGAAATACATGAAGTGTAAAAGTGGATCTGGGAGTACTGCAGGAAAGCTATCACCCCCCTCCCTCTCTCTTATTTTGTCCTCTTCTTCCTTTATTCTCCTATTTTACTTTTTTTATTTTTCATTTTTTGTCATTTTTGTTGGTATATGTAATTTAAAAACATTTAAAAAATGATGCAGGATGAATTAAACAAGTAAAGAACTTGTGAGATGAATGAAATCAATAACATGTAATGTAATGTACGAACCTGCAATAAAGTATTAAAAAAAAAAATTATGTAACCCATTAAGTTACAACACTTTCCACTAACGTTAGACCAGAGATTCGAATACCCCAAAATTATCCAACTTTCTAACAACACCTTTGTAAAGTTCCTCAAATGAGGCAAAAGAGGAGAACCGGCACTCACAAATGGGATTATTATTATTTTATATTTAATGTTTGTTTCGGCCTGACGCCTTCTTCAGCAGAATATACAACGAATAGCATACAGGGAATGAGTAAGAAATGATGTGTTAAAGGAGTATTTAACTTTAAAACACTTCTGGGGTCATTTTAATGTCTACTCTGGCTTTGGTGTGCACCCCAGTCTGTTAAGTAGAATATTTTGAATATTTAAATATTGATTTTATCAGACACGCCTCCCTTACTAATTAACCGTTACTTATTCATCTACCACGATGAATTAATTCCAAACACACATCCCTGCTTCTGGTGACTGATAATCCTAATGCACGAGGGGAGTTGTGTGTTCTTTATCTTTTTTTCAAAAAAAAAAAAAAGTTGATTGGGTCCTGTTATTGGTGCATCATTGGTTGAGACATCATAGCCTGTCAGCCTACGGATGTTGTAGGCTATTTACTTTGTATATCCCTGCTCTGCGACTTCAATGTAATTGTTACTGTAAATTTGTATTTTTTTGTTTTTTCCCCCCAGATGCATCATTCCATCTTAAAAGCCACTGAGTCTGTACGGCTTGAAAAATGTACAACCTGCTGCACACTGTACCATTGTCCTTGGTGTTTGAGCTTCAAACCAGCCAGACTGCCGGGACTGCAGAAGCATATCAATGCCCATAAAAAAAAATGCACTCACTTTTGAAGGTATGTATGGATGAGCTATTTTTAAGAGAATTAGGACACTTGTTTGTGTGAGGGTACTGTAGAGGAGGCATTCCCATTATCTTTCAAATTGACACTGGGTCATTTTAATGTCTACTCTGGCTTTGGTGTGCACCCCAGTCTGTTAAGTAGAATATTTTGAATATTTAAATATTGATTTTATCAGACACGCCTCCCTTACTAATTAACCGTTACTTATTCATCTACCACGATGAATTAATTCCAAACACACATCCCTGCTTCTGGTGACTGATAATCCTAATGCACGAGGGGAGTTGTGTGTTCTTTATCTTTTTTTCGAAAAAAAAAAAAAGTTGATTGGGTCCTGTTATTGGTGCATCATTGGTTGAGACATCATAGCCTGTCAGCCTACGGATGTTGTAGGCTATTTACTTTGTATATCCCTGCTCTGCGACTTCAATGTAATTGTTACTGTAAATTTGTATTTTTTTGTTTTTTTCCCCCCAGATGCATCATTCCATCTTAAAAGCCACTGAGTCTGTACGGCTTGAAAAATGTACAACCTGCTGCACACTGTACCATTGTCCTTGGTGTTTGAGCTTCAAACCAGCCAGACTGCCGGGACTGCAGAAGCATATCAATGCCCATAAAAAAAATGCACTCACTTTTGAAGGTATGTATGGATGAGCTATTTTTAAGAGAATTAGGACACTTGTTTGTGTGAGGGTACTGTAGAGGAGGCATTCCCATTATCTTTCAAATTGACACTGGGACTCATTCAATATTCAGACTGTTGGCCAGACAGTACTGTGGGGTGATTGCTTTTCTCAGTCTGTAATAGAGAGTCCTCTGTTACAAATGTTGCACATGTATTATAACCCCAAGTTGATTTAATTGCACAAAATATTAGCACTTTAGTAATTTGCACAGTCATTATTTTATTGTTAAATACATTTGATTTGTTTGGCTGAGATGGCCACTCAGCTAAAGAGTTCCACCTGGGGAGACAGAAGTGTTTGGCAATCATGATGGGCAGGTGCAATGTGGGTAATGGGTGTAATAGAGACTAGGTGCAATATGGTTGAGAAGTGCAATATAAGTTTATTGTAACGGTTTGTACTGCACTGATTCCAGCCACTAAGACGGTCCTCTTCACACAGTCCATGTTTCCCAGGTTCCATCTCTGTAACACTTGTAATTTGTGTGTCCAGTGAGTCAGTCTAGTGACTGCCAGGACTATAGTGTAGTCTATGACGGATGCCTTGCCCGTAAGAAAGAACGCTTCCATGAAATGGGGCTGTGTGTGTCTGTCTGTCAAAAATCATTTTTTGTCTTTTATCCCCCCTAGATCTGCGCATCATCAGATGCAATCTTGCCTGCAGACCAGCGGCACATTTTCACTGTCCCTGGTGTGAGAAGACCATTTCGAGGGTTGATGACATGAAAAGACACATGCTGATTTGCAAACTACATTCAGGTCCCACACCCCAGGACTCCACCCAGTGTAATCCCTCCACCAGCGGTCAGCCGTTCAGCTCTGCCCAGATGCCCTATCGTCAGCCGTTCTGCTCTGCCCAGATGCCCTGTAGTGAGCCGCCCAGTCCTGCTCAGTTACCCAGCCACGGTCAGCCGTTAAGTCCTGCTCAGTTACCCAGCCACGGTCAGCCGTTAAGTCCTGCTCAGTTACCCAGCCATGGTCAGCCGTTAAGTCCTGCTCAGTTGCCCTGTAGTGAGATGCCCTGCCCTGCTCAGCCGTACATCAGCGGTCAGCCGTTCAGCCCTGCTCAGCCCTCCAGCAGCGGTCAGCCGCTCAGCCCTGCTCAGCCCTCCAGCAGCGGTCAGCCGCTCAGCCCTGCTCAGCCCTCCAGCAGAGGTCAGCCGCTCAGCCCTGCTCAGCCCTCCAGCAGCGGTCAGCTGCCCAGCTCTGCCCAGATGCCCTGTAGTCAGCCGCCAAGCCCTGCTCAGTTGTCCAGCAGCGGTCAGCCGTTCAGCTCTGCCCAGATGCCCTGTAGTCAGCCGCCCAGTCCTGCTCACATGCCCTGTAGTCAGTCCACTGCTAAATTCAAAATCAAATGCCCGCACTGCTCAAAAGTTATGTACCGGAAAAATCTCCGTGTTCATATTGCACGTAAACATTCAACCTCCAAGGACATAACTGCCATAAGCCACCTTGCAGGTGTATGTGTTGATGTCCCTAATGGCATTTCAGCCGTCCAGAGAACTGGCCATGGCTTTGCTACACCGATACATGTTCAACGTAAATTATGGGGCATGGAACAGAGAACACATTGTGAATTGGATGAATGCATGAACTACCGTCAGTTGGCACAACGCAGTGGTCTTACTTATGATTTTTGTGAACACATCCATTCACTAGATTACTGTGATCGCACCGCTAAAGAGGAACCTCTGGAAATGTCAATCCTGGACAAAATGGTTGCTTGTCAATTCTTTGGAGAGGGGAAAAAGGCAACATGCTTAAAAAGACAACAAGATGCAGTTAGAGCGTGTATTCCTTTTTCTGTTTTGGTTGAACTTGGTCACTCCTCCTCGAACCACATCTGTCTGTCTATCCATGAGCCTGAAGTTAAACAGCACAGTAAGTTTGGCAGGATCATGGTGACGTACAACACAGCCGACAACACATGGCATTGTCCATGTGCCAAGCCACTGATGTCCTGCGCCCACAAGAACATTGCCAAATGGCACCTGTTTCAGGTAAACAGTGACCTGTTCATCACCAAAACTCCAACAGAGCAGCCAGAAGAAGCTGAATGTGATGCTTGTTATCCTCCTTCAAATGACTTGAGACGCCTCACAGCATATATATTTACAAGCAAAAGGATACCAGTCAAGCTCCCAGAGGAGGTCATCAGTATAGCCCAAACTGAGTATCCAACTCAGTTATATCCTGCTGAGACCAAATGTGTACTTTGTCCAGACCAGCCACAGCTTCAAACTCCAGTGGAAATCACCAGAAATGCCAAAATAGTCACCATGAGTGCAATAATCGACAGTAAGTGCAAATCATTTAGCTTTTGACATATCATTTGAAGTATGAGGTGAATTGCATAAAAGTGCAAGAGTTGTCTAAATGGTGTGTTACCTTGACAGACGTGTCAACCTACACCCGAAGATGTGCAGAGTGCCAGATGTTCTACAGGTACCAGGAGTGGGAGCACGGGCTACATAATTTCAACGACCACGTTCTTCTCAGTCTGGAACTGTGCCTGTTTCTCAGACACAATTTACAGGTGTGTATAAAAACACTGTTCAGTATGGTAAAAGTTAGCCTTTAAACATATGAATTAATATGCAAGTATGTTTATGTCACAATGTTCTTAATTGTCTCCGCCAGGCCGAAGGCATGGCGAGAGAGTATGTTTTACCCCTTGTCCGTCCGTCCGTGTGTCCGTGTGTGTGTCCGTGTGTGTGTCCGTCTGTCACCAGCTAATCTCCGGCACCGTTGGCCCGGTCGCTCCGAAACTGTGCACACACACTCCCTGGATGCCAATTCAGAACCTCTGCCCCAAATCTTTCACATTGGCCTGTTATAGCGCCACCAGGAGGCCGATTTGGGCAAAACCCATTTTTTTATATTACTCCTACACATTTTATTCAAACGTCATGCAAATCGGTACACAGTATCACTATAGTCATGTGATCAACACGGATCTGTCCGATTTCCCATATTCCATCCTCATTGCCTAAGGTTGGCTTCCAAAGTTTGCAGGATTGGTCCGTTTTTAACAAAAAGCCTCAAAGTATACACACAGCTTGGGATTTCCGTGAACTTTCACACGCACATTCCCACTAGGCCGAGGAAGAAATGCCACCCTTCTCACATTGGCCTGTTATAGCGCCACCAGCAGGTCTAATTTAGCAAAACACATTTTTGGAACAAAATGCCTCAAATCATGAATGCCGTGTCAATGCAAGAATAAATGGCACGGTTGGCACCCTTTTCACATTGGCCTATTATAGCGCCACCAGGAGGCCAGAATAACGTACCTGACCTGGCGGAGACCTGTGCTCCGAGGAGCACTTTTTCTAGTTCCCACTGTTGTGTCCTTGTAGTAATCTATCATTACTTGCCACTCCCCAGAATCATGTGTCAGTATCCAGGGAAGTTTAAGAAAGGTCACATTCCCACCCAGAGACACAATGCTTCATGGCTACACTCACTTTGAGGCCTTGTCAGACATGGACCACACCTATTCTTGTGTGACTTGTGGATACCACCCTCCTGTTGTCATCATGGACCTCCACAAGAAAGGGGTTTTCACCATGGCTGGTAGGTAGGTCATAATGTAATGTTTTGATTTGAATCCATAGACAATGTTGTTATAGGTGTTAACAGTCAATGTGCTGTCTGTGTTTTGTAGTGAGTGATATCAAAGAGCCTCCTGAAGACTATAATGGGGAACAGAACATCACAGAGTTTTGGGACTCTGTCGAAATGGAGATGATCTGTCGTGGCTTTGTTTCCAGTAAGCATAACTTACATAAATATTAGCCTAGTAATTCTCTGTCTAAAGCTCTTTGGATAAATTAGTGATGTCCTACATCAGTGGTTCTCAACCTGTGGTTCGGGACCCCAAACGATTTTGGTGGGTCGCCAGATGATTAGCTTAATGTGCAACATTGTTTTCTCACTCAACAGTAAACAAGCAAACCAACATATAGTTACATTATAAGTGTTTTCAGGGTATCTGCATATTGTGACCATTTAAGGACTTTTTAACACTTGAAATGATTTTTTTAATTGAGTCAAGTAATCAACAAAGTTATTTTTTTTAAATGGTCAAGCATATTGCCTAACAAAGAGGCAAAACTTTTGACATTTTGCAAGGCGTTGTGAGCTTGCGGATCTGCCATTTTCACTATTTACCTGGAACCGAGTCAAACAAAATGGAATGGCTCAACTCCTACATTCCAAGTGTTAATCAGGGTGGGGGGTCCCCAGTTCAAATATAATTATTTTGGGGGCTTACGGCCTGAAAAGTTTGAGAATCACTGTTCTACATTACCTGTATACTAATACTTGACACACGTTATCTATTATTTGAACACCCATTTTATCCATATATATTTGCATTTTGAATTGCACCCACATCTATTTGTTGTGTTGGTATGTCCCTGCTCTTTTACAAATACCGCATAGGATTGTAACATATAGTATGTTTTGTTTTAGGTCGTGCAAAGAATCCGTTGGCAGTTCATCCAGAATACGATCACTGGGCACCATGGATAGGCCAACAAACGAGGAGGAGTGACATGGTGCTGAACACAGAGAATGAGAAGATGGCTTCTGTAAAATCTGGAGCTGAGGCTGAAATCCAGAGTATTACTGAAGACCGTCTTGTTGATGAACTCATGAAGCAGAAGGTACTTGTGTTTTTAAATCTTGGGCTTAAATTCAGGGGGCTAGTGTTCAGAGGACCAAATGGGTGGATGCTGTGCTGATGGCAAGGGGAGAGGGGAAAGTAGTTAGTCTGGAAGCGAGGGAGCTACTGTAGGGGGACAGCCCCACGCCACACACACCGCAGAGGCATGTGAGAACCATGGTGCAAACCATGTGCGTATGTAGCGTAGGACAGAGCCACCTTGCATTGTTATGTCAATATAAACATAATTTGTTATATCTTTCAGGTAGGAATTGTGCGGAAACTGTGTAAAGCCTGTAAAGTGGATTCAAATGGAGCGAGAATAAACCTCATTGTAAGGCTGAGGAAGGAGATGAAGAACAGACAGACCTACGACAAGGTCTTCCAGAAGATCTGGGGTGCTTCTGGTAAGGACTATAGTTTTAGAATGGCATAATATGTGAATATCTGTTGGTACATTGGGTAATGGTTGTAGAATAATGGCCATCTTGACATATTAAAACTCTTCATACATTCAACTGATACAGAATGAATGACTAAAAGCAGTAAACATGAAAATGTTTTTACCTAGGTGGGTGGTCCGTCATCCTCTGCCCTCACGGTGTTGCTTACAGTCTTAAGTTCAACCTGAGAGCAGAGAGCCCCAGAGACTATGCCGACCTGCTCTTCTCTTGGAGACACCTCCCAAATGTTGTTGTGTATGACTTTGCCCGTGGTTTGGCCACACATGCCAACCTGCGCGACCCAACTTCCCTGCCATTCCAACCATATGAGGGAAGATTGGCAGATGATACGCCTGGCAACATTGAGGCTGCAAATCAGAAAAAGCTGACGGTGTCCCTTCCATGGCTTCTTAATAAGAACAACAACCCAGAACCTAATGCTCATCCAGTTACAGGCTCATCACAGTATTATGTCCTCTATGACAAACTCCATGAGTCGAACACAAAAGACCCAAGGGACATACTTAGAAGAATAGAGCTAGTTCCGGAGCTCCAGGGATCTCTTAATAGTCAGGTGGCCGAGCAGTTCTTTGGAAGCATGAGAAAAAATAACTACTTCCTGAACAACATGGCACCATCGACTCATGTGTTCTTCATGAGGAACATTATTCACCACCACAACACAGAGACTAATAACAAGGTTCTGAAAGAGTGTTTACAACGTGGCCTCAAGTTGACACAGATTGGCAGCATCACAATGTCGGACATGGGACAAGCAGTGCTAGGTGAATATCAAATACAGGGTTAGGTTATGTTCTCCAAAGTATGTACCTGACTGTTCCACTGACCTGTACTATTCTCTCCTATCTGCTGAAGCGTCACAACCCTCCGGCGATGGCACCAGAGCTGTGAAACCACAGACGGCTAGTTCAACTCTGCAGCACTCATTGTCATTAGACCGTGGTAGCCAACTCTGCTTTTTCTATAACATGGTATTAAATGTCTCAACTATTTTAATCATCCCTGTATAATGCTGTTTTTGTTTTATGTGCTTTCATTTAGACACAGATCTGTGTGGACCAGAGTGTGAGAGACTCACAAAATGTGAAAACATCAAGGCCTGCCGAGGCTCATGGTCAACACCACACCACCCAGGTCAAATTCAAGTGGTATGCTAAACCTTTTTAAACCACAACAAAAAGTCATGTGTAGCATAAATTAAGACAAAACAATTTAAATGTCATCTCAATCCATTCAAATTATGTCTGTGTCACTTTCTATCAGCTAAACTATGTCTTGGATGAGGAAAGGTTTAGAGGAGAGTTAATTGTCCGTGCTGGCAGTGCAGTCCTGTCCCGTCATGACTTTTGGACCTTGGGGTTGCAAAACCATGAAATGGAATCAACTGTGAGTAACAGACCATATTAGGTAGCTTAATGGTTGCCTTGTTTTTTCAAAAGTTGTATTTATACAGTACTGTGTATTAAAATTTCAGGTGGGGAATGCATGCTTTAATCTGGTTATGAAGATTGCCGAATCAAAGGTACTATACAGTGTGTATACTACTGTTCACTTTATTTCAGTGTTTTCACTTTAATTCAGTGTTTTCCTGTTCATGGTGGCTTAATATGCATGTTTATCATTCTATAGCTCAATATGCATGTACATCATTCCACAGGGGAAGAGGATTTTCATAACCGATCTGTACGCGTCCCCAACGTGGCTCACGGGCAACTGTGACCCAGTGAAGTCTTTACCTGTAAGTACCCATTTCCAAAAGTTTTAATATTATGATCTGGACATATAGATTTTGTTTATGTTTTTGGAGAAGTAGGTTATGCACTCAGCAGGACTAGGCATGGAGCATGAGATTGTACCTAGTTTTGCCTTTTTAAGTCTTAAACAATAAGAGAGAGAACTACGTAGAGCAGGGGTCTTCAATGTTTTTAGGCCAATGCCCCCTTATCTGAGAGAGATGAAGCAGCGACCCCCACTACATATTGGATTCATGTTAAATGTGTATTTTCAGACATTTAACCACTTAAACCCTCAATAATTTGTAAACTTGGCCTCCTCTTTTTTTCCCTGTACACCAAACCACTTCGCCAACAATAGCCGATCTACACGCTCACAGCGCGCCTGCGACGCATTGTGAGCTTGTAGATCTGCTATTTTCGGCTAATGTTCCCCCCAGAATAGGGATGCGAGGGTTCAAGTGGTTCATGTACAAATAAAGTCCTTATCACACAAAGATTTGGCAGCTCCCCTGCAGTATCTCTGAGGACCCCCTAGGTTTCCCAGGCCCCCTGTTGAAGACTCCTCGCTAAACTGTCTAATTTTGGCTAACATCAGCTGTTTGATGACCCCAACTTAGCTTGATGCTTCGGAGAGAGATGCCCTCTTTCTGCCCATATGGACACCTGGGCACTTCCAGTTGTGTGTAAGTAGCAACAAACCAATTTGTGACACATAGTGTAATCTACAAATCAACCCTTGGTCTGTTGCCCAATTATTTACAAAAAAACGTCCAGCTACAGCTTAAGCAACCATGATTACCCTTCCCTCCCCTGTGTACACACAGTTTGGTAAGGTGTTTTATTTGTTGGCCCCCTCAACCTGTAATATGCTTCAGCAGAGTCTGCTGTCCATTTGGTACCCCAAATTAGTTTTAAACTTAATTAAAATAATGGAGAGAGTGACCATGGGTGCCTTTGTTCTCTTTAGTGACCCTTATATTTATTTTTTGTACTTTATACATTTTAATGTTATCGTTTTGTTTAATATTTGTACTGGCACTTTATAGATCTCATTTTTATGATTGTGCATTATTCTGTATTTGCAATGTACTGTATGACTATTTTATTCTGTTTTCTTTGTGTGTGCATTCGCTGCTGTGCTGCTGAACAGGTCACTTGTAAAGGAGACCTTGCGTTTCATTGATATTTACCCGTCAAGATAACATGTGTTAAATAATTTAATGTCATGTTAAATGTTGGTTTATAGTCTTCAATTGACAAATGTACTGTAGGTTGACAATCCAGACTTGGTGTGTTTTTAGGTTTTGAGGCCCTCCCAGAGAGAGATTCTCTTTCTGGATTCCAAATATGGTCAGAGAGCAGGAGTTGATTCCAGATACCAGTCTCTTCTGAGGTTAACACATGAAAAAATGAAATACACGTTCATGAGTCATATGACCTGTTCATGAGTCATATGGCCTCCTTGTTCGCAAAAAGTCATATTATGGCCGGGACTGTGAACTGTGATTCAGGCACCTACGATCAAACGTAGCCTGACAGTGCATTGCGAGTTCGAGTCCCGTTCCCGACTATCTTTACTGCATGCCTCTCTCCCTGTTTCCTGTCCATCTCCACTTAGAACCATCAACAAAGGCAGAAAAGCCCAAAAAATATATCTTAAAAAGTTTTTATGAACTGCTTGTTCGCAAGACGTTGCGCTCCCGGTCGGTTTCAAATGACTGGTGTGTATCCTGGTGGTGGTTTTGGTGTGCATGTTCTTATGACCGTGTTCAGTATGGTCTGTGTGACATGTGCATGCTTATTAAAGTTTTTTTATTCTGTAATATTTGCCCCATCAGTTTTGCTTTTTTTCTAACACTGCTGTTAACCTAATCAATACAGAGATCTTGCTGAGAGGATCAATCCGGGGGGATTGGCTCGAGAAGACTGGCCATGAAATACAGGTATTTTTTGCTGCACCATAGCTTTAACTTTGTCACTGTCTGAAATATCAAATTATGTTTTTTGTTTTTGCCAGCAAAGTCCTTATCGGTATTTCCCTATTAAAATATTTCAGGATTTCCCGAAACAACCTTTCGGCTTGGATTGTGGCATTTTTATGTTGATGGTGAGACCATCATTAAATTCATTAAATTCAATAAATGTGTAACAAACCCAGTTTGAATTAAGTGATGTACTAAACACAAGTGTATTGTATTTTCAGGCTACCTTGTACATTGTGCTCGATGCACCATTTGATTACACAGTGGTGAGTTTCTTTTTCTTTTAATTTGTCTTGGATTATTATGGTGGGCAATGAATTTCAAATTGGAGCATTTCAACTACTTGTGACACTTTAATTTTAGAACGATATGGCGGTGATACGGAAGTGGTGGTGCCTACTTCTGGTGGAGAACTTTGGACTTGACCGGTATGATTAATTTGCCTAAAAGTGCTTACTAAACTGTTTGGCTTAAGTGCGGGTGGGTAATTTGTGTTGAACATATTTGCTAACTGGGTACAATGGCTGTTGCAACTTGAGGGAGGAGAAGGGGGGTCTGACATGAGTTGCTCATTGGCTTAGTTTCAGTTTGACATCTTGGTTATGTTCTCCATCTCTCTGATCTTGCCTGCCAAGTTGTTGTAGTTTTGAGAACTACAGCATGAGGGGGCAAATTTAACTAAAATGATATCCAATTGGCTTTTCAAGGCATGGCAAGGTTTTTGCCCACTGGACCGAACAGTGTCGAGCCCTCCTACGAGGTGACCTGGCTTCAATATTGAAGCTGCCAAGACGCCGGGAACGGACGTTTTCTGAAGTGGTCAGTTTGAAATACATTTCAAACACTTATATAATCAGAAGAACCATTGATTACTAATATATATACAGGTGCTTCAAACACTTCATAGTTATTAACTAATGTCAAAGTGCATTGTAAAATCAATTATATTTTTCAGTCACCTTTCTCTTGTTGCTCTCTTGCATTACAGGAACATGACCACTCTCCTAAGAAGGCCAGGATCTCTGTCCACCCTGGCACTCTGGAGGGCGTGGGCCAGTCTCCGACCAGCAGCACCATGGCAGAAGACAGGCCACAAACACTTCATGTATGTGTTGAGAGCATATTATTACATCTATTAGTTTACATTTTAACTTGTGGATATGACCAAATTGATTAGTTAACCTATGCACGTGCTATGAAATACTTCTCTACAAATGTCTGTTTTTTTAGACCTCAGAAATCAGTGGGCTGTTCCACAAAGCTGGCTAACTGAGTAACCCTGGCTTATCAAATAAAATCCAGAACAGCTCTTTACTGCATACTCTGTTCAGCTTCAGCTTGAAAGGATTTGTGCGTGTTATTCTGTTGGCCAGCTTTATGAAACTCACTCTAAGACTTCTCACTAAAGGAACCCCTGCCAGTCAAAGCATAGGTATGGCTTATGACTAAAGTCGATGATGAGGACATGAGAAACATTGGGGGTTGTGTTCGTTTATTTCAATTACATTTCATTCCTCAAATAGGACGCCGCAGTGATGAAGGCCGTGGAGGAAGCCTGTAAGTGGCTGGGCGACAACAGCCACCTCTTCCAGGGGGATGTCCGTCGACCCAGAATTATGGACATGGACGAGGTGGATGCTCTGCTAGCTCTGACCACCTACACCCTCTTTTTTAAGAGTGAGGAACAACATGAGGACAGTTATGAGGATGAAGTCAGGGAACCATTTTTGTTCATGTTTGATCATCTGGATGACATGAATATGTTTTTGTCCGAGGTCTACGATAACCGGGGGATTCGGGTGTCTGCTGCGATCCAATAAAAGTTGTCTGACTGCACTCCTTGTTTTATTTCTGTCCTATTTTACAGCATAGTGTCTAAAAAAATGCATGGATGTATGGATTTGCACACTAGATACCCCATGAAGTTTATTACACATTGTATTTGTCTCAGTGATGGATAATTTTGTTTCTGGTATGTTGCACTTAGCCTTAGCCTACGTTATAAACGATAATCTACAAAGCAGAGGTTAATTTGATTGACTTCATGTATGAGCATGTGCTATCTACAATGGGTGTTGAAGAATATTGTGTATGGCAGGAGGTCCTCAGTTACTACACGGGGGGCCACCAAATCTTTGTGTGAAAATAGCAGATCGTATATTTTCGGTGTGGAAGAAAGAAGACCAAGTACAGTGCCGAAGGTCAAGTTACAAAGTATTGAGGATTTAAGGGGTTAAATGTCTGAAAACACTAACATGAATTTAACATGATTTTAATGCATGAATTCAAAACATGAATCATCCATAAATAACTAGGCTATATAGGCACCGCAACTTTATTTATATAGCACTTTTCATACACCAGGTAAGTTCAAAGTGCTTTACAGAATAGAAATGCAGATTGCACAAAAAAAAACAATTCATGGAATGGGATAAATGGATATCTAGGTTTATGTGGGGGGGTAAGAAACCTAGGATTAGATACGAAAGGGGGTATGGCCTTACCGAGCCTAAAAGAATAAAGGCAGCCCAAATCAGACCTTTGACATGCTGATGTAATGCAGAATATAATGTGAAATGGAAGGATATTGAAATAAAATGTGAAGGATACCAGGTACAAAATGTGGTGGCTAATAAAAGTTTACAATAGAAATATGGAACACTATAGGTAGTTAAAAAATAAAAATTGGAAAAAGAAACAAAAAATCTTAGCCTGTTGGCATATGACTCAGGTTTCAAACCAGGATTCTATGACCAGGGTTTTAAGCAATGGACACAAAAAGGTATAACAGTATGTACATTGATAGAGAAGCGGGAGATGCAGAGTTTTGAAAATGTAAGGGCAAAATATGATTTGGGAAAACCTGAGTTTTTTTTCTATACTTACAGGTGAGAGATTACTATGAGAAAGAGATAAAAACGGATTCAATGAATGAGGTCATTAGGATTATGGTTGATTCTTATAAAAACAATAAGTGCAGAGTAATCTCAGCTCTTTACCAAGATGACAAGTAAACTACTACTTAGTATATTAAGGAGAAGTGGGAAACTGGATTTGAGGTACAAATTACTGATGGGGACTGGTACAATATATGTAAAACACAGTGTACGATCACAAGCTCTTGTTGGAGGTTATGTGGGTGTGTAAATGCTGACCATGAACATTGACAGTTATTGGGATACGGTATGGTCAGTGATAAAGAGGATATGACATTATGAGATACCCAAAACAAGTGTAGTAGGCTACTGTACTTGGGAAACTTGACACAGGATAATACACAAAGAGAAGATATGTACCTATAGTGAAAGTATTATTGGCAGCCAGTAAAAAAGCAATTACAAGACTATGGTACAAAGCAGAACCTCCGATTTGTGAGCAGTGGCTGTGCATTGTGGAAGAGATACCCAGCAAGACGACACCACCAACGATGATGGACATTCATGAATGGACTGGAATATGATGCTTGATAATATGACATGTGAACCCCTGCACTGTGATTTGTAACTGAAAATCTGCAAATAAAAATTAAGTATTAAAAAAAGAAAGAAATTCAGATTGCAACAATGCACTTTTTTAAAAAAATGAGAATTCAATAGCTACAGTTAAAATAAAGGAGCATATACTTTTTTTTTTTTTTTACTCCCATCTTTGATACAAAATAATAAGTGACAGCACAGATCATTTAAAGCCCAGGCAAGACCTAGCTGTTCTTAGCCATCATTGGGTAGAGTAAGCAATGTTAAATAAATATGTTTTTAACCTCGACTTAAAAACGGTTATGGTTGGGGATTGTCTGATGTAACCTGGAATATTGTTCCAGGTTTGTGGTGCATAGTGGTGAAATGCTGCTTCACCATGTTTTGTTCCAACTTGGGAACAGGGGGGTCCGGGACCCCTAGGGGGTCTTCAGAGCTACAATAGGGGGTCCTCCAAATCTTTGTGTGATAGGATTTAGTTTTTTTTACATTAACCACTTCAACCCTAGAATTCCTTTTCTGAGGGGAACATTAGCCAAAAATTGCAGATGTACCAGCTCTCAACGCCTCGCGCTGCGAGGCATTGAGAGCTTGTAGATCGGCTATTTTTGGCAAAGAGGCTGTAGAGGGAAATAATAGCAGACTAAGTAAAAAAAAAACTATGATCTGAAACACAATTTTATACAATATAGAGTAGGGGGTCCCTGCTTCATCTCTCTCTCTCAGCTAGGGGGTCCTTGGCCTGAAAACGTTGACGACCCCTGTTCTAGGGGGTTCATATGGATCCATTATGTGGAAGATGTAGCTGGGCCCAGAAAAAATTAAAATCAATTCTCTGGGAGACTGGTAGCCAATGTAAGGACTTTAGGACTGGTGTAATATGGTCATATTTTTTTGTTTTCATCAGGACTAGCAGCAGCATTCTGAATCAGTTGGAGTTGTCTAAGAGCTTTGCTGGAGAGTTCTGTGTGTGAGCAGAATATTACAGTAATCCAGTCTACTGGAAACAAAGGCACGTATAAGTGTTTCTAGGTCTATATTGTTTTTTGGGGAAAAAAGAACCAGGGGGGGTCTCCTCCACCCAGCCCCGTACCCAGGATCGGGGTGGCTTGGGCTGGGTAGAGATGGGGGTCCCCTGGTTCTTTTTGAAAAAAAGATTTAATACAAAGTACCACCAGGTCCCTGCGGAGGGGGGTCCCCTACACCCAGCCCGTACCTAGGATCGGTCAGTTGGTCTGAAGGTGGTTTCATGAATGTATGTAGGCCTATATAGACAATATATTGGGCCAATATAAAAAAAACTAGAGACCAAATGTCTGACCAAATTCTAAATGATTTGTTTTGAAACATATTTGGCAATATAATAAACATGTTTTCTCATGGCAATAAGGCGCCTTTGAAATGAATGTAATATATGGCCTGTCAAAATATTTAGAATTGCAATCACAGGTTAGCTGTAATTAAATTAATCATTTGGAAATATGCCCAGTATATGCTGATTTTATCTGTAAATGGTTAATCCAAATGTATGATGGTTACTGAGGCAACTGGTTCACAAAAAGCTGATTGTGATTAATCTGATTAAAAATAACAATTAATAATCCATAATTAAAGTCAGAAGGCTCTAATATTATACACACTTGTGTGTGTGCGTGCGTACATCTGCGTGCGTGCCAAATGCACAAAGCTTGCGTGATATCGGTTTAAAAACAACAACAATCAAGCGTGATTTTAGCGTGATTTAAAATAATCACATTTCCGTTTCCGTACGAGAAAAAAAAAGGAAAAGAAACACCCCTTTAATACATTTCCGTTTCAGTTCTCTGGACAAGGTCCACGAGATGAGGTTTCCATCAGTGGAGGTCCCGCCCCCCGGTCACGTGCTCATTTTGCGCTTCAGTCTGCAGCCAGACCCTATTGCATTCATCGGGCTTTACAAAATGTGGGATGAATCGTGTTGCCATATCAGACTATTAACACATCAATGTTACTCTAGGGACATGGAGTGCCACCCTCTGTTGGAGTTCCTTCGTGAACGGAATATTGATGAGCAAAACATCGCCAGGCTTCATGAAGACAAGGTACATTTATTAATTTTCAGTTAATAGCCTACTGTTCAATTTGCTGCTGGTAAACCAACATTTTCCCTGTCAATTGATCTTAAGCTATATTTCCTCTATTTATGTCACTATAGCGTTTTGTGTAGGCTTATGTTTTAATCAATAGTTTATTGTATTAAATCAAAAGTTCCAGAAACGAGTCACAGAAACAAAAATACAGTTCGAATTCTATTCTTGTTTATTGACACAAAACCAAAATATATCTAGACAAAATACCATAAATTGCTGATAAAATGTTATTATGCATTTGATTTTTAAATAGGTAATGATTAGCTGATTAGACCAGGGGTCTTCAACAGGGGGTTCGGTTCAGCAGTGGTTCTCAACCTTGTGGGTCGGGGGTCCCCACATGATTTATGCGTTTTTTTTATTAATTTATGGAATCCTTTAGATGTTTTTATGAATGTATGAAATTCTTTTGAAAACAAAATTAATTCGTTTTTAATTTATGAAAAAAGAAACCCGGGGGAAATGTGTGAAATTCTTTTTAATTAATTAATAATAATTAAATTAAAAATGTAGTAAACGAAAAATGATAATTTACTTGCGACCCCCAAAAAAGTGTCCATGACCCCAAAATGGGTCCCTACCCACTGTTTGTGAGACACTGGTGTAGAGCAGTGGTTCCCAAATGAATTTGTCTCCTCTTGACCCAAACTATTGAAAATAGCAGATCTACAAGCTCTCAACGTGTCGCAATGCGAGACGTTGTGAGCTTGTACATCATCTACATCATGAGTTTGTACATCATCTATTTTCACTACTTCTTAAAGATTTTTTTTTATGGGATTTTTGATAATATTTTGAAACATGTTTTAATTATTTTTTAATTCATGACAATTTGCAAATTACAATTTTCAATTTTTGAAAATCTTTTCAAAGAATTAAAAACAAAATGTAGCCCAGAATAGAGTCCTGGGGGACTCCGGTCAACTAACAGTATAAGTAACACATTTTAAAACTAAACTCTTAATTAGGCCTATTTTTTGGACTTAATTAACCTTTACTTATTTTTGGACTGTACCTAATTATGCTAATTATAATAACAACAATAATAATAATAATTATTATTATTATTAAGTTTTAATTTCAGTAGTTTACACACAAAAGAAGTAGGGCCGAATCTTAATTTAAAAACACATGTGTTTAATGTTGTCTGTTTTTGTTTGAATATTATTGCAATAAAATGTGAATGCATGATGGAATTACAATTTGTAGGCTAACCTATACTAAACCTTTCAAATCTTTACTTTCCATAGATTGATGTCTCTGTGATTCTACTGATGTCAGATGACAATCTAGCCAAGTACATCCCCCACTACGGTGATAGATTGGCTGTGGTGGCCTTCTGTCGTAAGCAACAGTCTACAGATGGACAAACAGAAAGGAAGAGCAACTTGTTGGAGAGATTAAGATCAAAACTCTGTAATCCAAATCCAAACCCCAAGGAAATGCAGAGACATGAACTTTCAAAGAAATACGTGGGAAACTCAAATCCGAAGAAGAAGGACAGGCGATTGGATGAACTACAGTGAGAAAGACCGAGATTTTAAGCAAGTTAGATCATCAAAAGGAGGAGGGACAAGGCATGTCAGCCTAGGCAGGCAGATAACGGTAGAAGAAATCCAAAAAACAGCAGAAGAGCTTTTTTTCCCAAATGGAAAGTCTAACCATTTGCAGCTCAAAGATCTTCACTGTGGACAGCTCTCAGAGAAGGCTTGACCCAAAACATTAAATGTTTTAATTAGTATTGATGTGGACATTTGAACCAATTTCAACTATATTATTCTTCTTCTTGAAAGGTCTGGATTTTTTACTATTTTATTTTGTGGTTTGAAGGTTTGATGTGATGTTAAAAGTTGTAACAGACTAATGCACAGTTGTACTATTGGGGGTCTACATAGAGTGATTAGACATTGACAGATACTGACATATCCATAGTTTTGTGTATGACTCATTAGGATGTCATTAATTGCCTTACAATTGTTATTGCTTGAATGTATTGTTTTGTTTTACATATGTATGTACATTACATATCCTTGGGCAGAAACCTTGTATGTCCATTCAACTTTATATGTTTTCATTTTATTTTTTACCTGGTTGTGTGACAAAGTAAAATAGTGAACACAGCAAAATATTATCTATTTGGTATTAAAAAAAAATTCAACAACAAAAAAAATATTCTAAATTGTCGCCTATTGACATGACCCTTGACAATGACACCAGGTAAAATGTGGTTAATGGTTTTACAAATATTGAATCAATGAAAAGTACTAACAAGAGCTTGCGACTACATTAGATCCATTAGAAGACATTCTCATTTATTGTTTTGGACATGTATACAAGGTTTCTGCCAAAAAAATGTTGGTCAAGTGTTCCTCAAGAAGTGAAACAGCACTTTATAGTTGAATGTGTTCAATATAGGCAAAAAATCTGCAAGACATGATGTGCAATGCTGCACACATTATATAATTGAGCACTTGTTTATGCAGAAATATGCTGATGTGCACAGTATGCATTTTTGACCTGTATTAAAATATTTACAACTGCCTTTTTTTGATCATGTTATTATAAGTTTGCTAAATGAAAATTATGTTTATTTTTGATTAACAGCATAGTGTATAACATTTTGGTTATGGCGCTCTCCATGGTGCTCCATTGCAGTTGTACATAGGTCAAAAACGTCTTCATCACAAGGTACTGCAGTAAGGAACATGCATGCCTCTTTGGCTCTCTGTAGATCAGCGGTGTTTGGTGAGACCATGAAGTCATCTGTCCCCCATAGCTGAGGTACCATGAACATGGCATTTGGGATCCCGCTAGGACTGTGTGGGTTCTTCGTTGGTCGGATCCGGTGCGCATTCCAAACAGCAGCGATCTCATTCAATTCTTCCTATGTACTGTACAGTATTCACCTCACAATTGACATTCCAGCATACCTGCAAGGTTGATATGCTGGAATCAGCCAGAACAGCTCTATAATGTAATTGTGCCAAGCATTTAGTGTCCATTTTCTTACGCAGTTGCACTATATTCTGTTTATTGAATTTCATAATACATTTCCTTTAGAATCGATGGATGTAAACATGGTTTTAAATCTTTAGGTAATTTACAAAGGAAACCTTTGTGTTCCATGTAAACTGAAGTACATCTTATGTCACTATGTTGTCACTGCCTGTAATAGAAACAAATTGTAGAGATGCTAATTTTAACAACCTTTCTGAACAATATATAGTCTTCGCTTTATAACAATCATGAAATGGAAACGGGACCCCAATGTAAACAAGCCATAGGCTTTCTTGGGTTTAAAATCCTCTTAGCAGACCTTGTATTGAACTGTACTTTCTTGTGCTATTTTTTGGCAAACTGCTAATAAAGTATTCAATCAATTAATGTTTATTTGGCTAGCGATACACAGGTCTTCTGTATTGGCAACTAATAGTGGTAGAGTAACAAATCATTTTACTCATTGTTGATATAATAGACTGGACATAGGCGAGTCCTGCAGCCAAATGGCCTTTTTGACTGAAGTGGGAAATGGTGTATTTATCCAAAATATTTTCTAGATACATACATTCATGAAAGCATCTGCTGATCAGCTGTCAGCATTGGCAATTGTTTTTATAGACCATGCCTCTCTAATACAATAATAGACTAATTGGACTCAATTGTTTTCTATTTACTTGATTTTCATACAATAGGCAGATAGATTACATGTAAATAAAAGTAAATAGAAAAAAATAAATAATAATCTAGGTCCAATTAGTCTATTTTTCTAGTAGAGATGTATGGTCGCATTACTTAAATGGTAAGCAATGTTTTGCATTGAAAATTACAAGCTGGGGGGCACGGTGGCACAGTCGGTAGCGTTGTCGCCTCACAGCTAGAGGGTCCTGGGTTCGATTCCCGCAGGGGATGCTGTGGGTGTGTTCTCTCCTCCGCATCATCAGTGCCCATACCCTAGGTGGGCTTGGCGAAAGGGCCTCTCGGTGTGGAGGTTGCGCTCCCCAAGTGTAGATAGATACCCTCACAAAAACATGCAGTAATCCTGGTGTGTGTCAAAACAAATAGAAACTAAACTCCAATAATAATTTACACATCTATATTACAGCTTAGAAAGAATACGAATAGGGGAATGAAAATTTAGAAAATGGTTATACTGTAGGCCTACCATAACTATTATTGAATACAATACATTGTCTGGTTTCCGTTTTGTTTTATTTGAAACAACTACTTATTTTTCTACATTTCATCTTTGCAAATGGATCGGTAGTTATCTTCACGCTGAAACAAACGGTGTCATTCATGCAGTAGCCTGATCAAATATTTGTGGGCGGATAATATCCCTCAATGATACATACAAGTCAAGTGCTTGTGACCTAGTCACTGGGAACCGCAAGCCTGATTCTTCCATAACAATTGTGCACAAATCAAACATGTCCTTGTCACATGGAACTGAAGTTAGGAACTTGCAGCGGTCTTTGCAAGTGTCTAGGTCACCACTGGATGGAACAAGAAGATGGTCCTCTGTGCCCCACAGGTGAGGTGCCAAGTACATGACATTTGGTATTCCTGAGGGGACATTGGGAAAACGTTGACGACCCCTGTTCTAGGGGGTTCATATGGATCCATTATGTGGAAGATGTAGCTGGGCCCAGAAAAAATTAAAATCAATTCTCTGGGAGACTGGTAGCCAATGTAAGGACTTTAGGACTGGTGTAATATGGTCATATTTTTTTGTTTTCATCAGGACTAGCAGCAGCATTCTGAATCAGTTGGAGTTGTCTAAGAGCTTTGCTGGAGAGTTCTGTGTGTGAGCAGAATATTACAGTAATCCAGTCTACTGGAAACAAAGGCACGTATAAGTGTTTCTAGGTCTATATTGTTTTTTGGGGAAAAAAGAACCAGGGGGGGTCTCCTCCACCCAGCCCCGTACCCAGGATCGGGGTGGCTTGGGCTGGGTAGAGATGGGGGTCCCCTGGTTCTTTTTGAAAAAAAGATTTAATACAAAGTACCACCAGGTCCCTGCGGAGGGGGGTCCCCTACACCCAGCCCGTACCTAGGATCGGTCAGTTGGTCTGAAGGTGGTTTCATGAATGTATGTAGGCCTATATAGACAATATATTGGGCCAATATAAAAAAAACTAGAGACCAAATGTCTGACCAAATTCTAAATGATTTGTTTTGAAACATATTTGGCAATATAATAAACATGTTTTCTCATGGCAATAAGGCGCCTTTGAAATGAATGTAATATATGGCCTGTCAAAATATTTAGAATTGCAATCACAGGTTAGCTGTAATTAAATTAATCATTTGGAAATATGCCCAGTATATGCTGATTTTATCTGTAAATGGTTAATCCAAATGTATGATGGTTACTGAGGCAACTGGTTCACAAAAAGCTGATTGTGATTAATCTGATTAAAAATAACAATTAATAATCCATAATTAAAGTCAGAAGGCTCTAATATTATACACACTTGTGTGTGTGCGTGCGTACATCTGCGTGCGTGCCAAATGCACAAAGCTTGCGTGATATCGGTTTAAAAACAACAACAATCAAGCGTGATTTTAGCGTGATTTAAAATAATCACATTTCCGTTTCCGTACGAGAAAAAAAAAGGAAAAGAAACACCCCTTTAATACATTTCCGTTTCAGTTCTCTGGACAAGGTCCACGAGATGAGGTTTCCATCAGTGGAGGTCCCGCCCCCCGGTCACGTGCTCATTTTGCGCTTCAGTCTGCAGCCAGACCCTATTGCATTCATCGGGCTTTACAAAATGTGGGATGAATCGTGTTGCCATATCAGACTATTAACACATCAATGTTACTCTAGGGACATGGAGTGCCACCCTCTGTTGGAGTTCCTTCGTGAACGGAATATTGATGAGCAAAACATCGCCAGGCTTCATGAAGACAAGGTACATTTATTAATTTTCAGTTAATAGCCTACTGTTCAATTTGCTGCTGGTAAACCAACATTTTCCCTGTCAATTGATCTTAAGCTATATTTCCTCTATTTATGTCACTATAGCGTTTTGTGTAGGCTTATGTTTTAATCAATAGTTTATTGTATTAAATCAAAAGTTCCAGAAACGAGTCACAGAAACAAAAATACAGTTCGAATTCTATTCTTGTTTATTGACACAAAACCAAAATATATCTAGACAAAATACCATAAATTGCTGATAAAATGTTATTATGCATTTGATTTTTAAATAGGTAATGATTAGCTGATTAGACCAGGGGTCTTCAACAGGGGGTTCGGTTCAGCAGTGGTTCTCAACCTTGTGGGTCGGGGGTCCCCACATGATTTATGCGTTTTTTTTATTAATTTATGGAATCCTTTAGATGTTTTTATGAATGTATGAAATTCTTTTGAAAACAAAATTAATTCGTTTTTAATTTATGAAAAAAGAAACCCGGGGGAAATGTGTGAAATTCTTTTTAATTAATTAATAATAATTAAATTAAAAATGTAGTAAACGAAAAATGATAATTTACTTGCGACCCCCAAAAAAGTGTCCATGACCCCAAAATGGGTCCCTACCCACTGTTTGTGAGACACTGGTGTAGAGCAGTGGTTCCCAAATGAATTTGTCTCCTCTTGACCCAAACTATTGAAAATAGCAGATCTACAAGCTCTCAACGTGTCGCAATGCGAGACGTTGTGAGCTTGTACATCATCTACATCATGAGTTTGTACATCATCTATTTTCACTACTTCTTAAAGATTTTTTTTTATGGGATTTTTGATAATATTTTGAAACATGTTTTAATTATTTTTTAATTCATGACAATTTGCAAATTACAATTTTCAATTTTTGAAAATCTTTTCAAAGAATTAAAAACAAAATGTAGCCCAGAATAGAGTCCTGGGGGACTCCGGTCAACTAACAGTATAAGTAACACATTTTAAAACTAAACTCTTAATTAGGCCTATTTTTTGGACTTAATTAACCTTTACTTATTTTTGGACTGTACCTAATTATGCTAATTATAATAACAACAATAATAATAATAATTATTATTATTATTAAGTTTTAATTTCAGTAGTTTACACACAAAAGAAGTAGGGCCGAATCTTAATTTAAAAACACATGTGTTTAATGTTGTCTGTTTTTGTTTGAATATTATTGCAATAAAATGTGAATGCATGATGGAATTACAATTTGTAGGCTAACCTATACTAAACCTTTCAAATCTTTACTTTCCATAGATTGATGTCTCTGTGATTCTACTGATGTCAGATGACAATCTAGCCAAGTACATCCCCCACTACGGTGATAGATTGGCTGTGGTGGCCTTCTGTCGTAAGCAACAGTCTACAGATGGACAAACAGAAAGGAAGAGCAACTTGTTGGAGAGATTAAGATCAAAACTCTGTAATCCAAATCCAAACCCCAAGGAAATGCAGAGACATGAACTTTCAAAGAAATACGTGGGAAACTCAAATCCGAAGAAGAAGGACAGGCGATTGGATGAACTACAGTGAGAAAGACCGAGATTTTAAGCAAGTTAGATCATCAAAAGGAGGAGGGACAAGGCATGTCAGCCTAGGCAGGCAGATAACGGTAGAAGAAATCCAAAAAACAGCAGAAGAGCTTTTTTTCCCAAATGGAAAGTCTAACCATTTGCAGCTCAAAGATCTTCACTGTGGACAGCTCTCAGAGAAGGCTTGACCCAAAACATTAAATGTTTTAATTAGTATTGATGTGGACATTTGAACCAATTTCAACTATATTATTCTTCTTCTTGAAAGGTCTGGATTTTTTACTATTTTATTTTGTGGTTTGAAGGTTTGATGTGATGTTAAAAGTTGTAACAGACTAATGCACAGTTGTACTATTGGGGGTCTACATAGAGTGATTAGACATTGACAGATACTGACATATCCATAGTTTTGTGTATGACTCATTAGGATGTCATTAATTGCCTTACAATTGTTATTGCTTGAATGTATTGTTTTGTTTTACATATGTATGTACATTACATATCCTTGGGCAGAAACCTTGTATGTCCATTCAACTTTATATGTTTTCATTTTATTTTTTACCTGGTTGTGTGACAAAGTAAAATAGTGAACACAGCAAAATATTATCTATTTGGTATTAAAAAAAAATTCAACAACAAAAAAAATATTCTAAATTGTCGCCTATTGACATGACCCTTGACAATGACACCAGGTAAAATGTGGTTAATGGTTTTACAAATATTGAATCAATGAAAAGTACTAACAAGAGCTTGCGACTACATTAGATCCATTAGAAGACATTCTCATTTATTGTTTTGGACATGTATACAAGGTTTCTGCCAAAAAAATGTTGGTCAAGTGTTCCTCAAGAAGTGAAACAGCACTTTATAGTTGAATGTGTTCAATATAGGCAAAAAATCTGCAAGACATGATGTGCAATGCTGCACACATTATATAATTGAGCACTTGTTTATGCAGAAATATGCTGATGTGCACAGTATGCATTTTTGACCTGTATTAAAATATTTACAACTGCCTTTTTTTGATCATGTTATTATAAGTTTGCTAAATGAAAATTATGTTTATTTTTGATTAACAGCATAGTGTATAACATTTTGGTTATGGCGCTCTCCATGGTGCTCCATTGCAGTTGTACATAGGTCAAAAACGTCTTCATCACAAGGTACTGCAGTAAGGAACATGCATGCCTCTTTGGCTCTCTGTAGATCAGCGGTGTTTGGTGAGACCATGAAGTCATCTGTCCCCCATAGCTGAGGTACCATGAACATGGCATTTGGGATCCCGCTAGGACTGTGTGGGTTCTTCGTTGGTCGGATCCGGTGCGCATTCCAAACAGCAGCGATCTCATTCAATTCTTCCTATGTACTGTACAGTATTCACCTCACAATTGACATTCCAGCATACCTGCAAGGTTGATATGCTGGAATCAGCCAGAACAGCTCTATAATGTAATTGTGCCAAGCATTTAGTGTCCATTTTCTTACGCAGTTGCACTATATTCTGTTTATTGAATTTCATAATACATTTCCTTTAGAATCGATGGATGTAAACATGGTTTTAAATCTTTAGGTAATTTACAAAGGAAACCTTTGTGTTCCATGTAAACTGAAGTACATCTTATGTCACTATGTTGTCACTGCCTGTAATAGAAACAAATTGTAGAGATGCTAATTTTAACAACCTTTCTGAACAATATATAGTCTTCGCTTTATAACAATCATGAAATGGAAACGGGACCCCAATGTAAACAAGCCATAGGCTTTCTTGGGTTTAAAATCCTCTTAGCAGACCTTGTATTGAACTGTACTTTCTTGTGCTATTTTTTGGCAAACTGCTAATAAAGTATTCAATCAATTAATGTTTATTTGGCTAGCGATACACAGGTCTTCTGTATTGGCAACTAATAGTGGTAGAGTAACAAATCATTTTACTCATTGTTGATATAATAGACTGGACATAGGCGAGTCCTGCAGCCAAATGGCCTTTTTGACTGAAGTGGGAAATGGTGTATTTATCCAAAATATTTTCTAGATACATACATTCATGAAAGCATCTGCTGATCAGCTGTCAGCATTGGCAATTGTTTTTATAGACCATGCCTCTCTAATACAATAATAGACTAATTGGACTCAATTGTTTTCTATTTACTTGATTTTCATACAATAGGCAGATAGATTACATGTAAATAAAAGTAAATAGAAAAAAATAAATAATAATCTAGGTCCAATTAGTCTATTTTTCTAGTAGAGATGCATGGTCGCATTACTTAAATGGTAAGCAATGTTTTGCATTGAAAATTACAAGCTGGGGGGCACGGTGGCACAGTCGGTAGCGTTGTCGCCTCACAGCTAGAGGGTCCTGGGTTCGATTCCCGCAGGGGATGCTGTGGGTGTGTTCTCTCCTCCGCATCATCAGTGCCCATACCCTAGGTGGGCTTGGCGAAAGGGCCTCTCGGTGTGGAGGTTGCGCTCCCCAAGTGTAGATAGATACCCTCACAAAAACATGCAGTAATCCTGGTGTGTGTCAAAACAAATAGAAACTAAACTCCAATAATAATTTACACATCTATATTACAGCTTAGAAAGAATACGAATAGGGGAATGAAAATTTAGAAAATGGTTATACTGTAGGCCTACCATAACTATTATTGAATACAATACATTGTCTGGTTTCCGTTTTGTTTTATTTGAAACAACTACTTATTTTTCTACATTTCATCTTTGCAAATGGATCGGTAGTTATCTTCACGCTGAAACAAACGGTGTCATTCATGCAGTAGCCTGATCAAATATTTGTGGGCGGATAATATCCCTCAATGATACATACAAGTCAAGTGCTTGTGACCTAGTCACTGGGAACCGCAAGCCTGATTCTTCCATAACAATTGTGCACAAATCAAACATGTCCTTGTCACATGGAACTGAAGTTAGGAACTTGCAGCGGTCTTTGCAAGTGTCTAGGTCACCACTGGATGGAACAAGAAGATGGTCCTCTGTGCCCCACAGGTGAGGTGCCAAGTACATGACATTTGGTATTCCTGAGGGGACATTGGGGTTCTTGGTGGGCCGGATACGATGTGCGTTCCAAACATCCCTTATCTCATTTAAGTCCTCCTACAGAGAGAGAGAGAGAGATGGGGAGCGGGAGGGAGATTACGATTAGATAATAAAAAGAAAAAGGTTGCGCATCAACAATGGGTTTTCTCGGTGGAGTGCTACACCCAAAATCCAGTATACACATCAAAAGTAGGAATTGAAAAAATCCCTAACAGGTAGCACGTCCAAAATTTAAAATCAATGGAGGACAAAGTACTCACATTTCCACTTTTTAATTGGCACTCACCAATTAACGAAACAAACATAATCCTTGAATAGCATCAATTTCTTCACCATAATAAAGAATAGGATGAACGTACACAGGCTATTATATGTCACATAATCAAGGTAAATCCACCGTGCATAAAGTCATCCTAGGTGAGTCTAGTTGTTCTATAGTTTTTTTCGGAGGGCCATAATATTATTCCCGCGTGCATGTGGTCACTGAATGAAAAAAAAAAAAAAACACTATGGTTACTTTATGTGTGAATTTAATTACTTCAATAGCTCAATAGCCACACATAAGCACTCACCTGGGACGCCACATTATCACATGAAAAAGGACATTTGAACAGATACCCTTCCTCTGATGGTTAGTGGACACTTTTAAAATGTTCAAACAGAGCCCCTGTTTGCCAGGTGTTCATATATCTAATATATATATATATATATATATATAAATATATATATATATATATATTGTCCTACTCTACTCAAAGTTGATCATGTTAATGCATGAAGGCATGGTCTGTGATCGTCAAATGTTTACCTGAATGATTGCCAGGAAGCACAACTGCATTAGTGCTTTGTCCAGGAAATCACCGGTGAAGATCCCTTCATCCTTGAGTTCTCCCAGCAGCTGGATCCAATATTCAACCCCTTCCCTTCTCATAAGTCCCCACCAACTCTCTATTCTCTGGTTTGCTGTGCTTTTTCCTGTTATATAACTCCTTTCTCCTGCCCTGTCATCTTCATCATTTCGACGCAAATACCTTTGGCTGTCTCTTAGCACAACATTCTCTGTACCCATGTCTGTGCGTAAAAGCATTGGGTAACCACCGGTCTGCTCTATTGCTTCAACAAAGTAGCCTCCAATAACTTTTGGGTCGCTGCTGGTGAAGGCAGCTCTCAGCCATATGATCCTACGGGAATACCCGTCTATGCACCCATTAATGCATATTCCATAGGGCTTGAGCTTGTCGTAGGAATCTACATGCCATATGAAATTAGGTCCTTTAGAAAAATACCGCCTCCGGGTTAGACGTCGTCTCAGCCGAGCTTGAGAGTTTACTGGGTCGAGCAGAGAAAGAAGAATTCTCATGTCTTCCTTCCTAATGCGGATACCTTGCTCCAGACACTTGGTATACATCCACCGGTATCCATGTAGTTTTCCAGGGCCTTCCAATTGACCAGCTATAAAGTCGATGGCATCATCCAAGTCAGAATATCGCCGACGATATAACCCATAACCTCTCAATATCCTTGTTAATTGCCTTTTACTAACAATAATCCCATGCAAAGCAAGTGTAGACAAAATGTCTGCATAAATCATGCCCAAGCGAAAGCAAATCTTGATCAAGGTGTCTCTATCCATAACTATCAACAAGTAGGTGGTGGCATCCAGAGTAAATTATCTAGTTAAACAAAAAGAAAAACGTGGCGAGAGTGAGTGCAAGGATGTATATAGGCCAAAGAGCACTCAGCATTTAAATAAGCCAGAACTCGGTCAATTCTAAACCGAAGAGAGCCAGCATTCTCTGAGCCGCTCCTCCTGATCTCAGAAAAAACACCTATCCACCTATAGCCAACAAGTCTCTGAGAGCCATCAGTCTCTGAGCTCCTCAGCAGTCCCCTCCTCCTGATCTCAGGAACAACACCATCCACCTATAATTGAATAAATAAACACTGTTAAAGGCAGGGGAAGTGATATTTGTGACCGCTTCCTACTTAATGTAATTTATGTGATCAATCAGGCATAGACTGTAGTGTAGACAGCCGATGTGAGGGACATGTCATGCCGACCTGTCCTGGAAGCCTGCAGTCTCTGAGAGCCAGCAGTCTGTGAGCTCCTCTGCAGTCTCTGGGCCCACAGTCCCCTCCTCAAAGTCTCAGGAACAACACAATCCACCTATAATTGAATAAATTAAACAAATAAACACTGTTAGAAGGTAGGGGAAGTGATATGTTTTGGTTAAAAACATATATATTTGAGCTGTATATAAAGATTTCTAAAGAGAGTTTGTTCAGTAACAGGGGTCTCTCCACATCTCTTTAATAAACAGAAAATACATTTTCATGTGCGTTTCCATTTTTAGCCCCATTTATCAGCTTCAATGTCATATTTTAGAGTGTTCCAGTTTCAATTCTGTCTACTAATTCCTTTGTGACTTAAAATTTCACTCTGTATCCTGTATGGATTCTGTCTTCTGATTGGATAAAATTGGTATCCCAACCTGAACATATGTTTTGTTTTCTGAAGAGCTGCAGAGTCGGAGAGCTCTACAAAAGAAATCGGAATATGAAGCCATTTAAAAATAACTTTAACGGAAGAAATCACTAAATGCAAATTTAATAACTGGACATGCAATGGTTGGTTCACCACAGCCAAGATGGTGCAGGCTAGTCGATTATAAATTGAATTATTAAACTCTTAATGTATAATGTAGGCATTTAGCTGACGCTCTTAACCAGAGTAATTCACAATAAACATGGTAACCGTGAAATGCAGAGACATGTGTTGTGAGCCTCAGTAAACTAGGATAATAGCGAAACCAAGAACATAGCATCAGTCTAAAACATCTATCAACTATCAAAATAATCTGTACATGGAAACTATGGGATACCAGGTAAGCAACGACGTGATCATCTGTAAATAACCTGGCGAATTTTCAGATTACAAAGCAGCTCAACGTTATTGGTTGCCATTTCATAAAGTAGCGTCCGAGATGTATGGGCTTTAAGCTATCTTAATAAACAAAAACATAGTACTTACTCTCTGGAACGAAAGAACATCTCCGTGTATTACACTGTTCAGACCGCAGCACAGTGCACACAAACACAAGGAGAGTAAACATATGATGGTCGCAGCCTTAATACGTCATCAGTCTGCGCGCGCGCGCGCTCTGTCAGGCATCATTAAACAAACCCTGCACTCACAATAATAATGATTGTTTTTATTGTATTATTATTATTATTATTATTATTATTATTATTATTATTATTATATGTAATAATAATAATAATTATTATTATTATTATTATTAAGCTTACGTGGTAACAGAGTGGGCAATAAGGAAGAGTGGACACTTCCATGTCCATTTTCTCCAAAATGTTACAAGATAAAATGTTTAGAAAGTGGTCTTAACTAATGTAAAGTAGGCCTACACACGGTTAAAACATGCTTGATGATTCAATAATTAAGGCCTAATAGGCTATTTGATATTTCTACAATTGCTACAAATCCTTAGCCTGGTAAACCCTCCCTCCGGAAATCTCATTTCTATTTGATTCACTCCTGGAATCAAATAGAAATGAGATTTCCGGAGGGAGGGTTTACCAGGCTAACAAATCCTGTGGCCAGTCATTTAAACAACGTGTATGCCCAATGCCCGTACTCTTACGCTTGTCTCTTTGATGCTTCTCATTTCACAATGAAATTAGATTGAAAATTCAAACGGTAAAAGACACGGGACTGTGAGTGACATGCCCAAGAAGCTTGACTTTTAAACTTTAGTTTTTTGGAAACAGGCTAGAATTAGGCGGTGGTGGGAAAGGTAGCATTTTCTACTTGAGTATCAATACTCTGTTAAAATTAAAATGTCCGTGTTCAAAATGTTACTTGAGTAGTAAGTGTTGGTGTCAACATAATACTTAAAGTACCAAAAGTAAAAGCACTCAAATGATTGAAAATGGCAGATCTACAAGCTCACAATGGTTGTTGTGCACTACTTTTACTTTTGGTACTTTTTTGATGCCTCCTACTTTTACTCAAGTCCGTTTTGAATACCGCACTTGTAGGCTACTTGTAGTAGAGTATTTCTACATTAGGGTAGCCTATTGATACTTTTACTTAAGTAAAAATATTTTGTACTTCTTCCATCAATGAGCTGTGAGCTTGTAGATCGGCTATTTTCGGTGCACACATGCTCCATGCAAGGGCTGTGTCTGTATGTACGTCCAAGTTCAAGGTGATGCTGATTCGTGATTCCATCCAGTTGTATAATAATTATACAATATCAACATTTATTACACCTGAATTTCCCAGAATTGTGTATCTATCCAGACAGACAGACAGACAGACAGACAGACAGACATTGGCATTTAACTGATTTATCCAAAGACACATACAATTGCAGAACATTAGCAGAATTTTGATTTAAAATGTAATAGTTTGTTTAAATGTAGAAACATATTTGTGTATAGCGATTGATGACTGAGCCAGTAGCCAAAGCTGTAACAACATCAACTTATAAACATAAAATGAAACTGCTGAAGTTGTTGTAGCGGTGCACTGATCGACCACCGGTTTTGGTTGTGGCGCTCTCCATGGTGCTGAACCAAGCCCACCATAGCGCCATAAATCTCTGCTGACCAATAGCATACACCCCGTCAAATAATGAAACAGTATAGCCTGCCAAGACATTGATTGATTGAAATAGCATTAAAACTTAAAACCTTAAAGAAAGACAAATAGCACCTGTCTTGCACAAGCAATACAAATACTCTGTTACAAGTAAAAGTCTGGAATATACAAAAAGTACCAAAGTTAAAAGTATGCAGAGTATCCCGTTTCACAAGTTATCATAATGTCTAAAATGGGGCTTGAGGCGAGGCCGACCGCGGGGGCCCTCGGGCGGTCCGTGGCAAGGCAACTAGGGCAGACGGTGCGTCTCGGTCTCGCTAGGCCGGGGTCGGCCGCGGAGGAGTGCGGAGGACAGGCCACCGAGGCCTCTCCGCACGTGGTGTGTGTGTGTATATATATATATATATATATATATATATATATATATATATATATATATATATATATAACGGCACAATGTCATAAATGAGTGTCCTATAGTCTCACTCAGCAGCCGCACCGAGGAACCGCCGTAGCGTCGGATATTACCCGATGTTTGCTTTCTAATTCAATAAAACCATATTTGATAGACATAGGTATCACCTACATGTTACTGATTATAGGGAATGTTATATTGTTGTGATCCGTTGTTTATTTCCTGAGCAATGGAATCATGTTGCGGTGAAAAATCTTTCTGAGACGCTTGGACACTATACCGATGTTGGCTCCATAAGCTGTAGCCTTTGATTTCCTTTGAATAAAACCATATTTGATCAAGGAATTGACACTCTCACTTCTGGTGATCATAGGAAAATTAGAATCACAGATTTTCGTTGAGAATTAGCAGAGAGAGAGAGAGAGAGAGAGAGAGAGAGAGAGAGAGAGAGAGAGAGAGAGAGAGAGAGAGAGAGCCTGATGTTGCCATTCTGCGCCGTTGCGCGCCCGGCCCGACAGCTACTGTCCATTGCAACCAGAACCAACTGTACACCAACAAGGACAAAACGATAATAATAATTATTAGTATTATAATAATAGCATCAATTCGTTCACCATAATAAAGAATAGGATGGACGCACACTGTCGCACAGGCTATTATATCGCATAATCCAAGTAAATCCACCGTGCGTAAAGGTGAGTATAAGGATCTTGAGGGAACATCCTAGGATCTCGTGCGCTCAAGTTAATAAGACGTTAGAACGAGATAAGGATCTTGAGGGCACGACATAAGGATCTTGAGGGCACGACATAAGGATCTTGTTCCCTCACTTTATTATGATGTGGGAATGTCTTAGGATGTTGTGCGCTCAAGATAGGATGTTGTGCGCTCAAGATAGGATGTCGTGCGCTCAAGATAGGATGTCGTGCGCTCAAGATAAAAAAAAATCTGCTCTATGGCCCTTTAGGGGCTCCGTAGCTCTCTGCTGCTGCCCGTCTTCTGTCTGCTTCCCACTCGGCCGTACTCCGTCTCCTCTCTGTCCACTCTCTCTGCGCTCTTTCTGTTGTGTCACTACAAACATTTTGAACTTGGTCCACAGGGAACCTCCCCTCTGCCTACTCGACTCCAGATTGGCAGAGACTAGAGCTCCACACTGATTCTATATCGCACGGCTGCTGTCTATTAGTGTCTGTTAGGGTGCCGTGGCAGAAACAAAAATTAACTTCACACAAAACGATTACAAACTCCAAATATAGAAAAACAAATGTAGGAAAAACAAACCATGCACAAAAGTAACACTGCAAAAAATATCAAACACATCAAAACATCACAGCAAAATAATAGTCACAGCAAATAAAGAAAATAATAGTTTTCTGCCTACTGACATAAACACTTTATTCCGAACGCTCCTCTGTTTGGAATACATGAATTCCTTGTCCATGCTTAGCTTGGTGACGTAACAAGTAAACAGGATAGAGGAACCGGCACACCAAAACACACGCTGGAGCAGAGAGCAGACGGAATGAAAAAAATGACGGCTCCAAAACAACCCAAACATAACTGGTCTGAGGGTGAAACATACTTTTTGTTGGATGTTTTAAAAGAGTTGCAGATTTATGAACACCTTGATGGTCGTAATGCTAGACACACAGAGTTCTTCCAAAAAGCATTTGACAAGTCTGTAGAGGCTGGATTCAGTCGAACTATCGAGCAAATGAAAAACAGATGGAAAGTCTTGAAGTCAGCCTATTACAAGGCTAAAAGTCAAAATAGCAAAAGTGGTTCCGACCCAGCTAGTTTCTCATTTTTTGATGCTATGGATGACATGTTGGGACATCGTCCAATGGCGAACGTGGGTGTCCACGGCGTGGATGTTGGTTTCGAGGATACAGTGGAAGCTCCTATACACCAGAAGATGACCGCATTGCTGGTAGGTTCAAACATAACATGACGTTAGGTAAATAACTAACATTGCTCATAATGGCATAGTGTTTCTCCTAAAAACTTAAAATCCACTACTGTGTGTGTGTGTGTGTGTGTGTGTGTGTGTGTGTGTGTGTGTGTGTGTGCGCGCATATGAGAGAGAGAGAGAGAGAGAGAGAGAGAGAGAGAGAGAGAGAGAGAGAGACGCGCTTGTTTTCACACATTTCAGAACTGGCCTAGCTGACTATTTTGTTGCATTATAGACATTGGTTCTTAAAGTGGGGTCCGGGGACCCCCAGGGGTCCTTGAGGGAGTTCCAGGGGGTCCCCAGCTAAATGATGGATAGGAACCAAATGGACCTATATGGGTCTTTAACTCTGAGAGTGTAACAAATTAAACTAAATGGACCCAAACTGGTCCATTTGGTTCCATTTGTACACTCAGAGTTACATTAACACATTGATTGCCTAGATCGAGTTAACTTGTTTTTCAAATCCAACGCTTGCGTGCCGCAATTCTGAAAAATCGAAAAACTCGGCAATATGGTAGAGGGCTATGCCAAACGGCGAAGAAACGAAACTCACAACTATCGGCCAAAGGGTGGCGCTATTTTACTCAATTGACTTTGAACAGGTACAACTCATGCCCTGTTTGACCCACATCCATGACACTTCGATACACACATGCGTCTCCTCATGCCTAACAACTTTCACACTCTGACTTTTGACCTCTGACCTTTAGATCTCCCACCATTTCGAATTATATGAAAAGCAGTTAAAATCAAACTCCTCCTGGGATTTTTGAGCAATCTGCACAAAACATTTTACACATGAACTTTGGACTTATACCGACAGACGTGAGCAAGCGGATTTTCCATACGTGAAAACGTTAAGCTTTTATGAGCCAATGAATATTGCAGTTTTATGAAAATTATTCGTCTGCCCCTAACACATACATGAAGACTCACATTTGTTTGAAACTTTGCAATATTGTAGAGGGTCATTCCAAGTATCACTGAAACCAATCTTACTCCAATTGGTCAAAGGGGGGCGCTATAGCAAATTTTTTTAAATGCAAACTTTAAACAGGCAAAAGTCATGCCTCGTTTGGCCGACAGCCGTGAAACTTGCTTACACATGTGCCTTGACTCATGAGGAACATATCTATCACTTTGACCAGTAAGCTCCGCCCTTAGATTGTCTGCAATTTTGAGCAGTTTGAAAAACATTTAAACCCAGGATTTCTGAGCAATTTGCGTGAAAGTGTGTCGTGTGTGAAGTCCCTTTTCACCAGTTCAGGTCTGTTGGTCCAATAGCTTGATCGCTTAATCATTTGTCTTGAAACCACAGGGTCGCCTGTTCAAATCCCACCTCATGCAGACTTCATCTCAATTGCATTGCACACGACATGACTGTATCAATGAATAAACTTGCAATTGTTAAATGAAACGCTTATTGAGAGTAGTTATTTTCAATGTATGACGTATTTCATTCCCTCTTTTGTTTTGTTTTGTTGGATTCTCCTTTTTCACTAACTAAGGCTGTGGATTGAATAGCTTGATCAGTTCAGTGTTAGCCTCATGTACCGGAGGTCCACGGTTCAAACCCCACTCATCACAGTTTACATTTAAATTGCATTGTACATAACATGACCCTGTTAATTCAGACATGTGCAATTTTTAAACAATAACATGAAATGCTTTTGAGAGTAGTTGTTTTTTATGTATGACATACTTTCTTGTGAAAATAGCCGATCTACAATCTCACACCTTTTTAGATAGCAACGCATTGTGAGCTTGTAGTTCGACTATTTTCACTAGTTTCCATTCAAAGGACAGAAAAAAAAAATCTTTATTGGTTAATGTTTTGTGAACCAGTGATCTAGAGTAGTTAGCGTCCTGTCTATCCAGTAGCTCAGTCAGTACTGGGGCCATAGCTGAGTGGTTAGTGAGCCCGCCTACGGAGCCAGAGGCCCTGGTTGCCCCAGGTACGATTCCAGGCCAGGCCAGCAAATGTGTCGATGAAATGAAATGTGTCCCTGAGCAAGACTCTTAACCCCTAATTGCTCACAGGCCCTCATTGGAAACAAGGCCGCAAGGACTTTCATGAACGGACCTGTTAAAGGAATTATCCTTATCCTTTACACTGTCTAACCGCAAGTCTGTAGGTCTCTGGTTCAAACCCCAATTTAACCAGTTTGAAAAACATTTTAACCCAGGATTTCTGAGCAATTTGCGTGAAAGTCTGCCAAATCTGTGAGCTCCTTTTCACCAATTCAGGTCTGTTGGTCCAATGGCTTAATCATCTGCCTTGAAACCACAGGGTTGCCGGTTCAAATCCCACCTCATGCAGACTTCACCTCAATTGCATTGCACACAACATGACTGTATCAATGAATAAACGTGCAATTGTTAAATGAAACGCTTATTGAGAGTAGTTATTTTCAATGTATGATGTACTTCATTCTCTCTTTTGTTTTGTTTTGTTGGATTCTCCTTTTTCACTGATTAAGACTGTGGATTGAATAGCTTGATCAGTACAGTGTTAGCCTCATGTGCCGAAGGTCCACGGTTCAAACCCCACTCATCAGAGTTTACATTTGAATTGCATTGTACAAAACATGACCCTGATAATTCAGACATGTGCAATTTTTAAACAATAACATGAAATTTATTGGTAAATGTTATGTGAACCAGTGATCTAGAGTAGTTAGCGTCCTGTCTATCCAATAGCTCAGTCAGTACTGCGGCCATAGCTGAGTGGTTAGTGAGCCCGCCTACGGAGCCAAAGGCCCTGGTTGCCCCAGGTACGATTCCTGGCCAGGCCAGCAAATGTGTCGATGAAATGAAATGTGTCCCTGAGCAAGACTCTTAACCCCTAATTGCTCACCGGCCCTCATTGGAAACAAGGCCGCAAGGACTTTCATGAACGGACCTGTTAAAGGAATTATCCTTATCCTTTACACTGTCTAACCGCAAGTCTGTAGGTCCCTGGTTCAAACCCCAATTTAACCAGTTTGAAAAACATTTTAACCCAGGATTTCTGAGCAATTTGCGTGAAAGTCTGCCAAATCTGTGAGCTCCTTTTCACCAATTCAGGTCTGTTGGTCCAATGGCTTAATCATCTGCCTTGAAACCACAGGGTTGCCGGTTCAAATCCCACCTCATGCAGACTTCACCTCAATTGCATTGCACACAACATGACTGTATCAATGAATAAACGTGCAATTGTTAAATGAAACGCTTATTGAGAGTAGTTATTTTCAATGTATGATGTACTTCATTCTCTCTTTTGTTTTGTTTTGTTGGATTCTCCTTTTTCACTGATTAAGACTGTGGATTGAATAGCTTGATCAGTACAGTGTTAGCCTCATGTGCCGAAGGTCCACGGTTCAAACCCCACTCATCAGAGTTTACATTTGAATTGCATTGTACAAAACATGACCCTGATAATTCAGACATGTGCAATTTTTAAACAATAACATGAAATTTATTGGTAAATGTTATGTGAACCAGTGATCTAGAGTAGTTAGCGTCCTGTCTATCCAATAGCTCAGTCAGTACTGCGGCCATAGCTGAGTGGTTAGTGAGCCCGCCTACGGAGCCAAAGGCCCTGGTTGCCCCAGGTACGATTCCAGGCCAGGCCAGCAAATGTGTCGATGAAATGAAATGTGTCCCTGAGCAAGACTCTTAACCCCTAATTGCTCACAGGCCCTCATTGGAAACAAGGCCGCAAGGACTTTCATGAACGGACCTGTTAAAGGAATTATCCTTATCCTTTACACTGTCTAACCGCAAGTCTGTAGGTCCCTGGTTCAAACCCCAATTTAACCAGTTTGAAAAACATTTTAACCCAGGATTTCTGAGCAATTTGCGTGAAAGTCTGCCAAATCTGTGAGCTCCTTTTCACCAATTCAGGTCTGTTGGTCCAATGGCTTAATCATCTGCCTTGAAACCACAGGGTTGCCGGTTCAAATCCCACCTCATGCAGACTTCACCTCAATTGCATTGCACACAACATGACTGTATCAATGAATAAACGTGCAATTGTTAAATGAAACGCTTATTGAGAGTAGTTATTTTCAATGTATGATGTACTTCATTCTCTCTTTTGTTTTGTTTTGTTGGATTCTCCTTTTTCACTGATTAAGACTGTGGATTGAATAGCTTGATCAGTACAGTGTTAGCCTCATGTGCCGAAGGTCCACGGTTCAAACCCCACTCATCAGAGTTTACATTTGAATTGCATTGTACAAAACATGACCCTGATAATTCAGACATGTGCAATTTTTAAACAATAACATGAAATTTATTGGTAAATGTTATGTGAACCAGTGATCTAGAGTAGTTAGCGTCCTGTCTATCCAATAGCTCAGTCAGTACTGCGGCCATAGCTGAGTGGTTAGTGAGCCCGCCTACGGAGCCAAAGGCCCTGGTTGCCCCAGGTACGATTCCAGGCCAGGCCAGCAAATGTGTCGATGAAATGAAATGTGTCCCTGAGCAAGACTCTTAACCCCTAATTGCTCACCGGCCCTCATTGGAAACAAGGCCGCAAGGACTTTCATGAACGGACCTGTTAAAGGAATTATCCTTATCCTTTACACTGTCTAACCGCAAGTCTGTAGGTCCCTGGTTCAAACCCCAATTTAACCAGTCCAAATATAATTTACTGAACAAAAATCATGACTTTGTTAATTAATGCAAGTTCACTTCTTCTCACTCTCTCACTCTGTCACTGTCTGTCTGTCTGTCTGTCTGTCTGTCTGTCTGTCTGCCTCTCTCTCACTCTGTCTGTCTGTCTGTCTGTCTGTCTGTCTGTCTGCCTCTCTCTCACTCTGTCACTGTCTGTCTGTCTGTCTGTCTGTCTGTCTGCCTGTCTGCCTGTCTGCCTCTCTCTCACTCTGTCACTGTCTGCCTCTCTCTCACTCTGTCACTGTCTGCCTGTCTGCCTGTCTGCCTCTCTCTCAATCTGTCACTGTCTGCCTGTCTGCCTCTCTCTCACTCTGTCACTGTCTGACTGTCTGTCTGTCTGCCTGTCTGCCTCTCTCTCACTCTGTCACTGTCTGCCTGTCTGTCTGCCTCTCTCTCACTCTGTCACTGTCTGCCTGCCTGTCTGCCTGTCTGCCTCTCTCTCACTCTGTCACTGTCTGCCTGTCTGCCTCTCTCTCACTCTGTCACTGTCTGCCTGTCTGCCTCTCTCTCAATCTGTCACTGTCTGCCTGTCTGCCTCTCTCTCACTCTGTCACTGTCTGTCTGCCTGTCTTCCTGTCTGCCTCTCTCTCACTCTGTCACTGTCTGCCTGTCTGTCTGCCTCTCTCTCACTCTGTCACTGTCTGTCTGCCTGTCTGCCTGTCTGCCTCTCTCTCACTCTGTCACTGTCTGCCTGTCTGCCTCTCTCTCACTCTGTCACTGTCTGCCTGTCTGCCTCTCTCTCACTCTGTCACTGTCTGCCTGTCTGCCTCTCTCTCACTCTGTCACTGTCTGCCTGTCTGCCTGTCTGCCTCTCTCTCACTCTGTCACTGTCTGCCTGTCTCTCACTCTGTGACTGTCTGTCTGCCTCTCTCTCACTCTGTCACTGTCTGTCTGCCTGTCTGCCTCTCTCTCACTCTGTCACTGTCTGTCACAACATCTGAAGTGAACTGAGCTCCTGACCTCTGGTAGTTGAGTATAGCAGCATTCTTTTGTTATTTAGCAAGCTGCTAGTAGTGGTACCCTACGTGCTTTTCTATTAGTATTATATTATTAGCTTGTGTGGTAGTCTGTAGTTTATAGTTGTATTGTTTGTGTGCTTCAAAGCAGTAGGCTATTGGCACTTTGTAGTAGTACAAGTAGTTTCACCCTGTATAGGCCACTTGATTGCCTTGTGAAGTGTGTGGTTTAGCCAGCACAGCTCAAGGGATAAGTAGGCAGGTTGAGAGTATTCTCTTCAGTGTGTAACCAACATCTTAAGTGAACTGAGCTCCTGACCTCTGGTAGTTGAGTATAGCAGCATTCTTTTGTTATTTAGCAAGCTGCTAGTAGTGGTACCCTAAGTGCTTTTCTATTAGTATTATATTATTAGCTTGTGTGGTAGTCTGTAGTTTATAGTTGTATTGTTTGTGTGCTTCAAGCAGTAGGCTATTGGCACTTTGTAGTAGTACAAGTAGTTTCACCCTGTATAGGCCGCTTGATTGCCTTGTGAAGTGTGTGGTTTAGCCAGCACAGCTCAAGGGATAAGTAGGCAGGTTGAGAGTATTCTCTTCAGTGTGTAACCAACATCTGAAGTGAACTGAGCTCCTGACCTCTGGTAGTTGAGTATAGCAGCATTCTTTTGTTATTTAGCAAGCTGCTAGTAGTGGTACCCTAAGTGCTTTTCTATTAGTATTATATTATTAGCTTGTGTGGTAGTCTGTAGTTTATAGTTGTATTGTTTGTGTGCTTCAAGCAGTAGGCTATTGGCACTTTGTAGTAGTACAAGTAGTTTCACCCTGTATAGGCCGCTTGATTGCCTTGTGAAGTGTGTGGTTTAGCCAGCACAGCTCAAGGGATAAGTAGGCAGGTTGAGAGTATTCTCTTCAGTGTGTAACCAACATCTGAAGTGAACTGAGCTCCTGACCTCTGGTAGTTGAGTATAGCAGCATTCTTTTGTTATTTAGCAAGCTGCTAGTAGTGGTACCCTAAGTGCTTTTCTATTAGTATTATATTATTAGCTTGTGTGGTAGTCTGTAGTTTATAGTTGTATTGTTTGTGTGCTTCAAGCAGTAGGCTATTGGCACTTTGTAGTAGTACAAGTAGTTTCACCCTGTATAGGCCACTTGATTGCCTTGTGAAGTGTGTGGTTTAGCCAGCACAGCTCAAGGGATAAGTAGGCAGGTTGAGAGTATTCTCTTCAGTGTGTAACCAACATCTGAAGTGAACTGAGCTCCTGACCTCTGGTAGTTGAGTATAGCAGCATTCTTTTGTTATTTAGCAAGCTGCTAGTAGTGGTACCCTAAGTGCTTTTCTATTAGTATTATATTATTAGCTTGTGTGGTAGTCTGTAGTTTATAGTTGTATTGTTTGTGTGCTTCAAGCAGTAGGCTATTGGCACTTTGTAGTAGTACAAGTAGTTTCACCCTGTATAGGCCACTTGATTGCCTTGTGAAGTGTGTGGTTTAGCCAGCACAGCTCAAGGGATAAGTAGGCAGGTTGAGAGTATTCTCTTCAGTGTGTAACCAACATCTGAAGTGAACTGAGCTCCTGACCTCTGGTAGTTGAGTATAGCAGCATTCTTTTGTTATTTAGCAAGCTGCTAGTAGTGGTACCCTAAGTGCTTTTCCCTGTCTGTCTGTGTGCCTCTCTCTCACTCTGTCACTCTCTTCCTGTCTGTCTGTCTGCCTGTCTGCCTCTCTCTCACTCTCTCACTGTCTGCCTGTCTGTCTGTCTGGGGAGAGGGAGAGAGGGAGAGAGGGAGAGAGGGGAGAGGGAGAGAGGGAGCGAGAGACAGAGGGGGAGAGGGAGAGAGAGACAGAGGGGGAGAGGGAGAGAGGGGGAGAGAGAGAGAGGGGGGAGAGGGAGAGAGGGAGAGAGGGGGAGAGAAGGAGAGAGGGAGAGAGGGGGAGAGGGGGAGAGAGAGAGAGAGGGAGAGGAGAGAGTCTGCCTGCCTCTTCCTGTCTCTGCCTTATCCCTCGAAACCGCTTATTGCTGCTTGCAGCTATATTTTTTCATTATGTTTCGTTTCCCACTTACGTCACACTCACCCGGAGCCGGATGCATAACGCAGATTCCGTTTCCGTTTACGGAGGGCTCCACTTCTATTTTCTTTAGTCCGGGTGACTAACAGTCTACAGTCTACTCTCTGCTGGTAGAACTGTCGTATGTGTTTAAAACTGCAGTCAGACAATTTATTTGAATGAAAGATTACAAAATAAAAAAAACACGCAAATCGCTGGCACAGGGGTGAGTATATTATGAATAAACTCTGGCAGTCAACATTGATTTTACAATATAAATTGGGGTCCCAGAGGTATAAATGCCATTAAATGGGGGTCCGTAGCCTGATAATGCATGTCAAACTGGGAGTACTTGTAATGAAAATGGTTGAGAATCACTGCTAGAGCCGGAAAAATCTTCTCTTATGGGGGTCCTTTGGCACATCTTTTCAAATGGGGGTCCACGGGCTAATAACTGACAATTTGAGGGTCCTTCACATGAAAAAGTTTGAGAAGCACTGCATTAGAGAGACGGTTACTACAACTTGTTATAACTGTTTCCCCCCCATCTCTCAGATGAGGATTCCAGCTTTGAAGAGACAGATGACAGCTTTACTCTGCAGACCACAACAGATACGGAAGGCAGTGGTCCCCATACCTCTGCACAGCCACGGACCACCAACCAAACTAGGTTATGTGTGTTTGTTAGTTAAAGAAAACGGGTGCTGTAAAATTAAATTACATTTTAGACTAGTTTCTTTTGGGGACAAAAAGGTTAACATGTTCTATGAATTCAATGAAGATTTGTTTTACTCAAGATGCACTAAACACACAGTATGTCCCCTTTAATCAATTTCAGTTGGTTTTAGCTTAGTTTAATTGCATCATGATGATTATATTGTTTACTTTATTACCTACCTTAACACATTGACTGCCAATCGCGTAGATCTACGCAAACCTATTTAAAGCCGCAGCGTGCCAATCGCGTAGATCTACGCGAAGTGGTCTTTTTTGTGTCTTAGATTAGATGAAGTCCTTCCCTACATTGTCAAGAAATTTCATCCATCTAGACCACAGAAAAGTTGTAAAATCTCATGATCTGGTCAAGTAATCACATAAAACATGTTATTACAAAACACAAAAGTCAAATAAAGTCAGGGGGTCCGCCAATCTGCTCATATCAAACCAAAAGTTTGATCAGTGGATTTTGTCCTATTCCTAAGCCAATAATTTGATGACTAGGTGTATTTCCGGTAGGTGACATGAAGTCTACATTGTGTTTCCTACCATTAGCATCTTTCCGCCAGTCATCAAATTATTGGCTTAGTAATGCAAAACAAATGGGGTGTGTAATTGATACATTTTTGGGGTGAACTACTCCTTTAAGCACCAAATGATTTAATTTTTTTTTGTTTTGCAACTGTTCCTTATTTGTCGTCTGGTTAATATTTAAAAAAAAAGTCACATAACCATAACATTATTTTGGCACAGAACAAAGTTCTCAGGTTTGTGTTTTGTAATTTCTAGAGGGCTGGCTAGGGCTATGAGCCATGAAAAAGTATAATAGTGAAGGCCACACGTTTCTTTAACCTCTTTAAAAACAAGTTTAGGTGTTATACTGTTGAAATTTTAAACATGCAGTTAATCCTCTTGTTGGACTGTTAAAGCATGTGCACATCATGTTAAAGCATGTGCACATCATGTTATGTATTAGCTATGTTATTGAAGGTACTACAAAAGAGATGCAGGGAGCGATAGGATGCTACAGTTGAAGCAAACCTGTTGTCTCAAGATTGTTCCATAGAAGTTACTTTGAGATTATTATTTTTTTTTTACCTGTTTACATTGTTGTCCTGTTTACATGTTTATACGCCAAACTAAAAGGCACTTTACCATGTTGGCTGCATTGTTGTCAGTCACAACAAATGTTGGTTCTACTGTTTACATTTTTCTATGCAGAACTAAGAGGCACTTTACAATGTGGCTGCACTGTGGCCAGTCACAGCAAATAAAACTGTTGAATACATTTGTTACACTTTTGTTGAGTTCTGGTTAAAACCTTGAAACATTTGCATCTACGGTACATAGTTTAGTACAGCTAAATGAATGTCATTGCCGTAGGACTCCGATGGTCTTGAAACATCAATAGTGGTCGTGAGTCCTGCCATATCCTGTTCACAGAGAGGACATTCAACTCATGGAAGAATCACTCCAGAGCTCATCACATCCATCGCACTGGCGGTGTTGACAGCAAGAGTTGCATCCTCCAGTCCCTAATGTACATTTAAAGAGCACATTTCATATAAAATCGGGGCGGAAAGCAAATTTGATCAACATGTAAACAGTATACTACACTGATGCATCCATCCATCCATCCATCTTCAACCGCTTATCCGGAGTCGGGTCGCGGGGGCAACAGTTCCAGCAGAGAGCTCCAGACCTTCCTCTCCTGAGCAACATTAGCAACTTCCTCCTGGGGGATCCCGAGGCGTTCCCAGGCCAGTGTGGAGATGTAATCCGCCCATCTGGTCCTTGGTCTGCCCCGGGGTCTCCTCCCAGTGGGACGTGCAGCGAGGACCTCCCTAGGGAGACGCTCGGGAGGCATCCGTACTAGATGCCCGAACCACCTTAGCTGGCTCCTTTCCAAGCGAAGGAGCAGCGACTCTACTCCGAGTCTCTCCCGGGTGACCGAACTTCTCACCCTATCTCTAAGGGAGATGCCAGCCACCCGTCTGAGAAAACTCATTTCGGCCGCTTGTACCCGCGACCTTATTCTTTCGGTCATGACCCACACTTCATGACCATAGGTGAGAGTAGGAACGAAGATTGCTCGGAAGACCGAGAGCTTTGCCTTCTGGCTCAGCTCTCTTTTCGTCACCACAGTGCGGTACAGCGACTGCAATACCGCTCCTGCTGCTCCGATTCTCCGGCTGATCTCCTGCTCCGTCCTCCCCTCACTCGTGAACAAGACCCCGAGGTACTTAAACTCCTTCACCTGGGGCAAAGCCTCATTCCCTACCCGGACTGCACAATCCACCGGTTTCCTGCTGAGAACCATGGCCTCAGATTTGGAGATGCTGATTTTCATCCCAGCCGACGCACACTCGACTGCGAACCGATCCAGTGAGAGCTGAAGGTCCCGGACCGATGGTGCCATCAGGACCACATCATCCGCAAAAAGCAGTGACGCAACCCTTAGCTCACCGAACCGTATACCCTCTCCGCCACGACTTCGCCTCGAGATCCTGTCCATGAAAATCACAAACAGGATAGGTGACAAGGCGCAGCCCTGTCTGAGACCAACCCCCACTGGAAAATAATCCGACTTACTGCCAAGCACACGGACACAGCTCTCGCTTTGGGCGTACAGAGATTGGATGGCCCTCAACAAGGTCCCCCTCACCCCATATTCCCGCAGCACCTCCCACAGAAACTCCCGGGGGACCCGGTCATATGCCTTCTCCAAATCCACAAAACACATGTAGACCGGATATGCATACTCCCAGGCCCTCTCCAGGATCCCTGCCAGAGTAAAGAGTTGGTCAGTTGTTCCACGACCAGGACGGAAACCACATTGCTCCTCTTGAATCTGAGGTTCGACTATCGGCCGGACCCTCCTTTCCAGTACCTTGGCATAAACTTTCCCAGGGAGGCTGAGTAATGTGATACCTCTGTAATTGGCACACAACCTCTGGTCCCCCTTTTTGAAAAGTGGGACCACCACCCCAGTCTGCCACTCCCTCGGTACTGTCCCAGACTTCCACGCGATGTTGCAAAGACGTATCAACCAAGACAGCCCCTCAACACCCAGAGCCTTCAGCATTTCTGGACGAATCTCATCAACCCCCGGAGCTTTGCCACTGTGGAGTTGTTTAACTACCTCAGTGACTTCCTTCCGGGAGATTGACGCCGATCCCCCATCATCCTCAGGCTCTGCTCCTGTCAGGGAGGGTGGGTCTGATGTCATTGGGTTTAGGAGTTCCTCAAAGTGTTCCTTCCACCTCCCTACGACTTCCTCACTTGAAGTCAGCAGAGCCCCATCCTTGCTGTATACAGCTTGGATGGTTCCCCGCTTTCCCCTCCTGAGGTGCCGTATGGTCGTCCAGAACAACTTTGGTGCCGCCCGAAAGTCCTTCTCCATGGATTCCCCGAACTCCTCCCACACCCGCTGCTTAGCCTCCGTCACAGCTGTGGCTGCCGCCCTTCGGGCCTGTCGGTACCTTGCAACTGCCTCTGGAGTCCCCTGGGATATCATACCCCGATAGGCCTCCTTCTTCAGTCGAACGGCTTCCCTGACCACCGCTGTCCACCAGGGTGTTCGAGGGTTACCGCCCCTTGAGGCACCTAAGACCTTCTGACCACAGCTCACAGCCGCAGCTTTAGCAATAGAGGCTTTGAACATTGCCCATTCCTGTTCAATGCCCCCAACCTCCACAGGGATGCCAGAGAAGTCCCGCCGGAGGTGGGAGTTAAATTCCTTCCGAACAGAGGTCTCCTCCAAACGTTCCCAGTTCACCCGCACTACACGCTTGGGTTTGCCAGGTCTGTCCAGAGGCTTCCCCCGCCATCTGAACCAACTCACCACCAGATGATGCAAGAAGTATCAATATATAGTTTGAGGTCCTCTTTTTCTTCAATGTGGCTAAAGAAATAAGTCTCATACAGCTCTTGAAGACCAATACATTTTTAATGTAAGTTTCTATGCTGTGCATACAGTATCAATATCACTTAAATATCTCACCCAAAACAGGCCCAATGGCAAAATCTTTGGTATTATGTTATATATGACAAAGGGTGATGATATATGCTACAGATATTGCCATTATTCTACTCAAAATAGGGTATCAATATATTCAAGATCAAGATATGACTTTAACTGATATGAGCTTAACACAGACTGTATTTGTGACACATTCAGATATGCCATAGATTTGTGCTCAGATATGTCCAGATAGGACATAAGGTGATATTTGGAACACACAGATGACACAAATAAGATGTAGCTGGTATCCTTATATAATATATGTCCTCATGATGTATATTGGGTTCATATTTGACCAAATATGGCATATCAATGAACTCAGGATATGTATCAGAAATGTTCTGTATTCTACATAAAATCCAGTGACGTATCCAATGAGATATTTTCGGATTCTGCCCAGTATAAATCACCTGATTCTGTTAATTTTCATGACCTATCAATATCAGTTAAATATCTCACCCAAAACAGGGCCAATGGCAAAATCTGTAGTAAAAATGTTTTATATGACAAAAGGTGATGATATATGCTACAGATATTGCCATTATTCTCCTCAAAATAGGGTGTCATTATATTCCTATATACTGCATTACGTCATATTCATACATTGTATATGACAATTAGACGAATACTTCAACCATATTTGATTAGGTATGGTTTATGTCAACAAAACTTTAAATATGCATCAGAAATGGTCTATATTCTCTAGCGGTTCCAGAGTAAAGATATGACTTTAAGTGATATATGAACTCAATATCTGACACATCCAGATACTGTATGCCATAGACCTAATCAGTATTCTAGAAAAATATTGTGAACAGATATTTCCAGATATGATCTAAGGTCATTTACGGAACACATACATGACAAAATTAAAATGTTGCTCGTATCCTAGTACAATATATTGTCTCATGATGTATATTGGGTTAATATTTGCCCAGATATGGTGCATATCAACAAAACTCAGGATATGCATCAGAAATGTCCGTATTCTAGCGAGAATCAAAAAAACGATATTTGGGGATTCTGGCTCTTTTCGCCCAGTGTTGGCTTTGTAGAGCTGCCGTTGCTACAACGTTCACGAATGCCAACCGCCATGAGAAAAGAAGAAGGAGAAGACCTGTGCCGTGTTGTGGGAGCGTATATACAGTCTATGACAGTGTTTTGCCACACATATACGCTCGGGTGCGTGGCAAAACACTTAGTCTAGAAGCCTAACCCCATTTTTTTACATTATCGAAACGAAGCGGATAAAAGCGCCAAAACTTTTTATGAGGCTTCTTTGGGACCTACTGATGGATTCTAGCCTTGGGTACCAAACCTTATTTTGAAAAGTATCCATACAATTATTATCAATATCCATTAAAAAAACAGGCCGATTCACTTTTTGGCCTATAACTTTTGAACCGTAGGTCATAGCATCAACAATATTTTTTCCCTGTACCCCTTGCATCATGACGCAATTTCCCATATAGGTCCCGCCCATTTCCGATTTCAAGATTTTCCGCCATTTTGCGTTATCTTCAAAACACATATTTTGCTATTACTCCTTATTACTCCTTACTTATTGGTCCAAAACTCACACAAATCGGCACACACTCTTTGTCTTTAGTCATGTGATCAAGATTTATCAGTCAGATTTTTCATGCTCCCTTTGGATTGGCTACGATTGGCTTCTGCAATTTGTGGGAGGGTCTGTTTGGCAAAAATGGCATAAATCATGAACACAGCATCCTATCTGTCCCAAATGTTTATCATTGAGGGGCCACTAATAAACGCAGAGCCAATGCGATTTCACTTCCACCCATAGGGGGCGCAAAAAAATCTACACATTTCACTGATTTTGCACCAAATTAAATACAAATGGTCTTGTGAGTCATGTGACAATGACCGTCCAACAGGCTTTTTATATTCCATACTGTTTGCCTGTAATTGGCTTCAAAGAAAAAGCATTTGATGAGTATGCAGATGACGTTTTCATCCCTTTTATCTGCTGAAGCAGCTGCAGGAAACCAAGTTGGATGTTGTATGGGACACATATATCCCAGATAGTTTGAAGGAGTCCACCCGCGAAAAGAGAGGACAAGGTGTTTGCAGGAAAGTGTCAGGTCAGACAAAGCTACCAGGCAATTGGATGGATTTTCTTCGTGACCCAACAAATAAGAGGGAGCTATTTGCATTTTTGACTTCCAGAACTGAAAAGTTCAACTGGCCACCATCCAAAGCTGTGTATGTCACATCAGGGCAAGCTCTTTCTTTTTTTGGTTCCAGTATACCATGACCTGTTGCAATCATGAGGAGGCAGACACCAGGATTCTGGTTCATGTACGGCATGCACTGGAGCAAGAAGCAAAAACTATCCTAGTGCGTACTGTGGACACTGATGTCATAGTGATCCTTGCAGGCTTGTTCCATGATTTAGTTACAATTCAACCTTTGGCGGACATCTGGGTGGATTTTGGCATGGGCAGAAAATACAGACTTTACCACATCAACAACATGTGTACATTTCTGGGGGAGCCAAAATCTCATGCTCTGCCTATGTTCTGTGCATTGTCAGGTTGTGACACAACATCTGCTTTTCACAGTAAGGGTAAGAAGTCAGCTTGGCATGCCTGGCAAGCCCATGATGATGTCACAGAGATACTTGTCAGTCTGGCCAAACATCCCTTCTAGCTGTTGAATGTTGACAGTCAGCAGTTCCAGAAGCTTGAGAGACTGACGGTTATCCTGTATGACAAATCCAGTCCCTTCAGCTCCATCAACCAGACTAGAAAATAACTTTTCTGTCATGGGAATAGGTTGATGGAGAAACTGCCACCCACCCAAGATGCACTACTTCAACATGTTAAGCAGGCAGTGTATCAAGCAGGCATCTGGGCGACCAGCCTACAAACAAAACAAGTTATTCCTTGCCCACATGAGTATGGATGGACCAAGGAATCGGAGGCATGGGTGCCAGTTTGGATGACAATTCCAGAAGTCTCCAGAGCATGCAGAGAGCTGATCAAATGCTCTTGTAAAGGGGACTGTTCGGGACCGTACCTATGTTCCCCAGGTTCTATGTTCCCCAGGTTCTATGTTCCCCGCAAAAAAGGTTCTATGTTCCCCACTTACCAAAAAAAAGGTTCTATGTTCCCCGTTTACCCCCAAAAAGGTTCTATGTTCCCCATTAACAAAAAAAATGTTCTATGTTCCCCGCTCACCCAAAAATGCAGGAAAAATACATTTTTAATTTCCAATTATTAATAACATCTCTGAACACACACAACTGAACATAATGGGGAGAAATTACTATCAGAAACTTGCCCGCCCCTTTCCCCTGGCGGCCATCTTGGTGATATAGAGGACGGCTGTGGACACTTCAGAAAACCACCTACCAGTGACATCATCGTCAGGTTTTTTTTTTTAAACAAGATTTTGTTTAAACATATATATATTTTTTTATTAACGTGAGAACAATCCCTTTCATTATAGCATGCTAACTTTCCATGAATAGAAAGCCTGCAGTTTCTATTAGCATGGATTCCCTATTGATGATGTCAGCCCTCCTCTGAAACAGACTGAGTAGACAAAAATTGTACCATAATAAGCATTGGTGAGGACCAATTATATGAAGATATGTTGAAAATGGGTGAAAATGGGTTGTCCTTTAAGCTTGCGTAATTGTCTCCACCAGGCCGAAAGGCATGGCGAGAGAGTATGTTTTACCCCCTGTCCGTCCGTCCGTCCGTCCGTCCGTCCGTGTGTGTGTCCTGTCTGTGTGTTACCAGCTAATCTCCGGCACCATTGGCCCGCTCGCTGCGAAACTGTGCACACACACTCCCTCGATACCAATTCAGAACCTCTGCCCCAAACTTTTCACATGGGCCTGTTATAGCGCCACCAGGAGGCCGATTTGTGCAAAACCCATTTTTTTACATTACTCCTACAGATTTTATCCAAACATCATGCAAATCGTTACACAGTATCTCTATAGTCATGTGATCAACCCGGATCTGTCCCGATTTCCCATATTCCATCCTGATTGGCTAAGGTTGGCTTCCAAAGTTTGCAGGATTGGTCCGTTTTGAACAAAATGCCTCTAATCATGAACGCAGCTTGCAATTTCCTTGAAATTTCACACGCACATTCCCACTAGGCCAAGGAAGAAATGCCACCCATTTCACATTGGCCTGTTATAGCGCCACCAGCAGGTCTAATTTAGCAAAACACATTTTTGGAACAAAATGCCACAAATCATAAATGCAGTGTCCGATTGCCGTGAAAGGCCTAGGAAGAAATGGCACCCTTTTCACAATGGCCTATTATACCGCCACCAGGAGGCCACAATAATGTACCTGACCTGGCGTAGACCTGTGCTCCGAGGAGCACTTTTTCTAGTTGTATTTATTTTTGTGTGTAAAAAACGTTGTAACTTTTTTTATATGCTTTATAAATTAAGCACTTTGAAACTGAAGATGATGGCCAATGTTGATGATAGTAAAAATGATAATAATATCGTATCGATATCATGAGCCCAATATCGTGTATCGTATCATATGTACCGTGAAATTAATGTATCGTGACACCCCTAAATAGATTTCGAGTCATGTCAAAGAAGTTTTCAAAACATGATATTTTGACACTTTAAAAACTGAAAATTTACAAATAACTAATGGGTATAAATACATGTGTTTAAACCTTTTTAAATGTCTCACCATTTCCTGCATTTCTGGGTGAGCGGGGAACATAGAACTTTTTTTGGTTGAGTGGGGAACATAGAACCTTTTTTAGAACCTTTTTTGGTTGAGTGGGGAACATAAAACCTTTTTTTGGATGAGTGGGGAACATATAAACCCTTTTTTGGTTGAGCGGGGAACATAGAACCCGGGGAACATAGAACCTTTTTTTGGGAGGGAGGGGAACATAGAACCTGGGGAACATAGAACCTGGGGAACATAGGTACGGTCCCGACTGTTCCACCTGCAAATGTGGCAAATAAAATGTGGATTGTTCACCACTTTGCAATTGCAAATGTTTGACTCACAAGACCATTTTGTACTTAATTTGGTGCAAAAACAGTGATATTTGTAGAATTTGTTGCGCCCCCTATGGTTGGAAGTAAAATCGCATTGGCTCTGCGTTTAATAGTGGCCCCACAATGATACGAATTTGGGACGGATAGGACGCTGTGTTTATGATTTGTGGCATTTTTTGCCAAATTTCAGAAGCCAATCGTAGCCAATCTGGAGGGAATATGAAAACTCGGACTGATACATCTACATCACATGACCAAAGACACAGTGTGTGCCGATTTGTGAGAATTTTGGATTTAATTTGTAAGAGTAATATGTGTATTGAAGATAACGCAAAATGGCGTAAATCTTGAAATCGGAAAAGGGACCTATTTGGGAAGTTGCGTGATGATGCAAGGAGTCCAGGGAAAAAAGATTGTTGATGCTATGACCTACGGTTCAAGAGTTATAGGCCAAAAAGTGAATCAGCCTGTTTTTTTTATGGATATTGATATGGATGCTTTTCAAAATAAAGTTTGGTACCCAAGGCTAGAATCCATCAGTAGGTCCTAAAGAAGCCTCATAAAAAAATTGGCGCTTTTATCCGCTTCGTTTCAATAATCTTGCTAAGCTATCCCACTAACTGCCGTAGACTTTAAATACGCCTTCTTCCTTGTAGAGAGGTGTAGCCGCTCCTATAAGTGGGGCTGGGACCCATGACCCATCCGTCGTGAAAATCCGTCTTTCGCTGTACTGTGATTGGCTGATAAGTATTCAGACCCTTTGCTCAGTACTGTGATTGGCCAGCGAGACGCATGATGAAATTCATAACCTATAAATAGCACAACGCACTTCAAAAAAATACTTTTTTTTAAAGTGAGCTTCCATATCACTGTGATGACCACTGTTCTAAATAACACCGCTCACTTCACACTGGGTGTGATTTTTTTTAAAGGCATTTGGCAACCATCTCATTAAGGTGCATTACCGCCACCTGCTGCTCTGGGCTGGCCTGGCTGGGCCGCTGGCTGGAAGTGAGAAGATATTGAACTCGAAAATGTGCTCCTCGGAGCACAGGTCTCCGCCAGGCGAGGTGGTAAAAGAAAGTACTGTTCCTGATTAATCCTGTCTTACCTATTTATATTACATATTGTGATGTCACGTGAAGCTTGACCAATGTTAGGTGTTCACAGACGGACGGACACACACACGGACGGATAGAGGGTAAAACATACTCTCCACCATGCCTCCGGCCTGGCGGAGACAATGAAGCGGCACACAGAGGAAAAACTCAATGACGGTGCCCTGGAGAACGACAGGAATAAGGTGAATAACCAGGGATTGGATACCAGAAAAAGCAAACCTTCAACTGAGTTAACCAGAATAAATCACACAGACAACAGAAAATATCAGTTCAATTATTTGTATTGAAAATCCCAGCCCACATCCACAATCCAGTCCACTAACCCAGGAAACAAATGGCACCTTGAGAGTTGCAGGCTATTGTGTGTTGTTTGTCATTTGCCCGGGGCGCTCCTTCCATTCCGACATCTCACTACTCCGACTAGTGGCTTCCGCGTGCGGTTAGGGTTAGGGTTAGGGTTAGGTATACGGTTAGTAACCGTCGGAAAGGCGACATGTCGGAAAGCCGACATGTAACCCATTTGCCCAGACCTGTGTTCTAGCCTTCTTTGAAGGCCGGAGGGTTCATTTGGAAGATGCAATATATTTGTTGTGGCCATGAGATATAGAACTTAAGTCTAATGTACATGTGGTCTACCCACAAAATGATCAATCAGGGTACTTTTGGGGGTACAAACCTGATCAGACATACACATATTGTGCTTGAGCTTGACTAATGTGTAAAAAATACTGGTGAATGAGAGGGACAAATGGGGTATCCTTTGTGACGAGAGATTCAGCCAAATAATTTAATATGCAAATGAGTGAAGCCCAGTGTAAAGAGCAGCATTTGTCATTATTGTTAGCAACAGTGTTTGAAGAAAGGCACAAAGAGTCAAGTTTAGCCTGTGTCAAACCTCTTTGCAGCAGTGACATGTCCTCTCTTTTCACAATGCATCAATTTCATCAAACAGCAGTTATTGACTAATCACAGAAGTATCATTGTCCATTAGCTGGCTTGAGGTGACTGGGGACAGAACAATATTAAAGTGAACATATTTTCACCCAACCTTCTTTTTTAAATATGTGTGTTCTCGAAAGGACATGATTTGTCCAAATTTTCAAGCATGGGTGATATAAGAGGAGAGGAGAGATGATTTCCAGATAGACAAAACATGCAATAGTAGACAAAATAGACACTAGTGGGGAACAGCTCAAGACCTCCCGGGCCCTGTGTCTCCCTGTAGGATCCCACTCTAACAGAGGTATTTTAGACCTTTAACAGAGGTCTGTTAGAGTGGGGAGACACGGAGCCCCCCAAATACCCTGTGTACCCCATGTGCTCCCAGGTACCCAATGCATCCGCTTCACAGATTGTCCAAGCTTTGCGTGATGTGTGTGCCACTACATCAATATAAGGGGGAACGGAACGTACACAACAGCACCTCAAGACTCCAGTGAACTAGACATGTGTTCATCCACGTTGTTAGTGCTGTTTGTGTGAGATGCTGAGCTGGACGGTTCACCTGTCGGGCGGACCACAGAAACACTACCACGCTGCTGTAGCAGTGGGACACAAGCTGTACTCGTTTGGAGGGGATTTCTGCGAGGGGACCGTCATGAACGACATGGTGGTCATCGATGTGCCCGTCTTCAAAACAGTGTCTCTGTGCTGGACCAAGTTGCCCGCAGTGACAACTGGAAGAGGAGAACTTCCACTGGAGGTTCCTTCAATGTGCTGGGGCCACACAGCGGTGCTGATAGAAGACGCCGTCTACATCTGGGGCGGTTTGACCACTTACGAATTGAAGTGCTTCAATGTGCTCTACGCATTTGATGTCGACACCCACATATGGTCCAAGCCAGACTTTTCTGGGACTGTTCCAGAGGCGAGGTGGGGCCACTCGGCCTGTGTCTTGGGGAAGGTCATGTATATCTTTGGAGGATGCAACCAACTGATTAGATGCACTGTTGGCATGCATAAGTTGGACACCACCACAATGGTCTGGTCTTTAATTAACACAAGAGGAACCCCGCCACCTGCTTCATTATGTCACTCTGCCACCATCATCGGTACAAATATGTATGTGTTTGGGGGCAAAGGGGACCAGTGGGATCAGTACCACAACAACATCACAGTCTTTGACACAGATACCGACTTATGGCTGAGCACTCCTTCTGCACAGCTTCTTCCAGATGGACGCATGCGACATTCGGCCTTTGCCTACAATGGACAGCTGTACATATTTGGTGGCGACAACAATCGTCGGACCTTCGGTGATCTGTGGATATTCAACCCAGAGACCGTCTCCTTTCAGAAGGTTGAGCCCAAGGGGAAAGGCCCGTCTTCAAGGATGTCTAGGACGTGCTGTTGCACGGTGGGAGATAGTATCATCCTCTTTGGAGGATATGGCACGTACATGTCATGTGCAGGTCATCACCTCTACATCTTAGACTTAAGTCCGAGTCTGAAGACTTTATGCAAGCTGGTAGTTATTCAGTCCGGTCTGGAGCATTCGGGACTCCCACACAGCATCAGGTGGGAACTGGCAGCCATGACTACCAACACATCTATGACGTACGAGGGGTCAGCCCGGTCCGAAAGCTGTTGAATTACATTAGGAAATGAAGGATACGTTTTCTCAAAGAATTATGAAACATGTGAACACACACACACACACACACACACACACACACACACACACACACACACACACACACACACACACACACACACACACACAGGAAGCAAGCAAACAGCATCATATACAGCAGAACAGAGCAGAGGTTCTTAAAGTAGGGTCTCGGGACCCCCAGGGGTCTTCGAGGAGTTATGGGTCTGTCACTCTGTAACTCTGAGAGTGTACAAATGGAACTTAACGGATCTTGCAGTTTAGATGTTTACAGGAACTTGTATGCCCAGTTGATCCGTGTCATGAATGGATGTAGAAACACAGAGATGCCTTGCTGAAAGAGACAGACAGACAGACAGGCATGAATCTTTGAGGCTTCTTTATTCTTGTTTGGCTCTGCAAGAAGCTGGCGCTCTCTCTCTCTCTCTCTCTCTCTCTCTCTCTCTCTCTCTCTCTCTCTCTCTCTCTCTCTCTCTCTCTCTCTCTCTCTCTCTCTCTCTCTCATGAAAATGACGAGAAGTAGTACATGATTTTTTTTTATGGGATTCCCGCGGGTCATGGGATCGACAACAGACCAGTTTTTATATATCAAACAGCATACATAAACGCTACCAGTCACAAACTGCTGTTTTGGTCTTGCATGTCAAAGTACACGTGCATTTCCTAATGAAGCCTGATCTCCAAGCCTACAACATAGCGCGGACGCTACCCGTTGTAGTCTTGTCGATCTGCTATGTTCTACGTGCGACACAGTCATATGACTAGTCATAAATCAGGCATGAGATGCAAGACGCAGCAGCGTTTATATTGAACTACCAGTGGAGAGAGAGGGGACAAGTCAAAGAGTTAAACAGATCCATCGATTGACATGAAATACATTTACAGTTTACAGTTTAGGCATTTAGCAGACGCTCTTAATCCGGAGCGATTTACAGTAAGCAAGGACACAAGATAATACATCATAATACATCATAATACACATAATACATCAAATGCATAAAAATAGTTATCTAATAATAAAGTAATACATAAGTAAACCAATAATCTGTTAATAATATAAACATACGTAAACCAAGAACCTATCATCAGCCTACCTTGAAACTATACACACTATAGGATGCCAGGCCAACAATGACCTTGCATCTGTTTACATAACATGCAATCTAAGTTACATTTTAGCCTTTGCATAATCTTGCAAGGTCGTCAAGGCTAGGGCAAGTGCTACGGGCTGAGGTGGAGTCTGAAGAGGTGAGTCTTCAGATTACGGCAGAAGATTGGGAGTGAGTCTGCAGTTCTAATTGCAATGGGGAGTTCATTCCATAGTGTCAAAATGAACTCATATTATCCTCCAAATGTGAGGAGATTGTTGACAGAATAGTACACAATGTCCATCATAATGTCAATGTTCAATGTCCATCATATTGAAGTGGTTTGTTTGAGTTTCTCAAAAGTGACGCAGCACAGTAAACGGCCAGAAAGAATGCCATCGGTCGGCGTAACAAGACTTGAGAAACACCGCAAATGTTTTCCAAATACTGGCTTAAAAGTTCCCCATGGACCGCACCGTAGGTCCGAGAGTATGAACATGTGAATACAATATCCAACGTGCTCCAGCCCAGCAATGCTGTACCAAATCAAATAATCTCATCCTCTTTTGAATACTCATCTATGTAAAGCGAGCGCAGTTTCACCCTTTATAACGGAATACACTATCCATGAGTATACAGTGGAGAAAGACAGATTAATTTGCTGGACTCCAGGTATGAACTCAAACTGTCTGCACTGTCTGAAGAGTGCTGTGGAAAGTTGCACAATGATTCACTTGTCTTGAGTTAACTGTAGCAATCATCTCTCTCCACTGTTCGGAGACTGGGCTAAAGACAACAGACAAATTGTGCAATGTAATAATTTGTAACCCTTCAGATCACACGTCTCCGCGCGTCCGTTGAATTGGTGAAATTAAGAGCAGACAAGACTGTTAAAATGAAGTGTATTTAATAATAAAGCAGTAAGTTAAAGTAATTACAGATTGAATATAGAAATGTACTTAACAGAGATCTCTGGGCTCCCACTAACAAGTTGCTTCGAGTTCAGTTCATCAGGTCTGAGCCCTGGAGCCTTTATATACTGTATGTCCTATGTTATAATAAAAAGTTGTCAATAGAAGTCATCAACAGGAGTCGCTGTTGGTCCACCATAGTTCTTCATCAGGGCGTGCAGATGGGCCTCATCCCTGTGCTGATTTGCAAGCTGAATCATGACCTTGGATCCCACGGGTCCAGCCACCTCCCACAGGTTCTCTTCCCAGGGTGTGCGAGTGGCCCCCCTTGATTTACAGGTTCAGCCGAAGACCTTGGGTTCTCACAGGCCGAGTCCCTCGCACCTGCGGAATGCAAGCACAACCTCCCTAAAAAGTGGATGCAGATACCATTGTAATCCTCCTCTCTCTCACAGTCGGCCCGGAATGGGAGTGAATTTTGTCTACTGGGAGATAACACACAGAGTTCCGCTATGCGAATAGATAATATTTATCACCATAACTGTACTTCTAAGAATATAATACTAACAGGGCTATAATGATTTCATAGGGTAATGTATTTTCTTTGGGTGTATATATGAACAACAATGAAACAATAGTAGTGAAGACACACACATATGCTCTTAATAACTAAAGCTTAAAAGGATATAAGTTGCCATCACCACCTCTAGCCTTGTGGAGTGTATTTACATTTAGATGTTATTCAATATATATGATCACAAAATAAATTGTACACCAAGACCGGACGATTTACACAGTTAAATGTACATTGTTATTATATGTCTTTATGTTTCTAATTATTCTATAGTTTAATCCATTTGATATGATTATCATTTCTGGGACCCCATGTAGAATCCTCAGTCAGTGTGACTCTTGAGAGTGTACACATGGAACCAAATGGACCCTTACAAGTCCTTGAGTTTCCATATGTACACATTTCATTGTTACAGACCAATAAGGGTCCATTTGGTTCCATTTCTGCACTCTCAAGAGTTACAGACCCATAAGTGTCCATTTGGTTTTTGACTTTGTCCATTTGCTTCATTGATAACAGAAAAACATATGTAAAATACATACAGTTACTGAGAACAGACTCCAGTAAGCCACAGTCATCTAACATAACAAAACTTGGAAAACCTTGGTTATGTTTGAGTTGAGTACCGTCAGTCATGATGGCCTTCACATAACATACCTTCTTTAGTATGGCAGTAATTGATTATGTATATTTAAGGGTAACGATAATGTATCAAGTTTCTTTTTACGAGTTAATACATCGGACCATTATTAAATTAACACCAACACAGAAGAACTGTATAAGTCCTTTTAGAAATTTTGACTTCCATGGTAGACTACTACACACATCAACGTTGCCAGGTCTTACATGTCAAACATGGCTTCACCACAAAACATGGCTGCAGCCACATGTCCCGAGGCAGCTGCTATTCGTATCAGATACATCCTTGACGTGTACGCATGCACTGACCAGCATGCAAACAAAGGAGCCCGCGCTACAGAGTTGTACAGCTTGGGCGATGCTGCTGTGCTGGCCGCCAACAGACACGACCGTTTCACCAGAATGCTACAAACCCAGCAAACTCTCCACAGAAACACATCACTGGAACTAGCTGCGGTGAAAACAAAACTCAATCAACTTCAACAGGAACTACAAACTTCAACAGACTTTGTCAATACAACATTGACAACAGTATTCAAAGATGACTGGCCTGACACAGGGACATCATCTACAAACCAAGACCCAACATCACCAGCAAATGAACACTGCCCGCCAACTGAACAGGCAGCCAAACCAGCAGCTGAGGCAATCCCACTCTCAACGACAACTGACCTGCCAAACACCAGAGAAAATGGCAACCTTGATGTGTTTCTCATTTTTCTTTGGGGGGGGGGTCTATTAAGCATGTTTATTTGTTTGCCGTGTCATTTCGTGTATCAGTGTTTTATAGACGTTTCAAAACTTTTAAGATTGATGTGCATTGCATTTTATTCAAAAACAACTAACTCTCCCCCAGAAGAGTTAATGTCAAAGTGTCCTTGAGCATGACGCTAAACCCCTAATTGCTCCCGATGAGCAGGTTGGTGCCTTGCATGGTTTCCTCCGCCATCGGTGTATTAATGTGTGTGTGAATGGGTGAACGTAATGCACGATCTATGTAAAGCGCTTTGGATAAATGCGCTATATAAATGCACCATTTACATTTACTGCTAAAGATCTCCAGTTGAAAATTACTGAAGATCTCCTGTTGAAAATTACTAAAGATCTCCAGCTGAAAATTATATTGAACAAAGGTCTAAACTAATACTATTAGGCAAGGGTGATACTCAGATGTAAAAAAAATTAGGGATCGCTAAGGCAAATTTATTAGACGGAGAGGTTGGGTTAAATGTTAAAACATTTGAGGGATCGCTAAGGCAAATTTATTAGACGGAGAGGTTGGGTTAAATGTTAAATATGGTTCCTCTAATTAGTTTTTTTCTTCTAGTCGGAGAGCCCTATGCATTCAACGCCTGAACAGCAGCATTATCAATTGCAATCTGAACATGTCATTTGTAAATGAGAAGGCTGTAGATGATGATGCCAGAGTGTCAAGGGATGTTTTACACTGCTTTCTGGGAGAAGTTCTTCAAACAGTGTGAAGGTAGTTCTTCAAACAGTGTGAAGGTGAAGAGGAGCGAGTTCCGAGATCAGATTACTCGGAGGCTGAATGGCAAGCAGTGGGAAGAATCTGGGTGAAAGGACTGTTACACCATGGTGTAATGCCAGTGAAGTTCTCCAAGTCTTTCATTTTAGTTTGTGTCAACGGAATCTACACAGTACTTAGATGTTCTGATGTCATCTACATCTCTTCTGGGGAGTGATATGCTGTAGAAAAGGCTCTCCAGGGCATAATGGATGAAAGTGATGAAGAAGAGTTGCTTGACCTTTTCACCAGGATGGGTTCCCACTGTCTACCTTCCTCAGACAACCTGGAAGCTGCCATGTCTACCTCCCAAAGACAACCTGGAAGCTACCATTCAAACAATGGCTAACAAAGCCCTTATTCAAGAGCCAAAACGTATAGAAGATTGCTTCTCCAAATCAATGGCCGGTTCACAACTGAAACTGACGGACAAAGAAAGTGTGCTGTGTCTGTATAAGTCACACAGGTCTCCACCCAAACATAGCTGGAGCTAGGATGCTGTCTTGACAATCTAACATTCGAAATACCCTGCATAGCCACTGCTCGCTGTAACCAGCCCAGAAAGTCCAGCGGATTTCTTCGTTAAAAACAAATGGAGGGAGAAATTGTCGGTTCGCCTACAATCTAGGGCACTTCACACCAACTAGGATCAGGTCAAAAACCTGGGTGTCATTTTTGACTCCGATTTGAACATGGAGGCACACATCAGAAATGTTACGGTAATCTAAGTAACATTACCAAAGTCTGACCATTTCTCTCCCAGCCTGACATTATTAATTAATTAATTAATTGTTTAATCACTAGCAGGCTTGATTACTGTATTGCTCTCCCGTCTGGTCTTCCGAAAAAGACTTAACTTGTCAAGAATGCAAGTTTGTCTGGTCTTCCAAAAAAGATTATAGTCTATGGGGTAAAACTGGTCCAGAATGCAAGTTTGCTGCTTGTAAGTTTTATGCACCTTACCTTAATTTAATGTCACTTGAAGCAATGCAAACGGGCGCTTTTGTTTATTGTTTTACTTATTTGTTGATTGTACTCCTAGTTCACCCCTAGGACAAAAAAGGAAGGTTTGTATTATTTAGGGGCTGACCACGGTGACTATATTGAAATCAAAAGATGATGTCACACACTGGTAGCCATGATGCAGAATAAGTTCATTAAAAAAAAACATTTTTATTTGAATGTTTCCAAAGATCACCAGTGGAAAAGTACAACTTTATTAAAATGTAGGATCTATTAGTTCTTTGCATCGTGACAACCATGTGACTTCATCTCGTACAGTTGATTGTGATTCCAAGGACTGAGCACTCCTTCAGTGGACTTAAGAAAGTTAATCTGTATGATTCACCAACACCTCTTCAAAAGCCTATATTTTAAGATATATTTAGGCTACTTCAAATATATGTTCGGCTCATTTTGGTATTTTGATACATAGTATCAAACTGGTGGTTACGGGACATGGGTCACTCCTCAGTGTTAATTTAACCAACTAAACTCTATATATTTAAGTTGAGTGGACTCCCCCAAGTCGTACTTAAAAAAATATATATACCTTAATTTAATGTCACTTGAAGCAATGCAAACAGGCACTTTTGTTTAATTGTTTTACTTAGTTTACTCCTAGGACAAAAGGAAGGTTTGGAGTATTTATGTGCTGACCACGTTGGCCATATTAAAATCAAAAGATCACTGGTAGCCATGATGCAGAATATAAGTTCATAAAAAAAAAGATCTCCAGTGGAAAAGCATAACTTTATTAATATTAAAAAAGTTTTGCAGTTTCCGCAACCATATGACCTCATCCTTTGACATTGATTGTAATTCCTTGCCCTGTAATGGTTCAGTGGTAGAGGAAACCAATTGTGCTACAGCTGTGTGCGTGTGTGTGTGTGTGTGTGTGTGTGTGTGTGTGTGTGTGTGTGTGTGTGTGTGTGTGTGTGTCAGTCATTCCCAGAGTGATGTATGCGTGTGTGTTTGTAGCATTTAACTGTACTGCTTTATCCCATTCAAACAGGGTAAGCATCAGTGTCATTTTAGATTTTATACGTTGTCTATATAAGATGCACAAGCTCACAGCGAGCTTTTACATCTGCTATTTTTTAACTCACTGATTTCAAAGGCATTTTGTAGCATCGGCCTCAGATCTTGAGGATCAGATATCAGTTGTAGAAATGTCATGTGGTGCCAGAATAGATTATGTGTGAACAAAACAAAACTTTTGGGACAACACTGCTGATAGTGCTGTCAAACCAGTCTACAAAAGGTATGAATGCTATTGTTAGGATCCGTCTAGGGGAAATAAAAGGTTGTGACATAAAGTTGACAAGTGAAATGTTGTTTTATTATTGACCTTTGTTTTCTTGGTTTCCTACAGAATTAACAAAACAATAATAGTGAAATGTTTTACATTTTTACATGGCCTGAAACTTAACTTGTATAAACAGAAAAAGTAACCCCAGCGCAAAACAATAAATACATAACAAGCTAAACCTATACTTTTAAAACCCCTACCTAGCCTAATAGTCCATGAGCCAGAGCCCCAAAATTGAGCAATGATTATCGAAAGAGTGGGCAAAACCAAACCTATATTAAATTGTTCATAGGGTCAATACGAGTAAATAAATATATGATAACCTTTCCACAGGAGTAGCTTTTTCATGGTTCACACATTTTGTTATTTTCCCCATACGTACATGACAGGTGAAAAAATGACAACATTTAAAAAAGTTATCATAATGAAACTTCCTGAGTTGATTACTTACATGAAGACAATGATTTATTGTATAACAAGTTTTCTGAAATTGTATATTTAAATATGCAAATTAGGCATTAGGAAAATATGCCAACATTTGCGTAACTTTCCAGAATCAACATTGGAACATTGGACAAAGCCAGAGTCGACATACTTATTTAATAACGAGGGAATATTCAATATCTGGCTCAATTTTGGGGCTCTGGCTCATGGACTAAATGCCCAATTTGCATATTTAAATATGCAATTTCAGAAAACTTGTAATACGATAAATCATTGTCTTCATGTAAGTAATCAACTCAGGAAGTTTCATTATGATAACTCTTTTTTAAATGTTGTAATTTTTTCACCTGTCATGTACTGTACGTATGGGGAAAATAACAAAATGTGTGATAACCATGAAAAAGCTACTCCCGTGGAGAGGTTATCATATATTTATTTACTCGTATTGATCCTATGAACAATTTAACTCTTTCACTGCCAAGAGTATTTTCATAAAGTACTCCCCCAGTGCCAGCAATTTGCGTGTTTTTTAATTTTTTAATTTTTTAATTTTTCATTCAAATAAATTATCTGATTGGGTTTTTAAACCCATACGACAGTTCTACCAGTAGAGAGCAGCAAATCTTCACATTGATGACCTCGCTGGCTCACTCGCCCCCTCCCAAACAGGCTCACGTCACATCCGGTCACAACCGGATGTGACATTTTCGACAATCGTTGATCGGGCTAAATTACGATGTGATACACGACTACGATGACTGATCGTCACCCAGACCAAAGAGAGTAGACGTGGACCTCTCCGTCCGTGTGAAAAACCGTGACTTTCCCTATTCTGGACAAAAATGACCGCGGGAAAAAAATTAGAACCGGAAACGGAATCTGCGTCATGAAACCGGAACCCAATGAGTCTGAAGGAGTCAGGAAGCGAAAGTGATCATGAAAAATAAACAGCATAGCGCGACTACAGTCAAAAGTAAAAACTCGGGATTTCTCGTTCTGGCACTGAGGGTATTCAGGAAAAACTCGGGATAACTCGGGGCGTGGCACTGAGAGAGTTAATATAGGTATGGTTTTGCCCACTCTTTCGATAATGAAATCTTGTCTGGCTCATGGACTATAACCTATACCAAAACAAAATTACCATAGCTCACTAATCTAGTCTAACTTCCCTTATCTAATCTAAATCGAAAAGTTTGTTGTTCATACAAAAAGCTGGCGCTGGTGGTCAGAAATGAGCTGGCGCTGGTAGTCAGAAATGCATTCCACAACAGTATTGTGGTTGGGTGTAAGTCAAATACAATTCCTTCAGCAAGCTGCTCAGCAACTCATTTATAGTTGACACTACTTTAGCGGTTTTAAACTGAACAGAGGGTATAACACATGGAGGGTTCACTGAACTTTCAGCACCCAATGTGCCGGAGTCTTGGAGGCAACATGCCACGAGGCAACATGCCACAAGGCAACATGCCACACATTGCCAATACACACAGCTGCTGACAGCTATGAAATAGCAGGAGGCCTTCTTCCTGATTGGTCCAGCTCTTGATGGAAAGTCTCCTCCCAGCCAGGTCTCCTCCCATGCAGGACCTGAGCTGAATGAGTAACTCAGTGGGACTGAGCAATGTGCAATACATAATATAATAAATAGAACCCTTCTCAGATACAGATATGTAACAGCTATGAAAATGTTGAATCTGAAACTACATTTTATACAATGTGCAATAGGGTCGCTGCTTCATTTCTTTCTCAGCTAAGGGGTTCTTAAACGTACAGTAGTGACATCGCAAAGGATGCAATGTAGCCAAGGAAAATTGGGTCAGTTGTATTAAAACACAGAAAACAACAAATACAGTGGTTGGCCAGTGAGTTTGACCCTTTTAATTTTCAAAACCTTTACATCACACACATGTCACACAACCAGTGCATGGTTTAGTTCCTTACGTAAAATTAAGGACATTCTGTTTACTAGACAGGTGGACATGGGGGCCTATAGAATGAGTTTGGTTATCCTGCTTAAATTATATCTTAGATTTTCCATCTTATTTGATTACTCAATTTATTATTATGAATGATTGAATTCTGGTATTATTATGAATGATGTTTGATTGATTCCATTCTGAAAATGATTTATCTCTTATTACAGTATTTAATATGCATTTATTGATTTCAAATATTGTATTTGTGTTCCTTTCTGAACAGCACACACCTACATCAACTTCAGTAAACACACCACACAGTGGTTAAACTTGAGCTATCTGTCTCTTCTCTTCTTGAACTAGAAAAAGTGCTCCTCGGAGCACAGGTCTCCGCCAGGTCAGGTAGGTTAGTGTGGACCAGCAATGTTCTGAATTCGCCAATCAGGATGGAATGTTAAATATCGGACGGATCCGTCTTGATCACTTGACTATAGACCAATTATTTGTTTACCAACATTGAGACTGGATGCACAGGTGATTGTTTCATGCAATCAATTCTCAAACTGTTGTTTTGGGGTGCGCTGGTTTCAGCACACCCCAACCCCCTCTTGTTATATTTTATATTTTTATTGAATTTTTAAAATTTTCCACATACAGCAACTGACATGGACATACTCTTAACAAACAAGACAAACATGGTCAAACAAGTAGGGGGGGGGGGTCCTCCAATTCCATTGTTCATCAACATCATCAGTATACAGCGGAAAACAAAAAAAGCATAGCCAGGCACTTAGGACAGGTCACAACACTCCATATATCTCATGGTCACATTTAAGCATCGGCATAATCATCAAAGTCCTATCTAAGGGGAGGGTTCCGGCCCACAGTACATTGACCTTTTAGAAGGATCCGAGAGATTTCGGCGGGGAAGTAGTCTATTAGTGGGGCCCACAACTTCAGAAACTAGGCTTCATTGCCTCTGTGTACTGCACACAGTCTTTCGTGGGGTAGTACACCAAAGATCTCTTTATACCAAAGTTGTATGGTAGGGGGCTTATCCTTGATCCAATTGATTAAAATGCATTTACGAGCTAATAATACAAAATTGTCAAATAACTTAAACTGTGGGGGTGTCAGATTAATCTCTTTGGAAGGGAGTCCCAGAATGAAGGCTCCCGGTTCCTTCTTTATCTTAACCCCAAAGATGTCGCTTAACTCCCGTGCCACAGAGCCCCAAAACCTAGATATCCACTTACATTCCCAAAAGTAGTGGTAGTAGGTTCCAAGATCTGTGTGACATTTAGAGCACAAAGGAGATCTTGAACGTTTTGTTTAGTAACACAGGTGTGATGTGCAGTGTGTGAAAGATTTTATATTGTGTTTCTCTTAGTCTATTACAGGTGAACACATTTTTAACAGAATCAATGGCCTCTTGCCAGTCGTCCTCGATATATTCATTGTTAAAATCGCTCTCCCACTTGCGGATGGATTGTACCTCCAGGGAGTCCAGCGAGTACAACAAGGAATAGAAGGAGGAGATCAAATGTGATACATCACTACGTTTGCATAGGAGGTCCTCCACTTTGCTATATAAGGATCCAGTTTGCGGGGGCAAACGTAATGTATTAATATAGTGACGTATTTGCAAAAAAACGTCTGTAACTGCTGAAACGACATCAAAACACCATCTTTGAATAAATCACCCAGTACTCTAAGCCCTCGAGAATGCCAGGTCTTGAAGATTGCCGAGCTAAATCCTGGGCCAAATTCATGATTACTAGAAATGGGTGTTAGCAGTGACCTTAGGTCTCCTCTGCCTACATGGGTGTTAATCTGTCGCCATATTCTGATAGAAGTATAGATAATTGGGTTTCCTCGTATCTCTCTATGAATTTTATCTTTATTACCAGTTACAAGGGCCGATAGTGAATTTGGTGAGCAGCCCCACGAGTCCACACAGTTCTTATTGTGTAAATAGGCTTGGAGCCATTCCCAAATGAAGCGAGCATGACAGGCCCAGTTATAGAAAAGTATATTTGGCATGGCCAAGCCAGCTCTGCTCGTTGGCAACTGCAAGATTTTAAACTTTTGCCTAGGTCTTTTTCCATGCCAGATAAACTTAGAGAAGGCCTTCTCCAGATCTCTGACATCTTTTTTTGATACCCATAAGGGAAGCATCTGTAAAGGGTATAAGAGGCGGGGAAGAGTATTCATTTTTATTAAACCTGTTCGTCCCAGGAATGATAATGGGAGGTCATGCCACCGTTCCAAGTCCCTCTTAACCTCCCTAATGACCGGGGCCAGGTTCAGGCGTGCCAGATCCTTTAAATTGGGGGAAACTTTGATGCCAAGATACGTAAATCCAGAGGTGGTCCATTTAAAGGGAAAGTTAATTGGGATGTCCCTGGTCAGAGTACCCAATGGCATAGCTTCGGATTTACTTTGGTTAATTTTATAGCCCAAGATAGCGGCAAAGTCTTTTATGATTGAGAGGACAGTTGGCACCGACCTCTTCGGAGAGGACAAAAACAGTATAATGTCATCTGCGTATAAAGCTATTTTATGGGGGGTACCCCCATTCGTAAATGAGACCCCCTCCACGTCGTGATGGGACCGTATAGCCTCGGCGAGCGGTTCGAGCGCGACGGCAAATAGTAATGGACTTATGGGGTCCCCTTGCCTTGTGCCTCTAGCCAAGGGAAAAGGCTCGGAGCAAGTACCATTGGTAAGGACACGAGCGACAGGTGAGTGGTAGATAGTTTGTATCCATTTAAGGAAATTCCCTCCAAGTCCATACCTCTCCATAACATCAAACAGGTACCGCCATTTAACTCTATCAAATGCTTTCTGGGCATCAAGCGACACTGCTAGTACTTTACGTTTCATCTGATAAGAGTGCTGTATAACATTCAACAACCACCTTACATTAGTAACCGATTGTCGGCCTTGTATAAAACCAGACTGATCTGGATTTATTATAAGAGGCATCAGTCCCTCAATCCTCCTTGCAAGCAATTTGGAGAGTATTTTACTATCCACTGCTATTAAGCTAATGGGCCTATAGGAACCACACATATCAGCTGGTTTCTCCTTTTTAAGGATGAGAGAGATATTAGCTAGGTTCAGGGTTTGGGGGAGACTGCCCCTCTGAAATGAGTCAGCATACATCTCTCTCAGAGGGCCTACTATGATCTTGCTATTTTTTTTGTAAAATTCTGGTCTGTAACCGTCTGGGCCTGGTGCCTTGCCCCCTTTAAGGGTTTTTATTGTTTCGAGTACTTCTTCCTCTGTAATAGCTTTACAAATGGATTCTCTATGTTCCTCTGATAGTGTTGGGAACGTTATCTTATCGAGAAAGTCTTTCCTTTGCTGATCCGAGGTCCCGCACTCCGATGAATATACATTTTCATCATAACTCTATTTATATCCTTAGAAGTATGATGGCTGATATCATTGTCATCTTTAACACATCCACTGCCAAGGGCTAATCTCATAATGTACTCACCAGTGCCAAGGTGTTTTTGTTGTTTTTTTGTTTTTTTCATGTCGCCATAGATCTTGTTAAAATCCTTAAGATTGAGCGCTACACAGTCTGTTTACATCCGCGCGATCTCCCTGTATCTCCCAGTGAAAACCACGTGTCAAACGGGGCATCCATGTTTGAGTTAGAGCGGATTACGTTAAACAGTGAAATGCGAGGAGAAAAAACTACAGGAAGAGAATTGAGTTTCAGTTTCGTCTGTAGAACGAGGGCGGGCGTGATCGTGAAAACCGGATCCCAAATAATTCTATTTCCTGTCATCAAACCGGAAACGGAAGTGGATCAAAAAAATTCCGAAAGTGCACCCGGACCGCGCATGCGCGAAAAGACCGCAGCCCGTAGGGCTACGGTCTCGGCGCTTAACAGTTGGATTTAACGGCCCGTAGGACTACGGTCTTGGCAGTTAATGTGTTAAGGGAGGATATTATATTAGAGTTTTGTTTACCTTTAGCAAGGCGAGCCAGGAGCCTACCGGGTTTATTTCCTGATTCATAGAGCCGATGCTTTGCAGAAAAGATTGTGGACTCTGCTTCCCTTGTCAGTATTTGATCTAGAGCTGAACGGGCGGCATCTAACTGTTTCCCCACATTATTAGAGGGTAAGAACTTGAATTCTGTTTCAAATTTTGCAATCAATTTTTCAAGTTCCAATTGGTTTCTGAGCGCCTCTTTCCGTTGGGCCGATGTATACGAGATTATAGAGCCTCGTAGATAAGCCTTTGCTGCTTCCCACAATGTGGAGGGGTTCATCCCGGGGGTCTTATTTACTGAGAAGAAGAACTTCCATTCTTTAGTGATATATTCCAGAAATGGGGGGCTGCTCATCAGAGAGGGGTTCAGACGCCAGTGTCTACATGCGGGGTCCCTGTATGGAGGGTGAACAGTCAGACTTACTGGGCAGTGATCGGAGAGCGTCTGTGCGCCAATAGTGCACTCTTTAGACCTGTCCAATATCATTCTGGACGTCAAAAAAAAATCTAATCTGGAGAAAACTTTGTGGGGTCGGGAGAAAAAGGTGAAGTCTCTCACTCTTGGGTTGAGTACTCTCCAAACATCGAATAGTTCCAAGTCTTTACACAATTCTGTAAGTCTAGCACTCTTGCGAGATGGAGTAGGTCGTGGAGTTGAGAGGTCGACATTTGAGTTAGGGGTCGAGTTAAAGTCTCCACCGATAATGGTATAATTAATTGAAAATGAGGAGATTGCAGACAGTAATTTGGAATAAAAGGAGGCCTCAAAGACATTAGGAGCGTATACACAACCCAAGAGGATATGTTCACCGTAAAGGTAACCTGAAAGCAAGACATATCTCCCTTCATCATCAGAGACAACCTTATCCACGGTGAATGGTAGACTCTTATGTAAGAGGATGACCACACCGCGGCTTTTTGTGTTATATGAAGAGTAATGTGCCTGGCCTACCCAGTTTCGCCGTAATTTCATATGCTCTAATTGAGACAGGTGGGTTTCCTGTAAAAAGGCGATTTGACACTTTTCTTTTGACAGGATTTTTTGGCGCTTAACCACATTATTTATGCCTTTAACATTAAGGGATATAATCTTAAGGTCACTCATGTCCAAATAGTGCTAATATGGTACGTAATGTGTTGCATGAGTACACCCGGAGAGCATACTGAAGCTATTGTGGGCAGTTCCTTAAATGGCTGCAGTAAGGTTGAGATGATGGATGGAGGGGGAAAGGGGAAAAAAACATAAAACAAAATAACCCTAATGTCTTGAATAGACGGGTTACACACAAAACACCTAAAGCTTATCCCTAATGGATGAGCTAAAATGTCTATCATTGCTCCAGTGAAGCTGAGAGGGGTTCTGCAAAGGGAGAGTGGGAGGCCCATCCTCAGAGTGAAGAAATCACTAATAAGAACAGCCTCTCTCTCCACACGCACCAAAGCTCCACACGCACTCCAAAGGCATTGGTGTCAACATATTGACACGTGTCACGTGGAGCTTGACCAATGTTAGCTTGGCTAACAATGTTTACTCACACACGGCGGGACGAAGCGAAAACATACTCTCCACCTACGGCGGAGACAATAAAATAAAGTAAATAAAACAGACTAGGGAGGTGAGGGGGTGTTGGGGGAAATAAATAACAACAATGGTAAATCACCAAACAACTGATTCATGGTCAAACTTCCAATCTTCTATTGACTGGCAAAGGCTGCAATATTACAGCGTTACAGCAGTAAGTGACCTGTGGGCATCTCAACTGCTGTAGTATGAGTGCCCTGTTAGGCATCTTAACCACTATAATATGGTGAGGGGGGAAAGAGAGAGAGGCGGGAGAGAAAGAGAGAGAAAAAAAGAAGGGAAAACGTCCTTATATAAGTAATGAGAGCAGCTGAACAGTTCAAATGAAAACAAGAGTTCTTTAATATAAACGTAATCACCTACATACCAGTATGATGTGAAGCACCGCTGGGGGAGAATAAAAAGAAAATAATTAACCAAGAGGAAAAAAAAAGAGAGAGAGAAGAAAGTCCTTAGTCCGTTCCGTTAATCCGTTCCGTGTGACGTCGGGGGGGGGGGCAAGATGTTTATCCCAAGTCCTTTAGAAAGTCTTCTGCCTCTTTTGGGGTCTTGAAAGAGTGGTCTTCTCCGTTGTGCGTGATACATAGCTTCGAGGGGAAACGCATTTTAAATTGTATGCCTTTTTGGATGAGTTGGCCACATACAGCGTTGTATCCACGTCTTGCCATCCTGGTCTGGTAGGAGACCCCCTCTTGTGTGTTGGCTAGTGAGGCGCGTCCTAGCGAGACCTGATATAATGGGTTTCATTGCGCGCATACTGGTTGCACGCAGACTGGTTCTTATCAGTGTGACGTCGTCTGTTAAGGGGTCTATAGAGATAATGTGTACCGGTTTGCGTGATGAAATAAAATAATAGTTTTGTAAAAATGGGCCTCCTGGTGGCGCTATAATAAGGCAATGTTGAAAGGTTGGCATTTGTTCCTCAACGTAGTGTGAATATGCGTATAAGAATATTGTATATATAAGTTTCACGGCAATCGGACACTGCATTCATGATTTGCGGCATTTAGTTCAATACGGGCCACTCCTGCAAACTTTAGATGTCAATCGTAGCCAATCAGGATGGAATATGAAAAATCAAACAGATCCGTCTTGATCTCATGACTATAGAGATCATGTGTTACGATTTATGTTACATTTTGGATACAATCTGAAGGAGTAATATCCAAAAATTTGTTTTACATAAGTCGGCCTCCTGGTGGCGCTATAAAAGGCAGATGTGAAAAATGCAGGGCAAAGGTTTTTCCTTGGCCTCTAGGGAGTGCACATGCAAAGTTTTATGCCAATCTTAGCCAATCAGGATGGAATATGAAAAATCTGAAAAACAGATTTGCGTGACATTTGGACAAAATCTGTACAGTCAAAACATGTGTTTTGCAAAAAGCGGCCTCCTGGTGGGGCTATAACATGTCCATGTGAAAGATTTGGGGTTAGAGGGGTAGAGGTTCTGAATTGGGAGATAAGCTGGTCACAGACGGACGGACGGACGGACACAAACACACACACACACACACACACACACACACACACACACACACACACACACACACACACACACACACATACACACACACACACACACGGACAGGGGGCAAAACATACTCTCTCGCCATGCCTTTCAGCCTGGCCAAACTGTCACAAATAACGGAATAAAAGGCACAAATGATTTTACAGGGGCGGGGAGCCAGGTGCGTGCCGTCCTTTCAGTATCACCTCATCATGTGATCAATACAGTGTTTCTGAACAGAACTGCCCCTTGACTTTAACGGTTACAGATAGAATGGTAAAATAATGTTACTAGTAATTACACTTGGAATAACGTGTTCCTTCCACGCGCTACGTCCAACCAGGGAAACTCTCCCCTGTCAGGTGATAAGAAGGTCAGACGGCTCTCATGCATTGAAGGAGGCATGAGCTCGGCCCTGGCCTCCCTAGGTTGGCAGAGGGAAGGTAGTGCCCAGGATTACACGCTTAGGCATTGGCACTAGGGTGAAAAAATAGGGGTTACAAAATCGTGGGAAAAAAATTTAGGAAAAAAATTTAGAAAAAAAAAAAAGTAATTACACTGTTTCCTTTATACCCTCCTGCCCTCCTCTGTGCAGTGTTTGTTGGAACTGGGTAAAGCTGAGGAACACTTGCTCCAGCGAGATTTGGCTCACACAGTAGTCTCTAACACCGTACTTCTCTTTGGCCGCCTCCATTGTCCCAAACACCTGTGCCCAGGTGACGGTCTTGTCAGTCAGGTGGTAGTGCACCATGCCCTGGTGCTCATCCTTCAGTACACTACCCGGGAAGGTGCTTTCAATGAAACGTTTGAAGTGCTGCAGGTTGCTCTCGTCCTCTTCCACGTCCACCTCCTCTACGTCGTTCACCACCTTTGCCAGCAGGGTGTAGCCGCTGCCAAACCTGCTCTTGAGATGCTGGGGACTGCCCAGACACTTCAACTGACCTTTGACCATAACAGCCAGCCTGGTGCACAGGGCTTCACACTCCTCCATACTGTGTGTCGTGATGACCACGGCCTTGCCGGACTGTCGTGTGCGCGTGACGGCATCCCACAGCCATCTTCGAGCCACAGGATCCATGCCGGTGGACGGCTCGTCCAGGAGGATGACCGGAGGTCCACCAATCAAAGCCATGCCTACGCTCAGTTTCCTCTGGTTGCCGCCGCTGTAAGTGCTGATCAGTTTGTCTGCATGGGGCTCCAGCAGCAGTGATCTGAGGACCTTCTCCGCACACCCAGACAAATATTTCTCTGGGATTCCCCTGAGCCTGGCGTACATACACAAAGTCTCTCTTCCCGTCATGTGGTCCAAAAGAGCATTAAACTGGGGGCAGTAGCCGATGCGTCGCTGCACTTTTTTAATGTCACTCAGGATGCTGTATCCGTCGATGTAGGCGTTCCCAGATGTGACGCTCTCCTCCCCGGTAAGCATCTTAAAGGTGGTGGTCTTCCCTGCGCCGTTGAAGCCCAGCAGACCGAAGCACTCTCCTTTGCCCACAGCTAGAGATAACCGGCTCACAGCCAGCAGAGTCCCAACGCTGCCATACACCTTGCTGAGTTCCCGCAGTACGAGGGGGCTACCGGCCGCGGATTCCACCGCAGGCTGGCACTCTAGAACCTTCCTCCTCTCCTCAGCCACATCACTGTCCTCTGGAAGCAGCGCTGCATCTGCTGTCACCGGTCGCTGTGTGAGCCTTCTGGCCAGGAAGCGAAGAAGGGAGCCAAGGAAACATTGGAGTGTCCAGACCATTTGCAGTTCAATGACAAAGAGCAATGTGATGAAGACTATGCCCAGCACCGAGAAAGACACCAGGAAACGGCCAACCCCAGGCTCGGACATTGAGAAGTAGTTCTCCTGGTATGTGAGTCGGTAAGTCTCGCACATTCTCTGGTCCACAAGGTTGGTGGTACAAAAGGAGGTTAACTGGTAATTCCGGTAGAACTGACTGAAGGACATGCCCAAGCAGTAGTTAGGGAAGATCATAAACATCTTGTCCAGTAGATCAGCCACCTCAGGGGTGATCTCCTTTAAGACGGAAACAGTCACAGTGGTGACATTGCCCGATATGATGTTGAAGATGGTGAGGCATACGTACGCGGTGCCCGCCGTGTTGAACAGGAAGCTGAGCAGGTACATGAGAGGTATGACGGCCCAGCCGTACAGCAGCAGCATCAGTAACACGTCCGCCAGGCGGTTGTCCTCCACGAAGGCCTTGACTGCAAACGCCCGGAACACTCCCAGCAGGAGGACGCAGGGCAGCAGGAAGTTCACGAGATCCCACAGCAGAGCGGAGAACCAGAAGTTGGAGAGATGGAGCCCGCTGACCTGCTGGACATGTCTGGACTTGATGGAGCGCTCTGTGACCAGCAGCAGGGCGAATGTGCTGGACAGGGACGCCATGCCGTACATCAGGCTGATGGCGATCTCGAAGCCGGTCTGTCCGTCCTCAGAGAGCTGTCTCTGGGCGATCTTGGAGTGTGTGCGTGGCATGGGGTGATTCCCTGTCTGGATAGAAGCATTAGGCCCTGCCAGAAATTTGAACAGTGCGTTGTCCACCATCATGAGGGCTGTAGCCGGTGTGTGGTAGCCCTCGTTGTTGAAGTATGCCATCGCCGAGGCCTCTGCAAAGCCACCACTGCCGCTGTTGCCATGGAAGGCAGCGCCCACCACATACTGCTGGTCGAACGCCCTGCCCTCCTTCTTCGCCTGGGCCAGGATGTAATCATTGAAGTTGTTAGTGATGTTGATGATCTGTGCCTGCGATGCTTTGACGTGGCAGGCGTATTCCGCTGCCAGGATAGCTGCCAGGGAACCATCTCTAGGCCCCAGGACCACCGGGACTCTGGTGGGGCCGTAGTGCCTGAGATCCAGCCAGTGTGAAGCACTCCGCTGGCTGCTGGGGGAGGTGCGGATAACAAACATGGCGGCTATCATTAAGACAAGGGGTACCAGGAACTGGGCCACCATCACCTTCCAGTTCCTCAGGCTGTACAGTGCTCTTTTCAGGAACATGGCGTAGAACTGCTGCATGTATAATCTGAGCCCTGTGTTGAGCTTCATGTTGGAGAAGTCCTCTGAGATGAGCATCTGGCTCTCAGTGAAGTCGCTGTGGTCCGCCATTCCATCGGTGCTGCCGGCGTCATCTGTGATCTGCTGGTGAGAGCGCTTCTCGTGTTGGTGCCGCAGGGCAGGCATCTGAATTGCCTGGATGTCCAAACTGGAATCCACCAGTTTCCCCACTCTGAGGAAGACTTCCTCCATGGTGGTTACAGAAGCTCCATAGCTGTCGATGCCCAACTTCTCCCTGTTCACCTCAAGCTCAGAGAACAGCAACTCAAACCTGTCTGCACTCTCCTTAGGCAATATGTAGGAAAGTTCTGCACCCACGTTGCTCTCCAGTGTGGCGTTGGGAACATACTTGTGGACCAGACGGGTGATCTCGGACACATTACAAAGAGCATCCTTCACAATGACCATGTGGTAACCAGCACCATATTTGTTCTTGAGGAAGAGAGGCGAGCCGCAGCACTGCAGCTGTCCTCCGGTCATGATGGCAATGCGGTCGCCCAGATGGTCTGCCTCGTCCATGAAGTGCGTGGTGAGCACGATGGTTCGCCTGTGCTTCTCCCCCTGCAGCAGGTCCCAGGTGGCACGGCGCGCCGAAGGGTCCATGCCCGACGTGGGCTCGTCCAGCATCACCACTTTGGAGTTACCGGTTAGGGAAATACCAATCGACAGCTTTCTCTTCATGCCACCAGAGAGGGTCTTGGAGAGAACATGACGTTTGTCCTCCAGGTTTAGGATACAAATGGTGTGGTCCACTTCAGCCAAGATCTGGTCTCTGGGGAAGCCTTTCAGCTGTGCGTAGAAGAGCAAGTGCTCCCTGACCGTCAGGTTATCAAACAGGACATCATGTTGAGGACAGAGACCCAGGCTGCTGCGGATCAGAGCCATATCGTTACAGATGTCATAACCGTTGATGTAAGCCCGTCCGCTGGTAGGCGGGAACAAACCAGTCAGCATGGACAGCGTGGTTGTCTTTCCAGCCCCGTTGTGACCCAGCAATACTGTGATCTGTCCCTCAAACATATTAACCGTGAGGTCCCGTACAGCCTGCTGTGTCTTGTTGCCCACTTTGAATTCCTTGGTTAGATGTTTGATCTTGACCCCAGAAACCAGTCCTGTAGGTTCTTCTTCCATGAACTCGCCGTTCACAGCGTTCCCGGCATCCTCCTCTTCCCCGTTCCCATTGACCGGAGCCATGAAGGGGCTGCTGCGCCAGTAGGAGGGCAGGATGAAGAAGTAGTATGGCAGTGGTACTCCGTACTCGCCAGGGAAAACAGCCTCCATGTACCACGCCACCAGGCCGTATAGCAAGGCGTCTAGCAGCAGCAGCCCGAGGACCTGGGCCAGGGACAAGTCATCATCCGCCGTCACCGATTCAAACAGGTTGGACCACTGCATCCCTGTGCCTTTGCCTTCAAACATTCCTAAGAGCTGGGCTCCCATAGCCATGGCCACGTTGGAAATAAGGCAGGCAGATGTCTTCTGGGCATGGCTGAGTAGCTCATAGCGTGGCCTCAGGAACATGTAAGGCAGGTAGCTCAGGAAGTAGATGAAGCCGCCTGCAGCTGCTGCCACATCAGCTCGAGAAAAGAAAGTACTGATCATGAAGCTGAAGTTGATGGTGGCTACAGCAAAGACCAGCAGGAAGACAAATACCAGTGTGGGGTCACTGTAGCTCAGCACAGCTCCTTCAGGGCTCACAGGAATGCACAATAGCAGAGTGACGAAGAAGACGGTGATGGAGAGCAAGAGGAAGAACGTGAGGAACCAGGCACTCCAGTGGAGCCAGTTGTTGAGGCCCATCATCCGCATGTACTCCTTGAGCTTCTTCTCCTTCTCCTGCACCACGGCCCGCACGATGTCGAGCAAGGTGTAGGTGAAGCTGAGCATCAGCAGCAGTGGCAGCATGGCCTGAATGATTTTGATGAAATGGTCTTCTCTGTACGCCGGGTCCGGGAAGCGGGACAGGAGCACCCTGGTCTGGTTCAGCAGGGAGTCTGCCAATGTTCTGTTGTAGGACCGCATGATGGCCCGGTCCACGGCATGTTGTACCGTTAGAAAGCCCTCGTCATAATAACCAGGAATACCCCCCACATTTCTTGAGTCCCGGGGTCCCGGCTCCTGGAAGAGGGTGAACAGGCCATGGGTGTGCCAATTCAAATCATCTGGGACTGGGAAAATGGCGCTCGGGGGCCGCCACCTCCTGAATGGGGAACGAGGGGTGTAGGGGAAACGCAGGCGGTAGTTCACCTGCCGAGGTAGCGGTTCATCGTCGTGGCTGAAGGGATGTTCAAATACCACCGCGGCGAGAACCTTCCCTGACTGAGGATCGTCCCTCGCGTAGTCCTCAAACTGCTGCTCCGTGTCAAATCCACGCACCGAGGTGATGTGTGGCCTTCCTGTGCCGTTCGTGATATTGACAGGCAGGCTCTGCTGCACATCCTCTGCTACCTGCTGCACCGCTCTGGAGCTGCCCGGCACATAGGCCAGCTGGAAGGCTTCGGTGAGCGCAGCGTCCTGCGTCCGGAGCAGCAAGGGCGGCAGAGCGTCGACGGAGAAGTTCTCATAGACCTTGTGTTCCTTGTTCTCCCCTGGGGGTACGTTGTGACGTACATAAATGAGGACGCATGAGAACAGCAGAGGCAGGGTTATTTCCACCAAGGTTACCAGAATCCGACGTTTCTGCCGCAGATAGTTCTTCCACAGCAGTAATCCAAACTGTCGCGTGAGACTCATGGTCTGCCGTCCTTACTGGAATTACTGTAGCATGAGACTCATGGTCCGGGCCCTTACTGGAATTGCAGTTCTCTTTTAAAGGTGGTACGATCAAAATATGTTGGCTCTTCATCATAGCCGACTGACATCACAGACCACGTAAGTATTGTGACATCAGTCTATATTTGGGCTGACACACCCACAACTTCAATGTTGTAGAATAGAAGCAATGTTAAAGATATACCACAGTGTGGTTGGTATGTGGTATAGTTTTAAAGGTGAATTCCAGTCATTTTAGATGTTTTCTCTGATGTGTCGCTAATCACTCACCAACATACAAAGGGCCGTTGAATTTTTCCAGAGATGCCCCTGTTGTCCATTGTGGAGACCCCTTCCACTGGCATAATGGAGTAATGCGGATAAACAAAAATTGCCTATATTAGTTTTTCCCACTAATCCTCATTATGCAGTGTACTGACACTCAAACATGCACTGAATGTCCCTTATGAGCTGCCGTTCATGCAGAACGACGTGAAGCTAGTCCTCGGTGTTGCCAGATTCTTTGAGAGAAACAAGCAACCAGCTCCATGTCGTTCTGCATGAACGGCAGCTCATAAGGGACATTCAGTGCATGTTTGAGTGTCAGTACACTGCATAATGAGGATTAGTGGGGAAAAAACGAACTTTGGAGCTGCTAAAGTAGGCGATTTTTGTTTATCCGCATTACTCCATTATGCCAGTGGAAGGGGTCGCCACAATGGACAACAGGGGCTTCTCTGGAAAAATGCAACGGCCCTTTGTATGTTGGTGAGTGATTAGCGACACATCAAAGCAAACATCTAAAATGACTGGAATTCTCCTTTAACATTGCTTCTATTCTACAAGATTGAAGTTGTGGTTGTGGGTGTGTCATTACAATGTTTGTCGATAGGGAAGGAATGGCGAAAAATGTATGCTTAGTGCTTTGTAATAGAACAATGTCTCAGAAACAGTCAAATACATAAATAACTAGAAAATGTGCTCCTCGGAGCACAGGTCTCCGCCAGTACTGTTCCTGATTAATCCTGTCTTACCTATTTATATTACATATTGTCACGTGTCACTTGACCAATGTTAGCTTGACCAATGTTACCTCACTTCAAAAAAACATCAATGGATTTTTGAAGTGACACACCTATTTATAGGATTTTATTTCGTCATGCGTCTCGCTAGCCAATCAAAAGCATTGGTGACAACATATTGTCACGTGTCACGTGAAGTTTGACCAATGTTAGCTTGGCTAGGGGGGGGGGGACACACAGCGGGACGGGAACGAAAACATACTCTCCACCTCTGGCGGAGACAAATACATTTCTGGTATATTTCTGGTGCCTTTGTGTGCCACTCTTGTATGATGAAATAGGGCATTCATTTATGGGTAAAAAAAATAAAAACATAAAAAACACATCAAACGTTGAAATATAGAGATACAAGGTTTATGCCATAAATGAATGCCCTATGAAAGCACTAGTGTCATGCAAAACTAGCAAAAATAGATCTATGAGCTTGAAGATTGGTTATTTTAGCTATATTTGATACATCTTTAAATATTTGTGTTGAACTGATAATCGGCTGACTCGTTAACCAGATCCAAAGCCACTGTGAGAATAAGAACATTTCCTTGCATATGCCGCTAGTATTTGCTTGTGCCTCCCGCTTTGTCTGCTCCGCATGTTTGACCCATCATACATAACTTGAGGTAGTGATGAGCCCTGAGGACATTTAGATGAGGTTTCTCTACGGAGGTTGGGTTATATATTCTTGATAATGATTTCCATGTTCTGAATGACGCTTTGCATGGGGTCGGCCGCCGCCCCATGAAGCTCTGAAGTTCTCCGATTCACGTGTCTAACTGTGGACTCTCTTGTAGACTCTATGGGTTGGGCCTCCCTTTGGTGTCCATGGCTCTTGTACCAGAAGGTGGAGCAGCAGTGGCTCATGAGGTGGAGCAGCAGTGGGCTCAGTAGGTGGAGCAGCAATGTGCTCAGTAGGTAGATATTAAACTTTCAGGCCATCAGGCTGAGGTAGTGAACCACCCTTTCTCACTCACCCCCCTTTTGACCAGATTAAACTTTCAGGCCATCAGGCTGAGGTAGTAAACCACTCTTTTCCACTCACCCCCCTTGACCTCCTGAGGTAGTGGACCACTCTTTTCCTTTCACCCCCCTTGACCTCCTGAGGTAGTGGACCACTCTTTTCCTTTCACCCCCCTTGACCTCCTGAGGTAGTGGACCACTCTTTTCCTTTCACCCCCCTTGACCTCCTGAGGTAGACGCGGGCAAATACTGCGGCAAGGTCATGTTGGACCTCCAAAAAGCGTTCGACACTGTAAACCATTCAATTTTACTTGATAAGCTGAGGGCGATTGGTTTTGATAGCACATCACTAAACTGGATGAGATCTTACCTGGAGGGTAGAGAACAAGTGGTTGACATCAACGGAACCATGTCCTCATCCCTCCCGGCAAGCTGTGGGGTTCCTCAGGGCAGCATTCTAGGGCCGTTACTGTTCCTTCTATACATTAACGACATGAATGCTGCCTGTAACTGCAAATTGTTTCCTGTTCGCTGATGACTCTGCACTCCTGATCTCGGGAGAGGACAAGTTGCAAGTTGAGGAAGCGCCCAGCTCCGAACTCACCAAAATCCGTACTTGGCTCACCGATAACAAACTGTCTCTACACCTTGGGAAAACTGAATCCATTCTCTTTGGGAACAAACATTCCCTCAGACAGATGGAGGTAAAAGATTTCAAGGTCAAAGTCTCAAGACACAATTATCTCTAGCAAACTAAGAGATTACCTATTTGGGTTGTATTCTTGGCGACAAAGGTGGTCAAAAGAGTAAACCAGAGAACCAAATTTATGGGCAGAGTTTCCTCTTTTGTCAACCCTCAGGCCCTCAGGACCCTCTCAGGGGCCCTGATTCAGCCACTTTTTGACTATGCTTGTACCTCTTGGTACTCCAACACCCCAGTGTCACTGAAGACTAAGCTTCAAACCTCCCAAAACAAACTGATTCGGCTACTCCTCGGACTGGGGCCCATGACCCACCTTTCTCCCACCCATTTTGCCAGCCTAGGCTGGCTCAGGGTGGAAGACAGGTTAAACAACTAAAAATGGGACTTGTCTTCAAAATTGTAAATGCAAATTTGCCCGATATGCCCCCTATTCCCGCATATCTAAAGAGTAAATACCTCCAAAAAGTTAACGACACCCACAGTCACAATACTAGAGGGAGCGTTAACAACAATTTGGTACTGTAATTGTATTCTTGCTCTGTAAAGCACTTTGAGCTGCATTTCATGTCATGAAAGGTGCTATACAAATAAAGTTTATTATTATTACGGGGCCAGAGCTCTCAGCTCTGGACCTGTTTTAATGTTCCCCTCTTTTTTCTTCTCCCACTTTTGGCAGTTCTGGCTGAACCGTGCATACGCTTTTTACGAAACTTGGCCATATGGTAGATGGTCATGAAAAACTATCAAGAAATAATTCTCACAATCTTTCGTCAAAAGGTGGCGCTATAGCAAAATGCCAACTTTGAACAGGTACAACTCATGCCCTGTTTGACCTACAGCCATGAAACTTCAATATACATATGCGTCTACTCATGATCAACAACTTTCACACTCTGACTTTTGACCTCTGACCTTTAGATCTCCCACCATTTTGAATAATATGAAAAACAGTTAAAACCTATCTCCTCCTGGGATTTTTTAGTAATCTGCACGAAACGTTTTACACATGAACTTTGAACCTATGCCGAAAAACATGTGCAAAAGATTTTCCATAAGTGAAAAAATGAAGCTTTAATGAGCCAATGAATATTGCAGTTTTATGACAATTATTCATCTGCCCCTAACACATACATGCAGACTCACATTTCTTTGAAACTTTGCGGTAATGTTGAGGGTCATTTCAAATATCACTGAAACCAATCTTACTCCAATTGGTCAAAGGGGGGCGCTATAGCGATTTTTTGAAAATGCAAACTTTAAACAGGCAAAAGTCATGTCTCGTTTGGCCGACAGCCATTAAACCTGCTTACACATGTGCCTTGACTCATGAGGAACACATGTATCACGTTGACCAGTAAGCTCCGCCCTTAGATTGTCCGCAATTTTGAGCAGTTTGAAAAACACTTAAACCCAGGATTTTTCAGCTATTTGCGTGAAACTGTATCATCTGTTTGATCTCTTTTTTCACAGGTTTTGTCTGTTGGTCCAATGGCTTCTCCCTTAAGTAAGTGCCTCATTACCGCAAGGTTGCCGGTTCAAGCCTCATTTGATGCAGACTCATTTAAGTTGAATTGCAAAAAACATGACTGTATCAATGAATACATGTGTAAACGGTAAAGATAACATGAAATGCTTATTTGAGAGTATGTTTTTTCAATGTATGACGTACTTCATTGTGAAAATAGCCGATCTACAATCTCACAACTTTTCAGATAGCAACGTTTTGTGAGCTTGTAAATCGGCTGCTTTCACTGGTTTCGGTTTCGAGGAGACATACAATTTCTCTATTGGTAAATGGTTTGTGAACGAGTGATCTTAGTGTTAGTGTTAGTGTGAATTCTTTTTTCACTGGTTCTGGTCTGTTGGTCCAATGGCGTCTCGCTTCAGCATCAGCCTCTGGATCCAAGGTCGCCAGTTTAAACCACAACTCTTGCTGGCTACTTCTCAATTGTATCGCACAAAACATGACTGTATCAATTAATGCATGCGCAACTGTTAAAGGTAACATGAAATGCTTCTTGGAGAGAGTATTTTTTGCAATATATGACAAAATTGTGAAAATAGCCGATCTACAATCTCACAACTTTTCAGATAGCAACGTGTTTCTGAGCTTGTAGATCGGCTGCTGTGTTATCTCTTTTTTCACAGGTCTTGTCTCTTGGTCCAATGGCTTCTCCCTTAAGTGAGTGCCTCATGACTGCAAGGTTGCCGGTTCAAGCCTCACTTGATGCAGACTCATTTAAGTTGAATTGCAAAAAACATGAATGTATCAATGAATACCTGTGCAAAGGGTAAAGATAACATGAAATGCTTATTTGAGAGGGTATGGTTTTGCAATGTATGACATACTTCATTCTGAAAATAGCCGATCTACAATCTCAAAACTTTTCAGATAGCAACGTGTTTCTGAGCTTGTAGATCGGCTGCTTTCACTGGTTCACTTTTATCTTCAACAGACAACCTCAGCCTGGACAAAGCTATAGCACTATAGGTAGTGTTGCAGCCTGTCAATCCGAAGGTTGAGGGTTTGATTCCTGTTAATGGCAATAGGTTGAGACGTCCAATCAATCCATTCTGCTTCCATCTCTCTCTCTCTTCAATCTATTCCGTTTCCATGTCTCTCTCTCCGCCCTTAGATTGTCCGCAATTTTAAGCAGTTTGAAAAACACTTAAACCCAGGATTTTTCAGCTATTTGCGTGAAACTGTATCATCTGTCTGATCTCTTTTTTCACAGATTTTATCTGTTGGTCCAATGGCTTCTCCCTTAAGTGAGTGCCACACGACCGCAAGGTTGCAGGTTCAAGTCTCACTTGATGCAGACTCATTTAAGTTGAATTGCAAAAAACATGACTGTATCAATGAATACATGTGCAAACGGTAAAGATAACATGAAATGCTTATTTGAGAGTATGTTTTTTCAATGTATGACGTACTTCATTGTGAAAATAGCCGATCTACAATATCACAACTTTTCAGATAGCAACGTGTTTCTGAGCTTGTAGATCAGCTACTTTCACCAGTTTCAGCCAGGGGCTTGGTTCATGACAGAAGGCAAAAATGTATGATCTTCAACAGACAACTTCAGCCTGGACGAAGCTGTAGCACTACAGGTCGTGTCTCAGCCTGTGAGTCCAAAGGTCGAGCGTTCGATTCCTGTCAATAGCAATAGGTTGAGGTGTCC
>NC_137610.1:590000-675000 GCF_963280865.1 Gymnoscopelus braueri
GCTCTCATTCTATCAGCTGTCCACGTCACTGACAAACGCGTCTCCTCTCCTCCTCCCTGTCAGTGGGGGTGAACACATCGCTATGTTCCACAAATGTGCTCATTCCTGCTCTACTCCTGCGCTAAATATCTGATCTACAAACATAAAACAGTCGCTGCCTGGCGAGCCCTATGCTTGTAGATCAGATCTGTTGGCACAGCATTAGAAAACAGCGCGATCTGTAGCGAACACATCGGTATGCTTCACACATGTGCTCAATCCTGCGCAAAATATCTGATCTTCAAGCATAAAACAGTTGCTGCGTGACAAGCTGTATGCTTTTAGATCCTATCTTTTTCCACCACTTTGCAGTGAGGTGGGTTGCCAAATTGTGCGAGAGAAATGAGCAGTCAGGTCTATGAAAATGTTACTGCATGCGTCGTTATGCCCTGAGAAAACAGTGAGGCATGAATGGGGTTTATAGCCGAGGCTAATTTGCAGCCCCAGTCCCTGGTTAGACCTTTCTATATAAATATTTACCTAATAAAAAATCATTTACAAAAGGACATGCATGAAGCTCTAATCTAAACAAGTATGAAAATATATTTATATCTGCAAAGTAACTAGTAACTAAAGTTTTCAAATAATTGTAGTGGAGTAAAAGTACAAGATTTGCCTCTGAGCTGTAGTGGAGTAGAAATTATTACCATTATAATGTAATTATATATATAATTATAATAATAGAAAGACGTGAAAAACAAGCCCAAAGTCGCTTATAATAAGCAGACATGGCAACATAGACTGGGTACAGCCACACATGTCCGTCAAGTTGTCGTACGGAAGTCGGAAGTCCCGTCCACTCCCATGTTTAAAAAAAAACGGAACGGTACTTCCGGTTTTAAACTTAACATGGGAGTGGATGGGACTTAGGGGGGTCTCGAGGTGTCAACAGCTTTTCCCTGGGGGAGAAAGGGTGAGAGCGGTCAATTTAGCCGAAATATAACGGCTGGGATGGTATATATGGGGTTTATTTCATATTTACAATACGTTTCAGAAAAAAAACAAAACTGAGATGATTGGAAACAAATAGTTAGGAAAAGTCATGAAAGGGGAACTTTCTCAGAGCTTCATGAGAGAAGATAATCCACTTTAAATTCTCAAAATCGGTCAGATTGATGGCTTAGTCATGCGAGTGTTAAAGAGATGAGGATGTTGCGTCAATAAGTGTCCAACCTGAGGGGCGAGGTCAAGATCTTCACTGGGACCCTAGGTATATATTTTGTTTTCTATGAGATAAGATGATACTTTATTAAGTAAGACATGAGAAAACATTACATGGAAGTACAAATTCACAATACAAGGTCTACTAAACTGGAAGGCTCATAAAGCACTTAAGCTTCTCCCCACGCACACAAATCATGATGACATAAGAGACAGATAGATATACACACTTCTATAAACGTCATACAATCAGGTTACTGATAATATGTACAAGAGAAAAAAGGGGGTTTTGGGGGGGGGTGGGGGGGTGGGTAACTGTTTGATGTTTATGCTTGTCATATGTTTCGATGAATTAGTACAAAGGACCATTACCAATTATTTATTGGGTTTAAAATCCTCTTCAGACCTTGTATTTGAACTGTCTCCTGTGCTTTTTTTTCCCCAAACTATTCATCAAACAGGGTATATATGCTGACAGTGGGCGAAAGAACCCGCGTGGCAGTGGGCAACCTGAACACTAACCGGCCACAGACGCGAGACGCAGCCTGCGCCACAGATCCACCGCCGGAGTGGGTCCGGCCGGTCACCATCCTCGATGGTTCATGCAGAGAGGACCTACCGGATGGTTAACAATCTGTGCCTGTACTGCCGTTCTCCGGACCACTACTGTGCGGTCTGTCAGTAGTCTGTCTATTGCTCACCACGTCTTGCATTGCGACTGCTCACCACGCCTTGCATCGTGGTGTTGTGAGCATGTAGATCAGCAATTTTCAAATGGTTGATGTATGGTTAAACTGATTCTGATGCTATATTAACACATTTTGCTGGGAATTTTCTGGAACCCCCTCAAGGACCCATGGGGGTCCCCGGACTCCATTTTGAGAACTACTGCTTAAAGTTACTTTTTAATGTTTGCTAAAATGTATGTTTTTAACTGAATGTAGGCCATCACAAAAAAGCAGGGAGGCTTTCACGAGTGAGGAATCTGAAGCTTGTGATGAAGATCAAGTACCACCTACACCTCCCCGTGGACTGTCCCAGAGAGTGAGCCGCCCGACCAAAAGACAGAGGAGCCGCAGTAGGACACCGAGTATGAGCAGCAGCCCCAGTGTGTCTCCTGGAGGTTCTCACACAAGTATGTAAAGTATGGAATTAGATTTGATTATTTCTTAAACAATATACAGAGAATTTAACATCTTGAAATGCTAAATTATGTTTAACCCGGGTCCCAGTAGGACACCGAGTCCCAGAAGAACCTCCAGTCCCAGTGGAATCCCGAGTGCACATTTGCTGCATTTCATGTCATGAAAGGTGCTATACAAATAAAGTTTATTATTATCATTATTAACTGTGACACAGAGACTGAGCCACGATGAGCCGCCCCACTGGAACCTCGATGAGCGGCCCGACTGAAACCCCGAATGTGACACAGAGACAGAGTCGGCCCACTGGAACCCCGATGAGCAGCCCCAGTCCAGCACCACCAGCACCAGGCATTGGAGAACACATGTTCACCCAGTTGGTGAGACTCCTGGAAGAAGTGAAGAGCAACCAGAAGGTCCATGGTAGAATGCTGAACACCATGTTGAAGCAGAACGATTCTGTGCCAGCGCTGGAGCTGCCTGGAGGAGCAGTGTTCCCGCTTAGCACAGTGGAAGATCTCGAGTCCATGAATATCAAGGTGGGTGACCAAGAGTTTAAGTCTGAAGTTGTAAAAAAATATGCTTGTATCGCATTGGTAGTCTGTTAGGAACCTGCACTTTGAGTGCATGCACACAAAGGGCATTGCTATATGCTGTTCACTTTCTTTTCCTTGTTTAAAATGATTTTTTTCCCCGTTCAGCAAAGAATCCTCAATAATGCATCAGACCATCTTAGTCATAAAGAATCCTTAATAATGCATCAGACCATCTTAGTCATCTTAGCCATTCTTGCTGTCAGGTTCTGTACATACTCGTGCAATTTTCCTGTAGCACTTGGCCGTGTGAATAGCTTGGGAGTACAACTCTCATGAACCTTACGACTAGCTGTTCTCACAAATGCTTAATAAGGTTTAGATCAGGTGTGACCAATCCATTAGTCTGTTGACTCAGTTCTTTTTTAAAAGCATACACATTTCTCAGCTATATAAAACTTTTGAAAGGATGTCTGTCTCATAAGGTTTCATAATGTAAAAATCAAGCCAGCATTACTAAGTTGGCTTCTTGTCATTTATTTTTAGGGCCACCTCCTGTGGCTCAGGAGGTAGAGCAGGTCGTCCAATGATCCGTTGGTCGGCGGTTCGAATCCCGGCTCCTCCTGTCCACACGTCGAAGTGTCCTTGGGCAAGACACTGAACCCTACATTGCCTCCAATGATTCGGTCGGCGCTAGCTTGCCACCATTGGTGTGTGAATGTGGGGAAAGTGGGGACGCTGGCGTCAACTGTTCGCCACCAATGTCCCCCCCTGTATGAATGAATGAACCATTGTAAAAGTGCTTTGAGTAAGTTTGAGTACTTAGAAAAGCGCCATAAAAATGCAGTTCATTATTAAAGAAGAACGGCGTCACGTAGGATAGGCAGAGACGGTTCTGTCCAAATGGTTCACCGGAGCTCGGAGATCACTCGACAATGCACAGGACAATGGGGCATAGGCCACACACACACTTCACTTAAGAACCCTCATTATTAGTTCAAGTTAAGTTAAGATAAGGCACAGGCCCAATAGGCCACACACACACACACACACACACACACACACACACTTCACTTATCTACCTCCACTTAAGAACCCTCATTATTAGTTCAAGTTAAGATATACAGTACACACACACCTCACTTCATGAGAAGAACCCTACTTTTGTTCAAGTTGAGGAAGTGCCAGCTTCAGTTAACTTTTTGTCTTAAAATGATTATGAATAAGTTATGAGATACGGGTTCCTCATTCGTTTTTGTGTCCAGAACATTTAAGTTTAATTCCTGGTTATTTATAGTTTGCATATGTACTGTTATTTGTCATTTATACACTATTATAAATGATTGTTTACAAGAGTTCTATTTTAATGATTGTTAACGAGAGTTGAATGGATGGGCAACCGTTCAATTCATATTTGCCCAATAAGCTGGCAATACTGTCAATTACACTTTATTTTCATTATTTTTACAATTTTGGAATTATTTGCTTTTGCGCTTTATTTTCATTTATATATTATATATTTGACAGTTCCACCTGGAGCCCTAAATCGGCCAACACAAGTGTGGCCTACATGTAATTTACCCTGCTGGAACCCACTTAAGGCCCATTCAGATCCCAGTTCAAGCCCATATAGGCAAACGCAGGTGGCGCACACATGGTTCCAACATCAAATTGCCCATTTGGACCCCACCTAAGACCCAGTCAGAAACCCACTTAAGCCCCTATGGGCTAAACACAGGTGGGTGCTTTGTGGAACCCGATTGCAAAACCATTTGTAACCCATGCCCATCAGCCCATATTAAAACCCATATAGGGCCCAGATGGACATGTTGGCTGGGATGTAGTAACAAACATGCTTCACATTGGCCGTCTCTCTCTCCCTTGGGCAGTGTGGGCCGGCAGGGTGCAAACATAGCCCTCTGCGGCCACAGCTGCAGTTGAGTGAGATTCCACCATTCCATAGCCTGAAGGGGTGGGACCTTCTGATTGGTTGCCAGGCCATTTCAGACTAAAACTAAATAAAATTACTGAAAATGTAATTACACTGCGATTTTTAACATCTGATATTCTGAATGATTAACTCCCCTTGTCTCCCCCTCCCCATCTTCACATGAGTCCAGTGACTCTGATTAGCCCAGGGCTCTACAAATATTGTTAATTTGTAAATACCAATGATTTTTTTGTGAAATTGCAACTTATTTATTCATGTATTCATTGCACTGATATTAAGAAATGTATTAAGAAATTATGAATTAAACTAAATTAATTATTTCTCTGGACTTGAAATTGTTTTATTTGATGGCCTTCCTGCCCTGGCATTTGGCAGCATTGACAACATCCAAGTCCAAGAGGCCTTGTCTGTAAAACGATGATATTTCAGGCCTGCTAGGAGGTCATGTTTAATGTGTGCTTTTGTCCAGAAGATAGTGCTATTGCTCCATATTTTGAAAACTCATAATACCGGTAGACATGTTTGCATTGAAGTGCAGCTACAGCAGTTATGTCACTATATGCTACTTCCTTAGAGATCAGATAGAACTTCATTCTGCAATATGGAAACATCAGACCCCACATTATGTTATTTATGTATTCTTGCTTTTGATAATTACTGAAGTAAATGCCAATCAATTTAATCCATTGTGTTAGTTTGTTAGACTGTCAACTATTATCCTGTCTGTCCGTCCGTCCGTCCGTCCGTCCCTCTCTCACTTGTCTGTCTGTCTGTCTGTTCTCTGTCTGTCTGTCTCCCTCTCCCTCTCTCTGCATGCTGGGAGTTGTGTGCGTGCGTGCATGCGTATGTGTGTTAGAGACACTGTTGAATGAGGCCTTTTGGATTTACCCCTGTTCTTTTCAAACCTGTACTGTTTCTGCACGATAAGGTAAGGGCGCTTTCACACTCAGGTCCCGGGTGCGCATTCCAGACCGCTTGGCTAGTGTGAATGTAGCGAATCGACCCGCGAAACGGATCACCGTTCCGTTCCCGAAACCACCTCGGGAGGCAGTCTCGGATCCGAATCATGCGTTTTCGGGTACGGTAGCTGCAATGTGAAAGCAAGCGTACCGTTAGACGGAAGTGGCCCGCTATTTGGAATAGGTGACGGTATATAAACTCGACAAAAACAGCCAACAAAAACACGTCGCAGATCGATCCACAGGGGTTCAACCATGGCTGGATCCGCGAAAGGATCCCTCTGGTCTAATGAAGAAATTTCATGCTTGCTGGACATTTGGTCAAACGAGGACATACAAGCACAATTGGACAATACACACAAAAATTCAGAAATATATGGAGGAATTAGTGAGTATTTGAGGGCTCGTGGGTACAACAGAACAATAGAACAGTGCCGTGTGAAGGTAAAACGAATTAGATTGCTTTATCACAAAGTGAAGGATGCGGTGAACAAATCTGGCAGCTCAACTGACGAGAAGGACAAATTTATATGGTTTGATAGGGTGGACAGTATACTTGGCCACAAACCATCAAGTGCGCCTGATGTTCTGGAGTCACAACAACCCATCTCACGTCCATTAACTCCATTAACACCATCGGCATCGTCAGCATCAGCATCTCCACCTCCACCTCCCGACTTCAATGTATCCGAGGAGAGCAGCACAGGACTGTTTAGTCCATCCGTGAGCCTGACAAGCGGTATGTAATAGTATTTAACATTAGCATTAAAATATTCTCAGTACAAGTGCGGGACTTGTGTGTGCGGGTCTTGTGGTGAAATGTGTTTAAATGCATCTGAACTATAGGAATACTAGCAATACTGCAATAAGCAGATGTCCTTATCCTTAATTTTACTTGAGTTAAAATACAAATGTATTGGCATCAAAAAGTACTTAACCAACTAGCCATGGTTCACATGATGCTTGTCTGGCACAAGCGTCACCTGTTCCTGGTTTGGTAAATGGTGCACGTACATATACATAAACGTTCAGATTTCAAATATAAAGTGCTTACTTCTAAGCCACGGATGTAACAAGTTAAAGCGCCCTGGTCTAAGTACCCGTATTTTCCGTATTGTTCAATAAAAAGCATTTTTATCCGATCGTGGCCATTTGCTTAGAATTTCCTCCATTATGCTTTCAACTATGCGACTCTATCGGTTGGGAGGTGTATTGCACTGTTATACATTATAACTACATTATAAACATGGCCGCCGATCGGATTAAAATGCTTTTTATTGAACAATACGGAAGATACGGGAACTTAGACCCGGGCGCTTTAACTTGTTACATCCGTGGCTTTGGGTTAAGCATTTTATATTTGAAATCTGAACGTACAATCCGAACGCACACATGCATGAGATCCTATGACAGTTATGTTTCAGGGCTATTAGCCAACGTACAAGTACTCATTCTGCAGAATCATTAGTGATGCATTAATGTATTACGTTAATGTTGCAGCTGATAAAGCTGGGGATGATTTAAATTACTTTATGTGCTGCTGGGTATATTAACTTATAATAATGCATAATTATTGATCAGCTAATGTATGTTTAGTATTACTAAATTCATATATTTCAATAAATACCAAATAAATACATACCAATGTATGAATAATTAAAATCTGAATTAAAACATTTAAAATCTAAAACTAAAGCTGTCAAATAATTGTAGTGGATTACAACTATAAATAAAAACACTGCAATACTTTAGTAAATGCATTAGTACTTTACACCACTGGCTGAAAGAGATTATGAATATTCATCCAAGATCCACACACAATTTCTGGTTGCCTGTTATTACTGTGAGAATATTTTGATCAAGAGTTTGTTAATTTGTGCATGTACTTCATACCATCAAAAATGCTATTGCAGTTGAAGCCTGTAATGTTTTTGCTTTTTCATACTTTTATGCTGACAGGCACTTCAGATGAGACACGCAGTAACATATCCACACCAAGCAGTAGCACAACAGACAACAGAAGGAAGAGGAAAGCCAAGAGCAGCATGTCCAGCCTAATGACTGACTTTATGGAAATGCAAAATAGCCAACATAATGCTTTCATGGAGGCAGAGCAGCTTCGTCAGCAGCAGGAAAAGGAAAGTCTGGATGCCTGGATGAAGACCCAGATGGAGATGGAGGAGCGCCGGTTACAGGCACAGAGGGAGGAACGGCAAGAGTCAAACAATATGTTCATGCAGATGATGGGCAGACTGCTTGACAGGATGCCTTCCTCCCAGCAGCAGCAGACCTCCTCACAGCAACAACCTCCTTACCAGGGTCCAGGATCTTCCACCATGCAATACACTGCCCCACCAACCTTCAGAAATGCAGAGCTGCTGCCCAATGCCCCTCACACCCAGTCTGCTGCTTACCATCATGCTACTCCCACTATTCTCCCTGCACAACCTGCTCAGTCTTTTTATACACCGACATCTCCTCCGACATCAGCATCAGCAGGCGAGAGCACTGCGAGCAGCATCCCATTCAAGTGCCCTCACTGCCAGCGAAGCTGTCGTACACGCCTTGGACTGTTGAGCCACACCAAGTCCTGCTCCCTCAGTCAGAAGCACCTCCCATTTTGAGTTGTTTACTTTGAGTTTTTTTTTTTTTTACAAATTTAAAAATCTGGTACTGTATTGACTCTTGCCGTTCCTCCCTCTGTGCCTGTAACCGGCGCTCCTCCATCTCCATCTGTGTCCTTATGTTGTCTTTTTATTTTACTCCTACTATTACATACCACTTGTCAGGCTCACGGATGGACTAAACAGTCCTGTGCTGCTCTCCTTGGATACATTGAAGTCGGGAGGTGGAGGTGGAGATGCTGATGCTAACGATGCCGATGGTGTTAATGGAGTTAATGGACGTGAGATGGGTTGTTGTTGTTGTGACTCCAGAACATCAGGCGCACCTATCAAACAATACAAATTTGTCCTTCTCGTCAGTTGACGAGAAGGACAAATTTCCAGCAAGCATGACATTTCTGAATTAGACCAGAGGGAAAAGTAGAAATGTAAATGGCAAATAGCCAAATTTCACATGAACATTTTGTTCATGCTATTATGATTTGTTACAATATTTTGTTCAAATGTTTATTTTCTTTTGAAGGACATGATATGTTTTGGCTGACTTGGCTGTTTATTGGTAATAAAACGGAGTCATTAACCAGTATTTCTCTATACTAAGTTTTTTATCAAATGTTATTAGTGTGGTTCTCTGGAAACACTACATATCTTTGCTGTTAGGAAGAAACCCTGTATCGCCATATTGCAACTTTTAATGCTTTTTCATCATAAATGAATGCCCTATTGTCATACAGTGTCACACAAAAGTAGCAAAAATAGCCAAGCTACAAGCTGAAAATGCGGCGCAATGCGACACATTGAGCTTGTTGATCTGCTATTTTTGATATTACAATATAGAGCAGATAACCACACTGATCTTGCATTGGAAAATATATTTTTTATTTTAAATATGAACAAAGGCAGTTCTTTTTTACACACAGTGCTGGACCCACAAATCATAAATAAAAAAATAAAAAAAGGTGAGTCTGCACACAAACTGCTAGTCTTTTTAAATTATAACCAAACGCTCTGAAGTTGACGTTTCTCCCATGTAGGGCTAATAAATTAATACATAAAATAAGGAGACTCTTTTTAAAGAAATAATATTGTTTGTATTACTTTGGAGACTATGCCAAGAGCGATCCTATCGCCCACCTTCCTATATGACCAGCTATACCTTTGCAGTCCAGAGGATGAGATCCGCGCGTAATGCGCGAATGCGCAGATTAAACAACAGACAGGCAGCGTTGCGGAATGCGTTTGTGTCAACTGTATACTCTTCATCGAGAAAAAGAAGAGCGCAGGGCATCCCTTGTGGCGTTGGCCACTGTGTTCGCCTGAGGGCGAAGGAATTCATCCTCAGTGTCCGCAGACTCTGCGCTAAGGTCCAACTCCTCTCCGTCATAAGCCTCATGGTGTACTTCACAGAAATTATGAAGTACACAGCAGGCTGTGATGGTGGCATTGATATTCTGCATATGACTGTCATATCTCTTCATGAGACAGAGCCATCGTCCTTTCAGACGGCCAAATGCCCTCTCCACAGTGATCCGTGCCCTGCTGAGCCTGTAATTGAAATTTCTCTCTGCAGGAGTTGCTCCGGTTTCGGGGAATGGTTTCATCAACCAGGGGAGGAGTGGGTAGGCAGCATCACCCAGCATCACCACTGGCACATCTACTCCCGCAATTCTCTCTGTGACATTGGGGAACAGTGTGCCACTCTGACCCCTGTCATACACACTGGAATTACCAAACACCCTCGCGTCATGCACCCGACCTGGCCATCCCACATTAATGTCCCAGAATCGGAGCCGATGGTCGACTACAGCTTGTAGTATGACGGAATAAAACCCTTTCCGATTGTAGTAGTCTGCAGGGGCGTTTGGTGGAGCTACTATGGGAAGGTGGGTCCCATCAATAGCCCCTCCACATTGTGGGAAACCATGACGGTCACGGAAACCTGCGATGATTGCGTGGAACTCTTGCTCGGAGGGGACTGAAATGTATCTTGACAGTAACGTGTCCACAATGACCGTTATGACCTCATTGGTTATTTCACAGGCTGTCGAAATGCCAACACCAAATAAATGGGAGATGAGTCTATAGAGTGTGTTGGTCGACAGTCTGATGAGGCATATGGCCACACGTTTCTCCACTGACACTGGACTTCGGAGTTGTGTTGCCTCTCTCTCGAGATGTGGGCGAAGAAAATCACACAGCTGCATGAAGGTGGCCCTCCTCATTCTGAAGTTTGCGTGCCACTGCTGATCTCCCCAGGATGCGAGGACAAGCTGCCACCATGCCCCAGACCTCTCTTCAACCCACATTGTCCTGAAGAAGAATAGAAACTACTTAATATATGTACATGTAGTATACTTATTTATATTATTTTGAATAGTGTACAAGTAGTTTTCTAGTTTAATTGAGAATAATGAAAGTACACTAGCTGATGATTCAGATGGTTATCACAACAATATATCACCAAGTTACATCTGAAGGGATATTACTAATAACATAACTTAACACTTCTTCAAAAGCATTGTGGAAATGAAAATAAACGTTCTGGTCAACAACTCGTATGTTTCTCACCTTGGTGACAAGCGCGAGTAGTAGTCAGCGAGTACAGTTGACACAAACGCATTTCTCAACGACGCCTGTCTGTTGTGGAATCTGCGGATCCGCGCATTACGCGCAGATCTCAGCCTCTGGACTGCAAAGGTATAGCTGGTCATATAGGAAGGTGGGCGATAGGATCGCTCTTGGCATAGTCTCCAAAGTAATACAAACAATAATGTGTTGGATCCATTCTAAGTTCTGACAATTCAATTCAAAGGGCTTTAACACGACACACACTGGAGCGGAGCTGACCGCTGTGACCGCAGGCTGATCGGTGGTGACAGTGAAGCAACGGCAAAGGGGCATTGAACTGCTTCTTCCCTGAATTTATGGCGTTTTCCCCACGCAGATGAAGCGGAAATGCACTCCGGAAATGCAAAAAGCAGTTTACGACCATATTTCGATCCTATATATATATATATATATATATATATATATATATATCTTGTGGAGTTTCAGCTACTATGCATCCCAGAAATAGCTTATAATTTAGACTGAATGTTTCCTTTATCCTCATCTTGCGCTAATGCACACAAGTGTTTCACCAGGTTTTATTTATGTCGTTTCTCATAAGCGTGCATCCGTTGTCCGTCAACAACACAGCCTTCTGACTTCTGTGCGCTTATTGCCCTCAGTGCGCTCAGACTCTCTCACCAGCCGCAACTCCGCCCCCTTGCTTTCAACATATTTAAACGCATATTTGTGCGAGACCAGCACAAACATTGTCGCATAGTTGATGACGTCTGTGTCCACAGGGGAAACACTATGTGCATGCCGCCACCTGTAGGATCGGGGGTGTATATGCATGTGTTCTGTGGTGCGATAGGATCTATGCCCAATGTGAATGCAGGCCAGCATTCGAACTGGGAAACGTTTTCAATGAAAACGGATCCAGTGTGAAACCGCCCTAAGAGGAGTTAAGGTTAAATGCTGGAGTCGGTGGGGATGGCTACTCCCGATGCAGACACCCCGATGCAGAAACCCCTTATAGCCCACTTACCTACAAATGCTCACATATTAGGTTTCACATATTAGGTTTAGTTCTACTTTCATTTTTTTTTACTTTCAGAGTTACTAGGCCTATTTGTGATGCTGATGGAGATAACCAGAATAGAAATTTCGGTAACACTTTCTATGAAGGTTGCCTTTATAATGCTTTATAAGCTCATTTATAATGCATGATAATGCACATATAAGGCATTATAATACTCGTTGTAAATGTTTATGGTCATGTATAAAGACTTATAACCACGTTTATAACTAATTATAACTGCTGGTCATAATGCATTATTATGCTAAGTGGAACAGCACATTATAACTACCATAACTTAGTCAGTTATAAAGGCACATAGAGATGTGCTGTAATGTGTCATAACGTATTATGACCAACATGTTTATTAAATGGAATAATGTCTTATAAACGTCAATAATATGCTATAACATGACTTTGAGACCTTTAAGTAAAGTGGAAACATTCTTTAATGGTCATTAACACTTGTGTCATACTAGAATACCCTATAGCACGACGTAGTGATCTTTAAGTAAAGTGGAAACATTATTTAATGGTCATTAACACTTGTATCATACTAGAATACCCTATAGCACGACGTAGTGATCTTTAAGTAAAGTAGAAACAGTCTTTAATGGTCGTTAGCGCTTGTATCATTCTAGAATACCCTATAGCACGACATAGTGACCTTTAAGTAAAATGGAAACAGTCTTTAATGGTCATTAGCACTTGTCATACTAGAATGCCCTATAGCACGACATAGTGACCCTTTAGCATAACTTTTTTAACTGTAAAGTGATAGCAATTGTATCATACCCCGTAGCATTTCTTTTTTACCGTTAAGTTACGTGAGATACTTTAAGACAAAGAAATCACATTTTCCAAGCCACAGTCAGTAAATTAATAAACAGATGGGCATTAACATTACAGATGTTTTAGGTATATGCATTAGCGGTCCAATGCCGATTGATATGAAACTTGGTAGAGGTTTGGGTTGTGTAGTCACCTTGCCATGATGCAACTCAAAAGTAAAAATTGTTCGATTTAAAAAATATATATAAAATTACTCAGTGGAGAGCAATTACCTTTGAGTTATATCATGGCAAGGCAACTACACAACCCAAACCTCAACCAAAGTGGTCTAGCCCTTTAACGGAAGACGTAGCCTAGAAGAACTCTGAGACAGATGGGAATGCACACATTTCTCTCCTGGAGGTCTACAACGTGGTGAGGTCCATGAATTAGCGGTCCAATGCCGATTGATATGAAACATACTGTTTTCTAAAAGCATAAACAAATAATAAAAAACATTAGGGCTAGACCACTTGGTAGAGGTTTGGGTTGTGTAGTCACCTTGCCATGATGCAACTCAAATGTAAAAATTGTTCCATCGATTATAAAAAAGATATAAAATGTCTCAGTGGAGAGCAATTACCTTTGAGTTACATCATGGCAAGGCAACTACACAACCCAAACCTCAACCAAAGTGGCCTAGCCCTGTAACAGTCCTGTTTTATGTCAAGGACCCCACGCCTTTAGCCTGGCGGAAATAAAATAGCCGATCTACAAGCTCACAACTGTCATGAACTTGGTACGTAGCTTTTCAACAATTAAGAACAGCAAATTTCCTAATATCATGTAACAGACGAACGTGATATCTATGACTCCTGCCCAGCTAGTATTCCCACTCAATCACTTTCAAATGTTCTTTCAAGAGTTTGGTGGTGCGGTTGCCACGGTGTCTCCATATCTCAACCTTGCAAGTCTGCCATGCATGTTCCAAATTCTGAGTGTGAGCTCCAGTGTTTGGGTCAACAAAATGTCTCTTATGGCATACTGTGAAATTATCAAACCCTTCTTCTGTTAGTGCCCGCCGGTAAGCGCGCCATTCATCACTGACGATTTGTGTTCCTCTCCTCACATGACGTACAATGATTGGCATAAGTTCCTGTCGAGAGCGGCTTCTCACCAGCCTTAAAATGGGTCTTCTTGATGTTGGTTGCACCTCAAGCAAGCCCAAAACCAATTTTTTGGTGCGGTGCCAGGCAGGTCCAAAGCACCCTCTGTGGTACTACAAAATATCATTGATTGATTGATTGAAATTTTTATTAGGCAAAAGAATGTAAAACAACACAGTTACATTTATAATGCTTTTGTCTAAAAGGTCCGGCCAAAAAAGTCCTTGCGGACTTGTTTCCGTTGGGGTCCTTGAGTTAATTTCATAGACATATATAGTAGCAACCAAACAGTTCAAAAATCAACATGAAAATACAGATAATACAGAAAAAGTACCACTATGTACAAAAAAAGCATTTAAAAATATATGTACAAAAAGAAAGGGGGGGGGAAGCATGGAAAAAAAAAAAATTATATACAAAAAAAAAAGCATGAGGAAATACAAAATATGTACAAAAAGAGGAGGGGGGGGGGGGGTCGTCTGTCTACATAGTGCAGCGGATAAAAGCAATATTTCGGGAGAATCGTTCACTTGGTGATACAAGCGTGAAACTTGGTACAGATCATCTTTAGAGGTCATTTATCGATTTTTTTAATCGAGCCACTTGAAAATCAAAGATGGCGGCCATTTTTCAAGATGGCCGACATCTTAGTGGGCAGTTAAGTGATATGATGGTTTATTTGGTGATACAAGCATGAAAATTGGCATGAGCAGTCTCTGTGGGTCACTTGACAATAGGCCACCCACAGCTACTTGAAATTTCAAGATGGCGGCCATTTTTCAAGATGGCCAACACTTTAGTGGAGCAATTAAGTTATATAATGGTTTATTTGGTGATACAAGCATTACATTTGGCATGAGCAGTCTCTAAGGGTTGCTTGACAAGAAAACACTCCCAGCCACTTTACATTTCTATTTTCAAGATGGCCGCCCCCTGGATCCTCAAAAGATACATTTTCTCATAGAAATTTATGTTTTTTTTTCTTTAAGGACGATTATACGATTATTATTATTATGCTAAAGAACAACTTTTAACACATCACAATATAGTTGTGTTGATTTGTTGATCATAGATAGATTAGATAAGAGTGAATATCTGCACTACCAGGGCACACTGGTGATATATCACTGCTGTTAAACTCAGAGTGGGGTTCAATGTCAGCTAATTGAAAGTTGGTATCCCAAATGCTGTCTAATTTACCCCAAAACAGTTAGATAGCCGCACCTGAATTGACAGGTTGTGCCAGCACGGGAGAGCCGAGCCAAGGTTAATGGGGTTTTAGTTAACCGGATGTGTACAGATCGCTCAGGATTTAAATGGCATTGGATGAACGATCGAACTAAGTGTAGGGTTAAGGCACGAACTTAGTTGTATCCCATACATCAAAGTGCTTGGTAAAAGGTGGTAAAAGGATAAACCCTCGGCCTCTGCCTATGCTGCAGACATGGCAGAAGCCATCATAACAGTTGTGAAAACTAACTGGGACAGATGTTTAATTTGTCAGCAGGTCACCAAGGAAAAACTCATTCAGCCGAGTTTATTCAACAGAGAGCACGATCGTACTGGTTATGATACCATTGCAAGAAATGTTCCATTATTTCATAAGATCAATGCTCTGCCTATCTTACTTAGTCCAACCCGACTAGATGAAGGTGATGGCATAGAAAGCACATCGACAAGAAACAGAGCAAAATATAATTCAAGCTGTAAACTTAGGTTCAACAACACAGAGCTGGAAAGGGCCCAAAAGAGAGCATCTACATCTGCTGAAGACACTGAAGATACCAAAGATATCCATGTCAAGAGGCCAAGAAGATCTAATGTATGACCGGTCCAGCGATGTCACAACTGTGAACGAGGCCAGGCTTGATCTCTTTGCCTGAAAGCAAAGACAATATGACTTGATCCCACCAACTCAAGCAGCACTCAAAGAGCATGCCAAACATGCTTCTTATGAGGCTGGATACGTGTGGGGACAGGCATTGAAGCGACATCCACAAATGCAGAGCCCATCTGACTGGGGATGGGTGGAACAGGACGAGAAGTGGAAAGTCTTCTGGACTCCACTTCCACCTATTGCGGAGAGTTGTTGGGAGTTGACCAAATGTGGGTGCTCCAAGGCATGTACTGGAAGGTGTAACTGCTTCAGATATGGACTCAGTTTCACATGCCTATGTAGTTGCCCCTGCTAGAACCTATTTGCATGTTTATTTTGCCAGAGTTATTCCCTGTTGTCCTCTGTGTTTTCAAGTGGAGGCCTATGGCTCGGCTTCCCCTCGTCACATCGACGCATCATGTTTTACTTTTTATCTAGTCTATTACTGTGTAATTTTCAGTTGTTACTTTGTAACATTGCTTCCACTGCCTTCCACTGCCATATCTAACAGTGAAGCACATTTTCAGTTTAGTTCCTTAGTATCGTTTGTCATGGTTCCGTGGCTATTGCCATTCAGTATTAGCCATTACTCATAATTTTGGAGCACTGTCCGTTCAGCACCACAACTGTGCTTATCAGCACCACAACTGTGCTAATTTATTCATCTTATTTTTTGTTTCCCCACCCCTTAGTATTTTAGTTAGTAGTTTAAAAAAAACAATATATATATATATATATATATATATATATATATATATATATATATATATATATATATATATATATATATATATATATATATATATATATATATATATCCTCCCTTGTGACTGTTACCTTGTCGTGGTAAGGGAGCTTGTTTAGGCCTACCTCAGTGAACCCTGAGAGCTATGCCGGTGGGAGGCAACTCCTGACAGGTCTTACCAAACTGGACAGGTCGTGGGCGAGGAGTCAGACAAAACACAGTCAAACAACCTCTCTTGACAGAGCTTTTTGAGGAACCCAATACATTTCTATGAGAAAAGGTATCATTTAAAGATTGACATCTTGAAATTTCAAGTGGCTGTGGGCGGTTTCTTGTCAAATGACCTTTTGAGACGGCTCATGGCAATTTTCATGCTTGTATCACCAACTAAATGATTTCTTAAGCTTAACTAGTCCACTAAGGTGGTGGCCATCTTGAAAAATGGCCGCCATCTTGACATTTCAAGTAGCTGTGGGTGGCTTATTGTCAAGTGACCCACAGAGACTGCTCATGCCAATTTTCATGCTTGTATCACCAAATGAACCATTATATAACTTAAATGCTCCACTAAAGTGTTGGCCATCTTGAAAAATGGCCGCCATCTTGAAATTTCAAGTAGCTGTGGGTGGCGTATTGTCAAGTGACCCACAGAGACTGCTCATGCCAATTTTCATGCTTGTATCACCAAATAAACCATCATATCACTTAACTGCCCACTAAGGTATCGGCCATCTTGAAAAATGGCCGCCATCTTGGATTTTTGAGTGGCTCGATTAAAAAAGTCAAAGAGTTGACCTAAAGGAATGTTCATGCCAATTTTCACGCTTGTATCACAAAGTGAACGATTGTTCCTACTATCCGCTCTACTAACAGGGAAACTGGTACTAGCTCCTCTTTCGGCCTCCAGAAAGATGGGTTTTTAGGGCTGTTTTGAATGAGCCCAGCGAACTGCATTTTTTGAGGGATGGGGTTAGACTATTCCATTCCTTGGTGGCTGTGCTATAGAAGGAGAATTTGCCCATGTTTGTTTTATGGGTGGGTGGTACCAGATTGTTGTTTACGCTCCCTCTAGTTTCGTGGCTGTGGGTGTCACTAACTTTTTCGAGGTATTTATACAGATATGCGGGTATAGGGGGCATATCGGGCAAATCTGCATTTACAATTTTGAAGACCAGACCCATTTTTAGTTGTTTAACCCTGTCTTCCACCCTGAGCCAGCCTAGGCTGGCAAAGTGAATGGGAGAGAGGTGGGTCATGGGCCCCAGTCCGAGAAGTAGTCGGATCAGTTTGTTTTGGGAGGTTTGAAGCTTAGTCTGCAGTGACACTGAGGTGTTGGAGTACCAAGAGGAGCTAGCATAGTCAAAAAGGGGCTGAATCAGGGCCCCTGAGAGGGTCCTGAGGGCCTGAGGGTTGACAAAAGAGGAAACTCTGCCCATAAATCTGGTTCTCTGGTTTACTCCTTTGACCACCTTTGTTGCCATGCTTTCACCTGACAGGTATTTGTCCAGAATACATCCCAAATAGGTAATCTCTTCTTTGCTAGTGATGATTGTGTCATCGACTTTGACCTTGAAGTCATTTACCTTCATTTTACTGAGGGAATGTTTGGTCCCAAATAGGATGGATTCAGTTTTCCCAAGGTGTAGAGACAGTTTGTTATCGGTAAGCCAGGTACGGATTTTTGAGAGTTCAGAGCTGAGAGCTTCCTCAACTTGCAACTTGTCCTCACCCGAGATCAGGAGTGCCGAGTCATCAGCGAACAGGAACAGTTTGCAGTTACAGGCAGCATTCATGTCGTTAATGTATAGAAGGAACAGTAACGGCCCTAGAATGCTGCCTTGAGGAACCCTGCAGCTCACCGGGAGGGATGAGGACATGGTTCCGTTGATGTCAACCACTTGTTCTCTACCCTCCAAGTAAGATCTCATCCAATTTAGTGATGTGCAATCAAAACCAATCGCCCTCAGCTTATCAAGTAGAATTGCGTGGTTTACAGTGTCAAACGCCTTTTGGAGGTCCAGCATGACCATGCCACAGTATTTGCCCGAGTCTACCTCACGTTTGATGTAGTCGGTCAAATATAGTAGGCATGTGTCAGTGGAGTGGGATGTTCTGAAGCCTGATTGGAATTCAAACAACAGTTTACGCTCGCTGAGGTAGCTGTTGATTTGTTCTTGGATTGATCGCTCTATAACCTTTGAGATGGAACAAAGGATGGAAACAGGCTTATAGTTGCCAGGATCTAGTTTGCTTCCTTTTTTAAATAGAGGGATTACTCTTGCCAACTTGAATTCTTGTGGGACGTGACACTGACTGATGGATAAGTTTGTAATGTGGGCTACTATGGGAGCAATGGAGACCGCTGCGTCTCTGAGGAATCTGGTGGGGATGTTGTCAAGGCCGGTGGCCTTGTTTGGCTGTAGGGCGAGGAGTTTGTTTTGCACATCATCAGTCAATACAGGTTTGAAAAAGAAGGAATCTTTTTTAGCCCCTAGTTTCTCATAGTGAGCTTGAATGTGGTCGGGGCCATACAGACCTGAATGCTGAGGGAGTTTGCTTACCAACTGGGTTGCAACTGTGGTGAAGAAACTGTTAAAACAGTCCGCTACCAATTGCTTGTCGGTAGTGAGCGAGCCACTTGAAATAATGCAAATGTTTGTAGATTTAGTCTGAATTTTTCCGTTGCAGCCTAATTGTTTTAGTGCCTCCCACAGTTTTTGTGGGTGGCTTTTGTTTGCCTCTATGTTCTCATTTAAGAAATTCTTTTTGGCATTTCTGATCAATTTAGTAACTACATTTCGTAGATTTCTGCACTTTTCAAGTAGCTGCTCACTTTTGTTTTTCCTGAGCTCGGAGTAGCTTTTGTTCCTGAGTTTGATGGCATTCAAAATGTCACCCTTCATCCAAGGTTCTGTGCTAGCTTTGACCCTCACCACCTTTGTGGGTGCGATGTTATCAAGTACACACAAAAAAGCTTTTTTGAAACAGGACCAGGACTCCTCCACAGAGGTGCAATTTAGGACATGGGACCAGTCCATTTTTCCAAGAGCTGTTGTTAGAAGATCACTTGAGTAGTGTTTCATAGACCTGCAGCTGATTGTCCTGTGACAATAAGCTCCAGGTCCGTGAATCTTCCGTGTGCAGAAAATGATATTGTGATCACTTAAGCTACACTCAATCACTCCACTCTTGGAAATTCTGGATTGGTCCGTTGTCAACACTAGGTCTATGATTGATTGAGAAGCAATGCCTACCCTTGTAAAATGCTTTATCAGCTGGGTAAAGCTGTGCAGGTCACAGAACTTTCTGAGGGACTTAAAGGTAGCTGAGTCTTTCTTCAGAACACAGGTGTTAAAGTCACCAATTAGTACCGTCTCAGAGTTTCCTAAACCCGCCACATGATCCTCAATCAAGTCATAAAAAGCATTTTGATCTGGGGGTCTGTAGATGGCGCCAATTATCAGTGGTTTTGCATGTGGGTATAACATTTTGACCCATACCGATTCAGTGGGGTTGTTATCCATATCTGGGATCACATCGTAAATAATGTCTGATCTCACATAGATGCAAACCCCACCCCCAGAGAGATTTCTGTCTTTTCTGATGACATTGTAGCCCTTTATTTCAATCTCAAAGTCTTTGATGGAATTATCCAACTTAGTTTCTGAGAATGAAATAATGTCTACCTTGCCACTTCCAAACATGGATCTCAGTTCAGACATTTTTTCAGGGTTTTTAAGACTGTTAACATTCAAGTGAACAATGTGAGTACCTCTAGTAGAAAAAAGGCCATCCATGTCTTCAGTTGAGTAGTAACCATTGTCCCTTACAGGCTCTGGGAGGTTGGTGGGGGGGGTCGCTGATGGGCGGGGGGGTAGGGGGGTTTGGGTTAAAACCTGATCAGCTGGTTTCGTGGTCTCTGCAGGGGGGACTGCCAGACCTTCCTCTGTCCTGCTGTGGGGGATGGGGTGGGGGGAGGGGGGGAGGGGGGGTATGATCGGGGGAGGGGGGGTATGATCGGGGGAGGGGGGTGGGGGCTTTGTGATTGCAGCAGGGCAGTGGGGGAGGGGGGTGGGGGTGGGGGAGGGGTGAGGCAGAAGTTTCCACGCCGATCCCACAATGGAAAACCATGTAGATGACCAGTGACCGCTTGGAAAACAGGGAAAGGAACTCTGTTTCCCAGCATTCCTCTTGGTGGGATACTATGCGGTTGTCCTGGTATCGACTGGTGGTGGTGGTGGTGGAGGAGGAGGGGGGGTGGGGGTGGGGGAGGGGTGAAGCTGTTGTCCCGCGTCGACGTCAAGCGGTGGTGCCAGGAGATGGCAGAAACAGGGGGAAAAACACTGTTTTCCTGTGTTTCCCTCTGAGAGAAACCCTGTGGTTGTCTTGGGCCCGTGTGTCGCAGGAGGAAATCCTCTTGATGACGCTGCTGTTGGGGAAGCCCTTGTCTCGTCACCCACATTCCTTCAGGCGGTGGTCTGCTTGAGAATGCAGGATTTGGAGCCAGCACAGACGTTAACCGGGACAAATAATCCATCCTTGTTTCTCCAGCTCTTTGCTGGGGTTCTTTCTTATCAGGTGAGGTGGGCCGTTGCCAAACAAAGTTAATTGTCTGCATGTTGTGGTCCGGACCTTGTCGGGCGCTTCCGTCGCATTTGAAATCAGCTGTGATGTTACTTACATTGTAGTGGTGATCATAGGGAGTCTCCGTGGTGCTCTTCACGGTCGGTGGGCCGGGATTAGAATGTACATTTCCCGACAACATTAGACTCAACCAAATAATCTTTCTTACTGTAAGGCCGTCCAGCTGGTTTGGTGTCCTTCTCCGTGTTTGTACCGATTTACTCGCGCCGAAAACTTTAAAAAGTAACGTCGCCGCGTCTTGCGGTAAATCTCCGTTTGCACACGCTCTCCGTTGAAGCTGCACATTGTGGGATTCGATAAATATTAATCCTTGCAATATAGCAGCGTAGAACAGCACCAGGTTGTTGCTGGTAGTGATGATCCTTTTGAGGCGTAGGTGTTGTTTTCGCCGTTGAAGAATAGAGCGCGGTGTGGAAAGCAGGAGCGGTGAAAAGGTGCGACCGTCCTCGGTGAAAGCCATCTCATACAGACGTAGCCTAGAAGAGCCATGAATTAACGGTCCAATGCCGATTGATTTGAAACTTACTTTTTTCTAAAAGCATAAACAAATAATAAAAAACATTAGGGCTAGACCACTTGGTAGAGGTTTGGGTTGTGTAGTCACCTTGCCATGATGCAACTCAAATGTAAAAATTGTTCCATAAAAATATATAAAATTGCTCAGTGGAGACAGCAATTACCTTTGAGTTACATCATGGCAAGGCAACTACACAACCCAAACCTCTACCAAAGTGGTCTAGCCCTTTAACAAATAAATGAACAACAGAGCAACGCAACAAATGACCATTTAGTACATGGGCAAAAAAGCACCAGTGTCCTTCAACTTATTTATCTTGTCCCTGATTTCTTGTGTGACGGCTTCACGACACTTCTTGACATACTGGGTGAGCGTCTCGGCCTTCTCATGCCGTCGCCTACAGCCTCAAAAGCTTCTGGGGCTGCGATGCTCAGCTCTGCGACGACTGCCGTTCTGGACACCGTGTTGCGGTCAACGCCGACCTCCCCGAAGGCCACTTCCATGGACCTCACCTTGTTGTAGATCTCCAGGACTTCAAGGTACCGTGTCAGGATGTGTTTGCTGGTTTTCACTGGAAGACAAATAATGAACGTGAGTATTTATTCCATGCCAGACAGTCCAATCACCACTGAAAAGCCCAAGAGATGTTCAATCACAGCAAATTTTCCAAAATAGCAGATCTACAAGCTCACAGTGCAGGGCGTTGTGAGCTTGTACATCGGCTATTTTTTAGGGCTGTTTCTTTATTGATTACAGTACATAAACTCACCACGAATACGACTAGGGATGGGTATCGTTAGGATTTATACGAGTCCGATTCCGATTCTCGGTTCCTAACGGTTCCCTATTTCGGTACCAAAATCGTAAAAATTAAGAGGTCAAATGTTTAACAAAAGGTACTTTATTATTTTAAGTCTTTATACTCTAATAGAGTAACATCCTCTCCTTTATTCCAACAGTTGATCCAACCATTTGTGGATAATACACAGCTGCATGTTTTTTTTCTTCTTACTACTGACAATGACAATATAATAACACATATCAAACCTTGTCTGAGACCCTGAGCAGCATTGAGGCCAAATACTGTATCTACTCCTGTAAACTGAATTCGGTGCAAAACAGAAAATAATCTTCCCTTAAATAAATAATCCAAGGAATAAAACAAAGTGCATTCAGTACAGCTGATTACATCCAAATAAACATCCCTGAGAAATAAACAGAGAAATAACAAAATAAAGTGCATCCCGTGGTGCACATTCTGCACAACTTAAGTCATGTCATGTTCATGTCCGAGCAGCATTAAGTTCAATGCATACTGTAGCTGTCTGCAACTGCAACAACAAAAAACAAAACACAAATATAAAGGAGAGGGAATACTAAAGTATCCAATTCAACAGTTCTTGTTAAGGAAGATGAGCATATCAGCCTTCTCTGGTAGTATACGTGATCTTTCTGCACAAATGGTGTCTCCAGCTGTGGAGAAAACCCTCTCACTAGGGGTTGAGGTGGCCTAAACGCACAGATACGAAAAGGCCACCTCTGATAGATTAGGATACGTGGTTCTGTTGTTCCACCACCAGGCAGCAGGGTCATCAGACAATAGCATTGCTGGCATCTCTTGGTACATCTTAAGCTCCGTCTCAATTTGGTGCTTGATGGATGTAGATTTGGTTGATAGGAGTTTAATTTTCAGGTTGTCTTCGTGAGCAAAAAACTCCTCCAGTGGAGACATTGCAGCCCTCTTGCAGGGAGGTGGCTGATTATCCTCTTCCTCACTCTGCTCTCCTTCCTCTTCCTTCTCTCTTTCTTCCTCCTCCTCCTCTGGCTCTGACACACCATCTTCTCCAACGTCATCTGTTGGCTGCTCAGACTCAGTCGGCTTGCCTTCCATCATCTTCTCCTTGACCCGATCCCATACAGTGCTGTCCTCCACAGTGTGTTTGAAACGTGGGTCTAATGCACTGGCCTCTTCAAGAAAGCCTCTGATGTCAGCAACAGTGTTGACATCAGAATCTTCAGCCCTCTGGTACCGCTTTGACATGTTTCCCCAGACAGCCTTCTTAAGGGTGGATGCAAACACTGTGTCTCCCTCTTTAACAGTGTAATGCGTCTCAAGCTTCTTAAGAATTGGTAAGATCTGACCGCATGTAGGGCTCTTTTCAGATGACACACAGAGTGTGGAGGTATATAACACTTTCATCAGTTGAACTCCTCTGCCTTTCTGAAATCCTCCTCTGTCAATTTAGCAAGCCGGTCCCTCTCCATTGGCTTCCTCACGCGCTGATCCAAGCTGACTGCCTGAATTGCCGGATACTGTTCAACGAATCGTTCTACCATCATGTAGAGGGAATTCCAACGAGTCTTCACATCAAGGATGCATGTATGATACCTGCAGTATGATGATGACACAACAAGCAAATCACAGAACATTAGATTGTTTACTTTATTTTTATTATTTTTCTTTTCAACTGTATGTGTATACATGTGCATTGTTTGTTGTTGAGTATTGTCAAAGCAAAGGTGAACGTTTTTTGACAGACAATAAAGTAATTTAGTAATACATATAAGATCAACTTGTTATATTCTGTAGAAGTAGCCTAGTTATACTGTATGAGATTCATGTTATATTATTGCATTGTGCACACATAAAAACAAATGTGTATAACATAACATACGACATGAATTAGTTGAAGTGAAGTGACTGAGGAATGCTTACCTAGGATGTGTTGTTTCTCCTTGAGCACAACCTTTGCCATAGATGACCTCTTCATCCAGACGACGACATCCCTGATCCTGGCTATCCATTTGGCCACTGATCCAAGAGCATAGACGCTCTGTGCTCCAAGATTAAGAGTGTGTGCAAAACAGCCTAGCTTTCTGAATAGTAGTTTTTTTATGGCTACATCCATGTTTGCTGCATTATCAACAGTGACAGCAACAATTTTTTATCAAGGATGCCAAATTCTTGCAAAATGTCACTAATCTCTTCAGCCACTACTACTCCCGTTTGTGCTTTATAGACTGCTTTTGTACTTGTACTTTCTGTCTCATCTTTCCCTCCATGACATAGTGTGCAGTCACTGTAAGATAATGGTCTTGGGACAAGCTTGTCCAGCCATCACTGGTTATGGCTACGTTGCTGACCTCACTAAGCTCAGATATGACATTTGACTTTTCCACATTGTACTAGGCAGGAATCAGATGAGTTGACAAAGCATCTCTGGAGGGAGGTGTGTAGCTGGGATTTAGGGCCTTGGTCATCTCCCTGAAAATAAAGTTTCAACAACATTACATAACAGTAGTGTACTGTACAAGTTTTCTGGTATAAAACGTTTTAGTATATTTATCAGAATCAATAATACTGCAAGGTAGAAATACAATAGAAATACAGTAGAAATATAAGTCTGGAATTTAAAATTTACTTGAGTAAAAGTACAAAAGTATTGCCATCAAATTGTGCTTAAAGTACCAAAAGTAGAACATATTCATTATGCAGAATGTCCCATTTTTCAAATGTATAAAAAATCATTTGAAAATAGCCGATCTACAAGCTCACAATGCAGGCATTGTGAGCTTGTAGATCGGCTATTTTCAAGTGGCCAAAATGTATATAGGGCTTAAGTCTAGGAAGAAAAAAAAAAGAAGGGAAAAAAAGGAAAAACATAGCGCGTCCAGGAACCGATATGCAGAACCGAAATTGAATTATTTGTTTGGGTACCCGGTACCGACTATTTCGTTATTGGTTCCTGCTTGGAACCGTATTTCGATACCCAACCCTAAATACGACTGGCTTCCGCTCGGCCGGCTGCGCTGACTTTTGAGGTTTTTTTGGAGGGTTCGGGTACAGTGTTCTTCTTTTTATGCTTCCGCTTCTTCTTGGTGTCCACCTCCACATCTGAGTCGGACAGAGAGTCCACTTCTGGATCAGGTGCCTACCCGGATGCAGAGTCGTCGGAAATCAGTAGACTTTTCAAGCCACTTCTGGCTTTTGAAGACTCCCCTGCAATAAATGACAGATAGGGGTCTGCCCCAGCAAAAGTAGTTAATATAGCATCACAATTATTTTAACCACCTTAACCATTATTTTAAACAAAATATTTTTATATGGGGGTCGGCGGCCAAATAAATGTTTGGTCGGTATAAAGGTCTATCTATCAATCATCTTTATACCGAAGTTTGGTGCAAATGGGATTCTGGGTACTTCCAGAATATTAAATCAACCAAAATTATAAATTCAATGTGATTCTCCAATTAGCTGGATTTGGGAATATTATAGGTATGCTTTTAAAGAAAAATGTTGAGAACAGTCCATAGTGGGTTTTCCAAATTCCAATTGTTTGGTGTGACAGTACAATGAGCAACACAACCTGTCATAATTAATCACCTGAACTAGATGGTGGGTCCAGCGATCGGCTCTTCACCAAGTCCCGCACCAACTCGTCCTTCTTGGCCAGCTCCTGTTGGAGGAAGTCCTTGTCGGACTTCACAATGCTGATAGTTTCTTCCCTGAGTCGGCCGCGCTCCTTCTCAGCCTCCAGCTGGATTTTGGTCAACGCCAATTCATGCTTCACCATTGGGGCTGCACACTAGATAACGGCACATCACAAATAATTAAGTATTTCAGCTTAAAGATTTAATATAATATTGCTATAAGAGACTATTAGCTGGCTATCTAAAAGCTCTACAAGCTCGTGTTGTGAGCTTGTAGGTCTACTATTTTCAAAAACTTTAAAGATTTTAGGTACACTTGCTGTGCATACCATGTATATAATGCATTATAAACATACTCATAATACATTATAATCTGCTCATAACACAGTCAACATTATAAGAGCTCTGAAATATTCATAATTCTTTATGAGAATCATAACGCATTATGAAGCATTCTATAATGACTGATAAGGTCAAGTATAAATCCATTGTGGTATGCATATAACACTGTATAATTACAGTTATAAGCACTCATAATACATTACAAACAAGTTTATAATGGCCCTTTCTATGTTCATTCTCATAGTTTGAAGACATTATAATCATGTTATAATACATTATAATCAACATTAAAATTATTGTAATCACTGTTAAAATGCATACTGTCATTATAAGTCGTCATTCGTCTCTTTAAAACATTATAGACAATTATAATAGTTGACCTTATAAGTCATTATAGAATGCTTTATAATGGGTTATGATTATTGTTACGAAACATTATGAGCATTAATGAGTTCTTATCATTGTACAGTGTTATAATCATGTTATAATACTTTGTAATCAACATTATAATGCATTGTAATCACTGTTAAAATGCATTCTATCATTATAAGTCGCTATAAGTGGTCATTCGTTTCTTTAAAACATTATAAACACAATTAAAATAGTTGACCTTATAAGTCATTATAGAAGGCTTTATAATTGGTTATGATTATTGTTATAAAGCATTATGAGCATTAATGAGTTCTTATAACTATAATTGTACAGTGTTATAATCATCTTATAATACTTTGTAATCAACATTATAATGCATTGTAATCACTGTTAAAATTTTGAGCATTAATGAGTTCGCTATAAGTGGTCATTCGTTTCTTTAAAACATTATAGACACAATTATAATAGTTGACCTTATAAGTCATTATTGAACGCTTTATAAGGGGTTATGATTACTGTTATAAAGCATTATGAGCATTAATGAGTTCTTATAACGGTACAGTACTGTTATAAAGCATTATGAGCATTAATGAGTTCTTATAACGGTACAGTGTTATAATACAGATTATAATATATTATAAGTATGTTTATAATAGTTGACCTTATAAGTCATTATATAATGCTTTATAATCGGTTACGATAATTGTTATAACACATTATGAGCATTAAAGGAGTAGTTCACCCCCAAAATACCTTTTTTTCTATGGATTACTCACCCCATGGAGTCTTGAATTCATGGATATGTTTTTGTTTTTGTCGCATTCCTTCCTTTATTATTTGATTATAATAAATTTAGCCCCATTGATTCCGGTAGGAGACACAAATGCATTTGTGTCTCCTACCGGAATCAATGGGGACAAATTTATTATAATCAAATTATTGGCTTAGGGATGCCACAAAAACAAAAATAAATCCATGAATTCAAGGCTTCATGGGGTGTGCAATTGATAGAAAATAAGTATTTTTTTGGGTGAACTCCTCCTTTAATGAGTTCTTATAACTATAATTATACAGCGTTATAATACAGATTATAATACATTATAAGTATGTTTATAATGCATCATAGACATGGGATGCATAGCAAGTGTATATATAAATATTTATACATTTTCACAGACATCAGCCAAAATCATGCTGTACAAAACTGGCACTTTAACTGTTACAATGAGGAGCCATACAGGCAAAAAGCCCTTTACTTGTACACTTTGTGAACAAAGATTACATTTTCACACAAAGCCACGCACGCACGCACGCACGCACGCACGCACGCACGCACGCACGCACGCACGCACGCACCACACAGCAAGTGAAAACTATAACTGTAGCACTGCAACAACACAGCAAGTGAAAACAATAACCAACCACACACACACCAATCTGGGAACCCATCACCAAGTAAAAAGGAAAAACAGCGCCCTGGGGGGGGGGGCTATACGGTGGACCCGTGCGCAAGGAAACCAGGGTTTTTGGTCTGCCTTCAGCGCTCCAGTTCCGGTGGTGCGACTATGTTTTCATTCCCACTAACAATATTTCTCCATGGAACACTAACACCAATTCTCCCAAAGAACATGGATCGTTTTGGTTATAAGCCCACTTGTTTCTATGATGAAAGAGCAATTTAAAATGTTACTAACTTTCCGTGGTCTTGTCGGCTTCGAGGACGCTATTGTTAAATTAGTTTCGGCTTGTTTCTAGTGGGAAGGAACGGCACACACGTAAATCCCGCCCACTACATTTGATTGGGTAAAGCGCGGCCTGCTTCCTGATCTGATAGCACGCCCACTTGAAACCAATGCGCACAGGTTGTCAACACGGCTACCGACACAAACGCAGAGCAGAATCTGTTCTTGAGAGATTACACAGACACACACCCACACACACACCCACCCACCCCCCCCCACACACACACACACACACACACACACACACACACACACACACACACACACACACACACACACACACACACACACACACACACACACACACACACACACACAGCGAGTGAGAAGTTGAACATTAACTATTTTTACAACAACCTGTTGCCATTTTTGAAATACAAACAATTTGAAAAGGTAGCCAGCATATTAGTGACAATGCATAACGGAGAAAGTGCTGAAAGAGCAGGGTATTCACTGTGTTGGGTCCAACAACGAAAGCACACGCACGCACGCACGCCAGTTGAGCCACACATGGTCTTTGAAAACACCAGATAAGGGGAAGCTTTTGTCCTGTAAGAATGTTTGTACCTCTCTGTGCAATTCGAAAAGCCTTGTAAGTACCTTCCCTCTTGATAGCCACCGTACTTCTGTATGGAGCAACAGTTGAACATGCTCGCTGCCCATTTCATCACAGAGCACATGAAATAGGCAAGAATGCATAGGTCGGGCTTGAATGGAATTGACAGTTTTCACAGCCGTGTCCAACACAGCCTTAAGTTCTCCTGGCATCTTCTTCACCGCCAGGGCCTGACGATGTATGCTGCAGTGGGTCCATTGCATCCCCGGTGCCACCTCACGTATCCGCGCTGCAACTCCCTTGTGGCGACCTGTCATAGCCTGTGCGCCGTCTGTACACACTCCACAACACATTTTCCAGTCAAGCCCATTCTCTTGGAAAAAAGTGTTAAGCAGATTGAATATGTCCTCAGCTGTAGTTCTGGTTTCTAGTGGTTTGCAGAACAGAAAGTCCTCCTGAGCTGCACCATCATATTCATATCTAACATACACCATCAAATTGTATGCCAAATCTGCGACATCAGTTGACTCGTCCAGCTGGATGGAATAGTAGCGGCTACTTTTTATGTGGTCTACCAGTGTGTTTTTAACATCATCTGCCATGGCCTCTACTCTCCTCGACACCGTGTCGTTGGAAAGTGGAATTATATTCAACCTTTTGGCCATCTTCTCCCCACACATTATGCGTGTCATCTCTTTCGCTATCGGCAGGCACAATTCTTCTCCAATTGTGTGTGGTTTACCTGCTTTAGCAATGCGAAGGCTTGCACGAAATGAGCATTATTGTGCTTTAGCTACAGGTGTAGCAGCTGAGTGTATACTGGACTTGGCCTCCTTCAGTGACACTAGCTTTCTTTGAAAGAATTCAAGTGGTTTGTTTGCGTGCTCTGCGTGTTTGGTTTGAAGATGCTGTTTGAGATGCGCGGGCTTCATACAATCATTGCTAAGAGTGTTACTACATAATACACACTGTGGTATGGGGTTTGCCTCTGTCCTACTCGAAGTGAATCCAAATTTAATGTAGCGCGGGATATATTTCCTCGTGGGTTTGCTCCTTTTGCTGCTGCGGGGACCGGCTTCATTGCTGCCGCTCGCGGGGCCCGCTGTGCTCGGTACCTGAGGCTCCTGCTCGCCCTGGTTCACGTGCAGATCCACCTCTAAATCCACGCTGCTCAAAATATTATCCTCCTGTTCTTTTCTCTTCCTTAGAGTTCCCGTTTTTAGCCACGATTGCATCATTGTGACTGTTAGTAATATGTCTCTGCTGTTTAATATCCCGCCAGGCACCAGCCAAGCCATCAGTTCACCATGTTTGTTTACTTTTGATCGTGGCGACTACCAATACCGGCGCATTAAAAGTAACAGCCAGGAAATGCGCTGTTCCCACGCTGACAAAGTGTTCAACAAAACTTTTTTTAAATTCAATTTGAGTGATATTATGATAATGTTATTTCCATTCAAAGTAGTATTTCGATAGTTTTATTATGTTTTTATTATATTTAATTTTATATTTTATATTAATTTTTTCCCCCCTTTTTTCATTTTTGGGAAGAATCTTCCGCGTACCACCAGGGGGGGGCTCAAGTACCACCGGGTGTGCGTGCGTGCGTGCGTGCGTGCGTACATACGTGGGTACTTGCGTGTGTGTGTGTGTCCTCCAACAGAGCACCCGGGTCCACTTGCCAGATGTTGTGATTAGTATGAACGCTGCGTACTGTACGGGAGTGCGGAATACCGTTCCGTACCCTGGTACACTTGGTCTGGAGTACGATTCATGCGTACTCCGGTACGATACACGGCAATGTTGCTGTTCATATATCTTTATATATCATTATATCATGTGAGTTACACATTATTTTACCTGGGATGCATCTTCTGATAGTTCTACTTCAATATGTTCTTTTTTTCAAAAAATAATTATCCCACAATTTCGTAACCCCTATTGTTCACCCAGTGCCAATGCCTAAGCTTGTAATCCTGGGCGTTACTCTCCCTCTGACTGCCTGGGGAGAGCCACGAACTGAGCTCATGATTCCTTCAACCCATGAGGAGTTAGCAGACCGCTTCTTATCACCAGACAGGGGGGAGTTTCCCCGATAGCGTGGAACGAAAACGTTCCAACCAGTTCCTTTCCCCTCCATCAGGTGCCCCGGCTGACCAGGGGGAGGCAGTTCTACTTGAATATTGACATGAACTATCATCAATGTTGTGTAAATTAATGTTTTTTTGTATTGTTTTGTTTTGTTTTGTTTTAGTTTTTGGTTTCCACATTATTTTTTCTATTAATATCTTGGATTCATGTTCATGTGTATGTTCTGACATTTAACCATTCAGTGACATTGACGTCACCGACGTCACGTTTTTATAAGCCCAGGGTGCCAATGACGTTGCCGATGTCATGAAAAAAATATATATATAAAAAAAAAAAAATTGCTTACTGAAAAAGGCTGTATCTCGCTTCCCAAGCACTTTTTTTTTACAATGTATTTTTGGCTCTGGCACTCAGAGCCAAACTGCCAGAAATAAGTCAGGCACTGAATGAGTTGTTAAAGGGATATTTCACTTTCAAAAAAACTTTGGGTCATTTCATCGTCTACTCAGGCTTTTGGGAGCACCCCGGACAGTTTTTAAGTTGCTTGATTCAGTATTTAGATATTTGATATTCATTTTATCAGACACGCCCCCCCCTCCAACTCCATTTTAACCATGTTAGATTCATCTAAAACACCTGTCCTTGGTTCTGGTGACTGAATACGTGAAGAGACCGTGTTTTTTCAATTACTTTTTTCATTTATTATTTTATTTTTATTTTTTTAAATGGAAAAAAAAGGTATACAATAAAAAAAAGAACCAAGGACGGGTGTTTTTGATGAATCTAACATGTTCAAAATGGAGTTTGAAGTTATAATGGGTTTGTAGGAAGGGGGCGTGTCTGATAAAATGAATAGCAAATATCTAAATACTGAATCAAGCAACTTAAAAACTGGGGCGTCCGGGGTGCTCCCAAAAGACGATGAAATGACCCAAAGTTTTGTTGAAAGTGAAATATCCCTTCAAATCCTCCCTTTATTTTCCTTTTCACCAAATCTCTTTACCAGAAATAGCTGATCTACAGGCTCACAACTTGACGCAGCGCAAGGCATTGTGAGCTTGTAGATCGGTTATTTTCGGCGAGTTGAAGTGGTTGATGTTGAAGACCCATGGTTAGGGGTTATTGGGGACAGTAGAACATCTCAGGTGGACTTTGTGTTGGGTGAGTGGGTCACTGGGGTCATTAGAACATCTCAGATGGGGGCTGTGTAGCTAACGGCCTGTTAGTGGTGAAGGATGACTGCCTGGTCATGCTGTGTATCGTTGCTGTCCGGCAGGAACCAGCTAACTTTCATTGGTTCGCTAACCAATGAAAAGTATCAAAACGTGCTTCTGACAAAACCAGCTAACTCCATTGGAACCTCAAACTTTCTGCTAAACCAGCTAACTCCAGCAAAGAGGGGTGGAATTAGCTGGTTTTGCTGACTCCAGGCTCCACCCCCTTTTGACCTCCAACCTCATTGGGAGCTTGGAGGTCCATTTAGCTGTTCTTATCAATGATGAACTAAACCTCCTAACTCCATTTTTTTTGTCTCCACCAGAGGTGGAGAGTATGTTTTCGTTCTTGTCCTTCCTTGTGTCCCCCCGTCTCAGCCAAGCTAACATTGGTCAAGCTTCGCATGACACGTGACAATATGTTGTCACCAATGCTTTTGATTGGCTAGCGAGACGCATGACGAAATAAAAACCTATAAATAGGTGTGTCATTTTTTAAGTGAGCTTCCATCAGCCAAGCTAACATTGGTCAAGTGACACGTGACAATATGTAATATAAATAGGTAAGACAGGATTAATCAGGAACAGTACTGGCGGAGACCTGTGCTCCGAGGAGCACATTTTCTAGTTTTTCTTTTTTTCATCTCCTTATTTTTTTTGGAGTTACTGCTGGTTCCTGCCGGACAGCAGAGATATGTTATATATAATGTGCTATTTTATTTGTATTAGTATGTTCAATGCAATGTGTTTATAGGGTTTAATGTGTCATGAGGTTCACGTGTCATGTGTTGTAATCAATGTGTATGTGTCACATCAGCATGGTATAGAGGGGTAGTTGTGGTGTTGCCCCCCTCTCCATTTCCTCATGTAAGTGAGTAGGTTTGGTGTTTGTGTTTGCAGTGTCACAAATAAAAGAGAGTTCTTATAAATAGTGATCAATACCGATGCTTCCCATCTGAAACCCACCGATCATAAGACTACTGTAATTCATTTGCGTCTACATCTGGGATATTTTGTATCAAGAACCATATTGATGTATGTTGCTCATCCCTCTCTATATGATGACACTGTACAGTAGACCTAGCTAAAGGCCTAGTACAACATTGCACCTGTTGAGTCACTATTTCATCACCCCTGGGCCAGATGTCATCAGTAGTAAACAAACACCTGCCTTTGCTTCACCAGCTAATGTTTAATTTGTATCCACCTGGGTTTAGTCGTTGTTGCCAGACGATCAGTGATGTCCGCCTACCATTCTCTAGTTGAGTGAAGTGTTTAGAGACTCACTGGTAACTTTCCATGTGCTGGAGCTCACACACAACCTGTTCCTCTAGTGCACACAAGGGATGATGTTGTCTTTTTTATTTTTTTTGCTAAAACAAATAAAATGAAAATTAGATAAACATTAAGAAATATTTCAAAATCATGTATACGCATAGGTATCCTATATTTAAATTATCTAGAGGGTCAACCGACGGCGGGCGGGTGGACGGTGGGTGAGTCGGTGGGCGGACGTCACAAATGTAACATGCAGACCTGCGAGGCGCCCCTATGTAAATGGTAAATGGTGCATTTAATCCAAAGCGCTATACATAGATTGTGCATTACAATCACACGCACATTCACACACCGATGGCGGAGGAAACCATGCAGGGCACCAACCTGCTCATCGGGAGCAATTAGGGGTTCAGCGTCTTGCTCAAGGACACTTCGACAGCAACTCTGGGGGAGTACCGGCCACAACCCCTAAGCCACTGCCGCCTGTTAAGTTTAAACTTAACTCCAGTTCCCAGCATGCTTAAGGCCTCAAACTTGGTAGGTGCTGTTAGACGGCCAATAGGGACAGGCTATAATTGTTTAAGCACCACTCCTTCTGTGTTCCTATTGGCTGGGGTTTAAACAGCCATAACTCCAGTTCCCAGCGTGTTAAAGGCCCCAAACTCGGTAGGTGCAGCGTGATCTAGTATGAGAGTGACGACACTAGCATAGACTCCCATTGTAAGAATGGAGTGCGGAAATTCTCTGTCTATCTCAATGACAAAGTTCCAATGTTTGGAACTACAGCCCATAGCAGCCCGCTTTGCGACGAGATCAAAGCGTGACAGAACTCTCTCTCTATGGGTCTGGGTAGGTGCTCTTAGACGGCCAATAGGAACAGGCTGTAATTGCTTAAGCCCCACCCCCTCTGTGTTCCTCTTGGCTGGTAACCTCGCGTCACCAGTCTTTCCACCTCGGAGGAAAGCCTAGTATGCGTTATTAAAGACCCGTGTGATCCGGTCTAGGCCACGCCTGCTGAAAAAAAGAAAAGAAAAAAGAATTCTCTTTCCGGATTTTGCCCATCCGGTTTTGCGGAGCCGCTTTGTTTTGGTTCCCCAATCCCTATTTAAATGGAATAGAATTTCCCCGTGGGATAATACAGACGCTAAATAGTCTCCGGAAAGTACACTCACATTTATATTAAAAAAATAAGCTAAACTACGCTGCATCAAGGATTTTATTAGGAAGGACCTATTTTGGGCTGAAGTCTTTCCGGATCTGCCCATCCGGCCGCCTGATGACGCGGATGAGGCGCCTGGTGACGTAAGGTTACTTAGGCTCTATAACTGTAACTATACATATATATTTGGTCTAAGTCAAGTGGATGGGAGAGCTCACACCTCAACTGTAACACATACAATGGTGAACTTTATAGTTATAGTTATAGTTATAGTTATAGTTATAGTTATCGTTATCGCGCTCAGTGGGAATGGCCCTTTAGGTTTGGACAAAATCTATAGGAGTAATAATATGAAGAGGTAAAAAAGTGTTTTGCAAAAATAGGCCTCCGGATGGCGCTATAAGTGACAGAGGTGAAACATTTGGGGCAGAGGATCTTCCTTGGCCTCCAGAGAGTGTGCATGCAAAGTTCCACACCGATCGGTCCAATAGCTGGTCACAGACGGATGGACACACACACACACACACACACACACACACACACACACACACACACACACACACACACACACACAATGTGTGACAAAATGTATATAATAATACTAATAATAATAATAATAATAATAATAATAATAACTTTTATAGTAACTTGTATAGTGTCATTGACACATTACAGTACACGCACAACATTATTTTCATATGGAATTATTGTTCATGTATGTTAAGCCCTGCCTATTTTTGCCTCTGCTCTGATGGGCGTTGTGAAAGATTACGTAGTGCCATAAGCTGGCACAGGGGATGGCACCGCACTGTGTATAAAACATAACGACTGGACAATGGGTTTAGAGAAGGGGGAGGGGGTTATAGACAAAGCAGGACAGTCATGAGGGTTTCTCTAGACATACACCTGCTTTCATACTTGATATTGTTCTCTTCCTTCTCTCCTTTGTCTTCCTCATCTTCCTCTTCTTGTGAGTTACAGGCACAGTTTAATGTCAACAGAATTTACAAGGCTGGAGACGTGGTTCTGGGTGGCTTGTTTCCGATGCACGTCTCCTCTGTGTTCCCTGAGCTGTCTTTCACCTCCAAGCAACAGGAGCCCACTTGCTATGGGTGAGTATCACACATACAAGAGCAAGCAAGAGGGACCTTGTTTTGATGTACAGTACCAGGATTAGTTGAAGTTTTGACAAAGATACATATTGTCGCTGTCGGTGGAAACCTTGTATGTCCAAAACAAAACAGTTACTTTTCAGGAAAAAACTTTTGTTCTGATGGAGCCAATGAAGTTTAGTCACAAGCTCTTGTTAATATGTATGTATGTATGTATGTAAATATATATGTATACACACACACACACACACACACACACACACACACACACACACACACACACACACACACACACACACACACACACACACACACACACACACACACACACACACACACACACACAGTATATATTATGATGGAAGCCTATCAGTGAATGTGCTCCTCTGTGAGGAAAATGCTGAGTGCAGTGGGTCTGACATCATCCAGTATGGATACTGTCTTAGCCATTTAAAGTTGAAATATGGAGATACAACGATATTCAAGGTGACAGTGTAATTGTGTGTGTTATAGTTTTTACATTGAAGGGTTCAAAGAGGCCCAGACCATGGCTTTTGCAATTAATGAGATCAACAGAAACCCCAGCCTGCTCCCCAATGTCACTCTGGGATACAGTATCTATGATAACTGTTACACGCTTGGAGTTACATTCCGTGCAGCGTTGTCATTGGTCAGTGGGAGAGAGGAACAGTTCCAATTGGATGAGAGCTGTGTTGGGTCTCCTCCAGTGCTCGGAATTGTGGGTCCTTCTACCTCAATAAGTTCTATTGCCATCTCTAGAATATTGGGTTTGTACAGAGTGCCCATGGTAAGTTTCCTACTTGAATCCCCTTTTACCACAACCTTTTTTATGCTTAATTTTGGTTATTTACATACATTTTGGTATTTTTTACAGTTAAAAAAATAGAATAGAGTGTGAAGCAGGTTTTCAAAACGTCAGAGCACAATGCATCTGTGTTAGAAGTTTGATTCTTTGCCCAAACCTGAGAGTAGGAATCCTACAGCCCTGAGTCGCGTCCATCCCACTGTCACATGGAACGTCTTTTTTTTATAAAAAGGGGGGTAGAGTACACAATTTGGAGTGATATTACGGATGTCAAATTTGTAACATTGTAGTATTAAACCTAATGTACCGATCACTGTGCTCTATACATAGGTTACAACAATGTTATAATACAAACTACATGTGTGCATCACACAATTGCCTTGTCTAGTAAGAACCTAATTCATTGGGGGATAAAACTTGATGTTTTGTGACAGTGTCGCTGTCCGATGCTTAAGGATGCATATGTGTATTTAGTCTACATTATGATCATGAGGTAGGATGAGTGTTTGTGTTAAAAGAGCACATTGGGTTCCGATTGCTTTCTGATTGCTGTTTTTCAGATAAGTCACTATGCCGGCTGCTCCTGTCTGAGTGATCTGTATCAGTTTCCATCCTTCTTTAGAACTATGCCCACTACTGTCTTCCAGGTACTTCATGTTCCACACAATTGACTAAAACATTTTTTTCTAGTGCAGCCATTACCAAAGGATATTGCAAGCAAAATGAATTGAATTGATAACAATTAAATTAATAATAATATTAATATAAGGAGAAAAACATATAATATAAAAAATAAAAATAAAAACTGGCATGGTAGTTTTTCTTCTTTAGAACCTAACGAAAAGGAGAAAAAGAGTGTTTTAATTTTGATAAAGATACAACTTTTTTTGTAAATGAATGCTATTAAAAATAGCAAAAATAGCCGATCTACAAGCTCAAAACGCGTCGCTGTGCGGTGCATTCTGAGCTTGAAGATCTGCTATTTTTGCTATTTTGGAATTGGAATCCTGATTTGTTTTGGGCAATTTTTTTATTGGAATCCTGAAAAGTAAAATTTTTATTTAAATTCAAATGCATTTAGTTATACTTATTGTTACGACCTTATAAGGGTCTAGAGGTTATAAAGGGGTAACATATTTCAAACCAAACCAGGGTCAACAAAAAGTGTACAATTTATTAAACAACTTGAATTCACAGGGGATCAATAAACAGGGAAGGCATAAACATCAGGGTGGCCAAAGCCAAAATACTCCCTACCTGAAAAGAAAACAAACTAAACTACACCAAAACAAAAAGTACAATCTAAACTCCCTACCTAAGAGAAACAGGGGAAAAAGGGGGAACAAAGAAAGTGGCGGCACACCCCTACCAGCTTCCCTGTTCAGAGGTACTCAGGAAAAGGTTTGGGATGTAATTAAGAAATAGCTTATATTTAGAATTGTCTATACTTTGAACACTCAGTAGTAAAGGTAACTTCCGCACTAAGCCGGAAGTTATGGCACACAGCCTACAGACCTACTAAAGACTAGCTAACAACAGCAAAACGCGATCAGCATGTGGTGTTGCAATGGTGAAAGAGGGCTTGTGGGCTGATCTTTCCAGGCTTTTATAGTGGCTGGTTGATTTGGGGAATGGGAGGCAGGTGTGTCCCCAATCTCCACACCACTCCTCCAATCTCCATGGCCACTCCCTCCTTCATTCATCCTGCAGCACTGACAGAGGGTTAAACACACACACTATGGCCATATAGGGCCGTAACACTTATGTTAACTTTATGAACTTAAATACAAATACATTGGACATAAAAAAGACAATAGAATTTGAATACTAGTCATTTAGCTACTAATATAGACTGAAGTAATTAAAGCGGGTCATGTTTGCATGTTTGGAATTGTAACAGCTGAAATCAATAATATATCAGTATTTCGATATTAACCTGTGGGCCGCATTAAGTGAAGGTGGGGGCCGCATGTGGATCCCGGGTCACCAGTTGCCCATGTATGTGTTATAGTAATGCAAAAATGAAAAAAGGTGGCATATAGAGTACAGAAGTCCTGACGTCACTCGTTCATCCCCAGGTTCGTAAAGTAATTTCGCTATGGAGAATAACATTGGGTCATCATAGAATCATCTCATATAAGAATTGTGGTCCAAAAATAAACAAACTGTCTGGGCGATATTGTCAGGGAGGAGGTTCTGTATCGTTTATGATAGTCAGTCACTTATATTTGATACAGTCTGTTTCTGGCGAAAATTTTACTAATTCGGCGGAAGTAACATTATCGTTTTCTCACCGTCAGTTGATGCTTCATATCCATAAGAGTAAAACCGCCAGGGTCATTTGTTTATTTTTGGAACACAGTTCTTATTTGACGCATATTAAATACATCTATGGGGATTCAGAATGGGTGTGGAAAACCGCGAACCAGGTAGACAAACCTAGGATGTATAAATTGCATCAGACTTCGGTGCTCTATAATGATGCATTTCGAATATTGCTGAAACTCCCAAGATGGACTAGTGCAAGCGAAATGTTTCTGACCAGTAACGTACCCACCTTTCATGCTGTATTGAAGACTTTTTATAAGATTTATGTGTAGACTGATGGAGTCAAAGAATGTGTTAATTATGGCCTTAACAGGGATAACACAGAGTGATACAAGGTATTCCTCACGCTTCTGGAAACACTGGAGGCAATGTTCATATGTTTTTAATTGATCTGGGTTTATGGAGTGAAATCAATCTGGTACTCAGGCTATCTCTGTGTTGCTGTCAGTGGTGGAAAAAGTACTCAAATGTTTCACTTAAGTAAAAGTATCAATACTGCCTGGAGAATCCCATGACCACTTAGGAGAAGGATCTGGAGGATGACCAGACGGAGCCACACAGGACGCTGCAGGCGGGACCCCAGAAGGCGCTGGAGGCTCTGGAGGCAGGACCCCAGACGGCACTGCAGGCTCTGGAGACGGGACCCCATATGGCACTGCAGGTGGGACCCCAGACGGCGCTGCGGGCTCTGGAGGCGGGACCCCAGACGGCGTTGCAGGCTCTGGAGGTGGGACGACCGGCGACGCTGCAGACTCCGGAGACGGGACCCTAGGCGACACTGCAGACTTCGGAGACGGGACCCCCGGCTGGACCCCCGGCGACGCTGCGGACTGGACCCCAGACGGCGTTGCAGACTCTGGCGACAGGACCCCAGACGGTGCTGCAGACTCTGGCGACTGGACCCCAGACGGTGCTGCAGACTCTGGCGACGGGACCCCAGGCGTCACTGCCAAATTTGGAGACGGAACCCCAGGCGTCGCTGCAGACTTCGGAGACGGGACCCCAGGCGTCGCTGCAGACTTCCGAGACGGGACCCCAGGGGATGCCGCAGATGCTGGAGGCGACGCCACAGTGGATGCTGCACATGCTGGAGGCGACGCCACAGTGGATGCTGCAGATGCTGGAGAGCCATCGTCCGACACACCTGTCAGCTGAAAGCCAAGGACCAGGGCTTCCATGACTTCTGGCAGACACAGGTCACCAGTGGAGATGACTGACAAGGGCTCTGGCAGGTCATCGGCTGATAGGGCTGTTGAGGGTGCAGAGTAAGCAGGCAGGTCATCTAGGGAGATGTCTTGCAAGAGCTCTTGCAGGTCAGCAGCAGATACAGCCGGCGAGGATGCAGAGGGCGCAGGCAGGTCACCAATGGAGGCAGCTGGAAAGGGCTTGTAGATGCTGGGAGAGCTGAGTAGCGTGGTGCTGGGCAGCGGGGTGCCGGGCGGCGGAGTGCTGGGCAGCAGGGTGCCGGGCGGCGGAATGCCGGGCAGCAGGGTGCCGGGCAGCAGGGTGCCGGGCGGTGGAGTGCCGGGCAGCAGGGTGCCGGGCAGCAGGGTGCCGGGCAGCAGGGTGCCGGGCGGCGGAATGCCGGGCAGCAGGGTGCCGGGCAGCAGGGTGCCGGGCGGCGGAATGCCGGGCAGCAGGGTGCCAGGCGGCGGAAACTCCTGGACGTTGGGCAGCATGGGCTCCTGGTGGCGTAGGGGGGCATGGCGACCGCGCCTTCTCCGGGCAGGCCCACGGTTCCCCACACAAAGGGCCAAGCGAGACCCCTGATAAGGGTCCTGGACTGAAGCCGGACCAGGAGAGATGGATGCAGGAAGATCAGAGTCACGGCAGGCGGGGCCTGGAGAGCCTGGCTGGGTGCTAGCAGGCTGGTCGGTAGTCAATTCAGGGTTAGCAGGCCAGGGGCTAGCTGGCCGGGGAGCTGACTCAGTATAGACAGGGATAGGTTGGATCCTGCTACAGAAGTAGGCTAGCAGGCTTATTGACTGGGTTTTAAGCTGGTCAGGTTCTGTACAGGCGGGCTCATGAAACACAGAAATAGGTTGAGTACATAACTGTTTGGAGGACTCAAGACAGGCAGGTTGAAGGGCCACGACCCCGAGTCTAATAGATTGGTGAGCTGGCCGGGAAGCATGGGGTAGAGAACTGGTCTCAAAGTTCTTAAGCCTCCCACGAATCACATCCAAATGGGGGACAAAATGACTCACCCATGGCATCTCTTTAAACCACTGCTGCTGGATTGAAATCTCCCTTTGAAGTTCAGCACGCAGGTTAGGGGGAGAGGCCACGAGATGATCAACAACATTTTCAAAGTTCCCCACCTTCTTCTTGAAAAGTTTTAACTCTGCTCGGTTCATTTTTATGGTCAGGTCATACTGTCACGGATGCAGAGTGATTTGAACCCAAATGCAGAGCCACACACAACAGAGTAGATTTCAAAGTATTTAATGACGGAATGAGGCAAACCTTACAGCTTAGAAGCAGGTAGAAATCGAACAGTAGGCAATGGTGGTTGGCAACACAGTCCAAAGGAACGAACAGCAATACGAAAGACCAAGGCATGAACATCAAGACAACAAACTATGAACTGACAATGGCTGTATGCAATGAGTCTTTTAGTTTTATAGGGAGCAGGGTGATTGGGGAAGTGTCCACAGGTGTGTAATGGGCATGGCACTGCTGGGCTGATGAGGGAGTGGGGACAGGTGTGTAACTGGGACTGAAGTGTGGTGGAATAGAATGTGGGCGTGGCCAGGGCAGAGAGACATAACAGAAAGAGAGAAATAGACAGGCAGAGAGCCAGACCGTGACAGTCACTTTCCACCACTCTGTTTTTATATTGACCTATTGTGTATGAAATAACGTTTATCTGTATCTAACTTAAACATTTATCCCTCCATTCTCTATCCAATCAGGTGGAAGCTATGCTCCAGATCATGAGGCAGTTTGAGTGGACTTGGGTAGGACTGTTGTTTAGTGATGACGACTATGGCCACGATGCTGCCCTTACATTCCAGTCTGATTTGGACCAGTCTGGTCTGGGTTGTGTGTCTTATTCAGAGGCTCTGCCCTGGGACAATGACCTGGCTAAACTTCAGAGGATTGCCACTGTGATGAAGACGTCCACAGCTCGTGTGGTCATTCTATTTGGATATGGGACTTACATAGTTAATCTCATGGAGGAGGTTTGTGTAATGATCAGTGGTGGAAAAAGTACTCAAATGTTTTACTTAAGTAAAAGTATCAATACTGCAATGTAGAAGTACTCTTTTACAAGTAGAAGTCCGGAATTTAAAATGTACTTGAGTAAAAGTACAAAAGTATTGGTATAAAAATGTAAATAAAGTACCAAAAGTAAAAGCACAATTTTATTTTTTTGAAAATAGCAGATCTACAAGCTCACAACGCGTCACATTGCGACGCGTTGTGAGCTTGTAGATCGGCTATTTTCAAATAGGTAATAATAAAGAAATAGCTTAGGTATAAAATAGGGCTAAAGTGGTTAATTCATGTTCTATAATGTAATATATTTATTTCTGCAAAGTAACTAGTAACTAAAGTTTCAAATAATTGTAGTGGAGTAAAAGTACAATATTTGCCTCTGAGATGTAGTGGAGTAGAAGTAAAAGTATAGACAATTGGAAATACTCTGGTAAAGTAAAAGTACCTCAAAATTGTACTTAAGTACTTGAATACATTTACTTAGTTACTTTACACCACTGCCCACTGGTAATGTTATCCATTCAATACGGGAAAGCATCTGTGTCATTTTAGATTTTGCTATATAGGCCTGCGTATAAATGATTCATAATTGGTTATATTGAAGAAAGACGTACCTTCATAAGTTGCAATTCTATGTGTGTGTGTGTGTGTGTGTGTGTGTGTGTGTGTGTGTGTGTGTGTGTGTGTGTGTGTGTGTGTGTGTGTGTGTGTGTGTGTGTGTGTGTGTGTGTGTGTGTGTGTGTGTGTGTGTGCGTGCGTGTGTGTGAACAGGGCCGATATGTATCACATTTGACTTGCCAATATCTTGTAGATATAGCACACTTATACTTTTTCCTTTCAATAAATAATTCGTATCAAATTCACAACAATAAAATATCAATGCACAATACAGTGCGGGGTGCGTAATTATTGTGAATTCAATCTGAATAATCCTGTTTAACGACTACGCCACCTTTGATAAAGAGGAAGGTCCCCTAAATACACACTTTTTCCCTTTTAGGCTTTCACAGGTTCGAGTTATACTGGTAAGTTTCGAATGCTTTTTAGTTTGAGAACACAACACTTAGAAAAATCCCATGAGGAACTGACACAGGTTTGTATCAAAAAGGCAAGTACATTTTATTAGGTCCCTAATACATTGGCATCTGCGCCTTAAAACCATTCAAAATAAACACTAACTAATAAAATCCTAACTAAAACACACACAAAGCAATTTACACAACAACTATAAAAGCAATTATAAGGTTGTGCAAACTACGCAAGGGCTATTCAAGGGGTTTCACTCAACAGGGGGTTCTATGCAACAAATACTTCATAAGTAAAGTGCGGTGCCAATAAAAGTGCTTTGGATACTCAACACGGTTTGTTCAAGGGGTTTTTCGGATGTCCATATATGGGGGTGAATAGGAAGAGGATTTTAGGCCAGCCTTCTTTGTCTTCTTTCTTCTTTCTCGCCGTCTGAAATTATAGAGATCTAGACCAGTTCACTGTGCATTTACAATACACAATTGCGTCGTCTCAGGCAGTGGTTATACAAGGATTCAACGTTGCGTTGTTCGAATACTCACTCGCCAGCCAGGCTTTTTACACCTGCCGCTGAGTTAGTTGCGTATGCAACGTTATCGCCACCTTCCCGTCTCAGCGCTCCTTATATGGTCTGGTCTCCTCTCTCATGTGGTCTCCTCATATGGTCTGGTCTCACTCGTCTCTTCCTCCCCTTCGGTTCAATCGCTTCTTTTCCTCGGAGTAGGCACACCTCGGCTTCCTTCTCCTAGGTGGCTAGTGTGTCTACACTCACTTGTTCTTCACCCTTGCTCCGTGGTCCACTGCACAACCTCCCTCTGCTGTCCTTCTCCTACTGACAGGCTTGCTCTCTCTTGGTGCTCTGCTTCTGTTCAAACGGTCCCGCCTCAACCTTTATACCTGTTAGACCACACCTCTCGCCTCTTTCATTTGTCCTTGGTGACAGAACGTCTGGCTGCATTGGCCATGACCGTGTCCCTTGGGCGTGACCTCGTGGTCACCTAGAGCCAGTCATTGTTCAAGGGCAAAGTGACTAAGGGACCGAGGTAAACATTTGTAAATATAATACAGTGCAATTAATGTTATACAGAAAATAATAAGATGATGGTTTAAGTGCGCAATAATTATACATTAAGTACCAATAAAATAGAAATTACAAAAAATAAGAAAACCCCCGTTTCAACCTTGTCACACGTGTGTGTGTGTGTGTGTGTGTGTGTGTGTGTGTGTGTGTGTGTGTGTGTGTGTGTGTGTTTGTTATTATTATTATTATTATTGTATTTCAACACAATCAACAGGTGGTAAAGCAGAATGTCGCAGGTATGCAATGGATGTTACCTGCCGCTGCAGGTTGGACGACAGATACTACCATCCAGATTCCTCACTATTTGCCATACCTGAGAGGCACCCTGGGTTTTGCTATTCGTCGTGGAGAGATACCAGGTCTCAAGGACTTCTTGTTGAATACACATCCTGACAATGACCCTGGCAAGAGCCATGAAAATAACATAGTGAGTATTTTGTTTCATCTGTTATATATTTGTTTTATCCTATATTAACGTGGACGGTGGACAAACCTAACATACGGACCTGCGAGGCGCACCGTTGGTCCAACACTGGTCAGGGGTCTGCCCATAGAGTTAAAAATAATGGAGAGGGCACCGGATATCGCCTCCCATCCACTTGCATTGAGTTGCTCATCCAGCGCATGAGGCGAATTTACCCTTTCTTCCGGGTTGTGAAGTGTGACGGGCGAGGCCTATCTGAGGCCACTGTGACACATTTTGCGTCACATCAGTGACACGTTTTGCGTCACCTCGTGCGCAGCCCCGTGCACAAGCTCGTGAGTCGAGCCCATTGGTCAAAAACGTTTTCGCTCGTTCATGTACAGAGGCCCCAGCCGTTTTAAGCTGCAGTACCTATGAATGGCCAGCATGTCCAATGCGCTTCATTACAACCACTGGGTTCTGGGGGCTTGGGTCTGCCATAAGAATAGTCACACCAGGGGCCACAGGCGCACCATTGCTCCGCCGCCTCTGTGTTCCTATTGGCTGGGGTTTAAACAGCTGCTAAAGGCTCCAAACATGGTGGGTGGTTCCAATTTCTTAGAATAATTACCACTTCCGGGGTTCTGCAAGTACATCGTTGCTCCAATCATCACCTATGTGGCACAAATGCTGTTCAGGCATCTGCCATGACAATAGTCACACAAAAAAATATATATAATTTAAAACAAATTGCACACATGGGGCACAATTGGCCATAACTCGCTGACATTGCTCTGATCAGCGCAATATAGGACTTGATTTTCAAATTATATTAATTAGGTCCTCATTGTTGTTCCTTCAGGTGAGGCAGTTTTGGGAGCACACATTTCGGTGTAAATTTGCACCCTTTCCATCAGAGTGGGTGGATGCTCGTGGAAGGGTTTGTACTGGACAAGAGGACCTAGGAACAGCAAAAACTACACTTTTGGATGTGTCTGAACTCAGGGCAGATTATAATGTGTACAAGGCTGTGTATGCTCTGGCCCATGCCCTCCATGACATGCTGCAATGTGTGCCAGGAAGAGGGCCTTTCAGTGGGCTCAGCTGTGCCAGTCTGAAGACAATACAGCCATGGCAGGTGTGGTATTAATTCACAGTTTACGTGGATTCAAATTTAGAATAATAACATGTAAATGGTGGGAAAACAAGAGAACTAGACATATATCTTTAGTAGTTTAGTAGTTATGCCCTTGTCTCTGGTCCTACATCGAAGAGGCAGACTTCTGAAGGTGTTCTGTATAGGGGGCAGGTCGAAAACACACACACGCACGCACACACGCGCACACACACACACACACACACACACACACACACACACACACACACACACACACACACACAGAGAGAGAGAGAGAGAGAGAGAGAGAGAGAGAGAGAGAGAGAGAGAGAGAGAGAGAGAGAGAGAGAGAGAGAGAGAGAGAGAGAGAGAGAGAGAGAGAGAGAGAGAGAGAGAGAATACAGTTTGTACTATAAATAATGCAAGGGGGTAGTTAATATAACAGTTCCTGTCAATGCAACACAGTAGGTTTATATCATGTTCTGCCTGATTCTGCTCTTCACCATTTCTAGCTTGTGTATTACCTGGAAAAAATCAACTTCACCACATCTTTTGGTGATCATGTTTCATTTGATGAGACTGGTGATCCTTTACCAATCTTGGATATCATGAACTGGGCGTGGCTCCCTGATGGAAGCACAAAGGTTCAGAATGTAGGTGTGGTCCAGAAATCAGCCGCCGGAGATGAAGAACTCATCCTTGATGAAGACAAAATTTTCTGGAACTATGAAACCAAAAAGGTAATTTCAGTTTCCTAAAAAATAACTAATGTTGGACTGATGATGTGAATGTCATTTAGTTTCAAACTGACCATTGTTACTTTCCTCTGTAGCCTCCTCGGTCGGTGTGCAGTGAGAGATGTTCCCCTGGAACCCGTTTAGCCAGAAGGAAAGGACAACCTGTCTGCTGCTTTGACTGCATTGCTTGTTCTGAGGGAGAGATCAGCAATGAGACTGGTATGTTTACATTATATATGTACAGTAGATTATCTTTAGGCTGGTACTGTACATGTATGTCCCTTAAATCTTCTCTTCTTTGTTAGACTCTACAGAGTGCACCAGTTGTCCAGAGGACTTCTGGTCCAGTCCCCAGCGTGACCACTGTGTCCCTAAGAGCGTGGAGTTCCTCTCCTTCCATGAGGAACTGGGTATCTCCTTGACAACCATCTCATTGTTTGGCACACTTACCTGTGCCATTGTCCTGGGAATTTTCATCTATCACAGAGACACACCCATGGTACGCGCCAACAACTCAGAACTCAGCTTCCAAATTTTGATGTCACTGAAACTGTGTTTCCTATGCTCACTTCTGTTCATTGGACAACCCAGACTCTGGACTTGTCAGCTGAGGCATGCAGTGTTTGGGATCAGCTTTGTGCTGTGTGTCTCGTGTATCCTGGTAAAGACTATGGTGGTGTTGGCTGTGTTCAAGGCCTCAAAGCCTGGAGGTGCAGACATTATGAAGTTTTTCGGTGCGATGCAGCAAAGAGGAACAGTTCTGGCTCTTACTTCCATCCAGGCAATAATCTGCATAGCCTGGCTTGTGTCTGCCTCACCAACTCCTCATAAAAACACACAATACTACAGTGATAAGATAGTCTATGAGTGTGAAGTGGGATCGACAGTTGGTTTTGCAGTGTTACTAGGTTATATTGGTTTACTGGCACTCCTCAGCTTCATCCTAGCATTCATGGCAAGGAATCTTCCAGACAACTTCAATGAAGCCAAGTTAATCACTTTCAGCATGTTGATCTTCTGTGCCGTGTGGATAGCTTTCATCCCAGCATATATCAGCTCTCCAGGCAAATATGCAGATGTAGTGGAGGTATTTTCCATTTTAGCATCTAGTTTTGGCCTTTTGGTGGCGTTGTTTGGACCAAAGTGTTATATAATGCTTTTGAAACCTGAGAGAAACACTAAGAAATCCATCATGAGTCGTGGTTTCACCAAGAAATAGAAGAATAAATTCAATGATAATACATTTTCTTCATATTGATTTAATTGCTGAACACTACATGTAACGATTTATTGTAAATCGATTTAAATCAATTCAAACTGGTGATGATTTAAATGTAAATGTTATTTTATATTTAATAAAACATACATCACGATACAACCAGCAGAGGGCGCAATCGAGTCAGACTCCCTTCCTTGTTTTCCGCCTACTATTTTGTCCCTTCAGGACCACCTTATCTTCTGCCAGCTTTTTGTCATCACTCCCTGAACAGCAGGCTAGGCTATGAACGGCAGAGCGGTGTTCACTTCCTCTCAGGCTATGAAATCTAAACAACTAGGCGATAGCGCTGCATAAAGAGGAAAATGTGCATCGCATCGTAAACATGTTTATATGATTGATGAATGGCCACACTATACCGTTTACCCACTCCCCCGTCTGACGACGTTGTCAGCTGTCTGATTTAAACTCTGTAGGAAACATACAACTGATAGGCTTCTAATGAAAACTGCTTATCTGAATTTAATAATTTACCAATTGTATCAGACCGCTGACAACGTCAAACTCCTTTCAACACTTTTTTTTCAGATATATAGCAAATTTCATTGATATTATTCAATTAATTATTATCTAATCTCATTTGGATCACCTCCTACAGAGTTTAAAACAGTTTCCCTTATTATATAAACTAGACCATACCCGTAGGGGGATATGAGCACCCAAGCCCCGGTGAAGGGCGCAGGCGAAAGTACAGACCTTGCTGCCTGTTTCTCGCGCGAAACCTGGCAACGTTATCTCCCATTGTTTGACACATAATGGCTAATAAATGGCTGAGATTTGATGAAATTGAGAAACGGGCTTCGCAGTTAAGTTCAGATGGTAATGGGCAATGGCTGTGTGCAAAATCAGAGCAATTGCTTCAGCCAGTGAGGAGAACCGGGCAGCTTCACCGACGACTACAGACGCGACTACAGAGGTTAGTCAAATTATTGGAGGATGTGTTGTTTTGTGTGTAGGAACGCACACAAAACAGAATGCTGAGAACGTAGCTTTAGATTCCAAGCTTGGAACAAAGGCTAAGCCTTAGTTTGTTTATTTGAAGAGGTTTTCTTTAACTTTATTTCATCTGGGATGTGTTTTAAAAATATTTTTTTTCATAAGATTTATATATTTAAAGTTATTATTTTACAAAGAAAAAAGTATATGCCTTAAAGGGTTAGTTCAGATTTTTGGAGTATTTTCTGTAGGAAATACTTACCATTAATGTAGTGGTTGCAAAGGTATTAATTGATTGCCCGAGTCCCGTGGTCAGAGTTATAGTCCGTTTCTGATAAATATGAAGTAGTTCCGGTAGATTTGTAGATTTGGTGGGGGCCGCTCATTAATGGGTTAAAAATAAATTAATAAAAAAAACTAGCGTCATTTGTATTGTTGACCTATTTCTACCATATAGAGCAGGTTTCGTTCAATTTCGACCCCTCTGTCACATGGTACTAATGTTTGTGTCCAGAATCACTGCGCCGCGGCAGCCTACTCACGCACAAAATATATGACACAAAAAATAGTACCATGTGACAGAGGGGTCGAAATTGAACGAAACCTGCTCTATATGGTAGAAATAGGTCAACAATACAAATGACGCTAGTTTTTTTAATTAATTTATTTAATGAGCGGCCCCCACCAAATCTACTAATCTACCGGAACTACTTCATATTTATCAGAAACGGACTATAACTCTGACCACGGGACTCGGGCAATCAATTAATACCTTTGCAACCACTACATTAATGGTAAGTATTTCCTACAGAAAATACTCAAAAAATCTGAAATAACCCTTTAATGTGTACCTTACAGTTAATGCATGTACCTCGTGAATAAAAAGGCTTTATTTAATTGCATTTATTGGAAAAGAGGATAAGAGAAAATACAGCATACAGGTGTTAAAAAGTACTTGATTTTTGTAAGATAAATAATCAAGGTTTTTCAGTCATTTGTCTGTAAGATTAATTTGTTTATTAAAATCTTGAAAAATCGTATTGTGAACCTAGAATTGTGGGTTGAGTGAATCGTTATGCCTACTGATCACCTTGTAAGCAATAGATTCAGTTGTCTATCAGATTAAACAAAATCCAGTCAGAGATACATCTGGCATCTATCATAAAGATAATTTGGTGAAAAGTTGATTACACTCCTTTAAAGGGATAGTGACATCCCCCAAAAAAAAAAATCTACCGTAAAAACGTTTTTTGGGTTTTGATGACATCACGCCGTCCCTGGGCTATATTTTATAGTGTATAATGTAGTCTTATCATGAATCTTATCTGCTGTACTGTGGCTCCTCCCACCACAGAGAAACTTCTCCCAGCCGACCGTCTCTCCCCAGTCCCCTCGGCCCGCACTTCTCAACCAGGAAATAGAGTTTACATGGAAGTGTATTTTATTGTAAATCTGTGCCTATAAAAAATATATCCCCACCCAAATCTCTTAGTTACACCAACATTGTTCATGTGAAGTAGTTTGTTTATGCTTATTTATTGAAATTCTAAAAATCGCTATGGTCATTTAGCGCACTGGGTGTCTGCGGGGGCTGAGCCTGAATTCTGGCCGGGTTTAGGTCACCTCAGAGCGGGGACACAGAGGGGATACAGAGGCTCCTTCTGATCGGGTTGAAATGGTCATGGAGATTATAATACACGCACTCTGGGACTGCCGCATCGTGTTTATAAACACATGATTAATTTCAGCTAATAAATAAGTCACGTCACGTAGTTGTAAAACTTTGATTATTATAGATAGGGCTAAAACTTCCTGTGCCCGCCCCCTGTCAGTCATTCACCTACCGTGGGGGGGTGTACTGTAGACTCAAGCGCTCCCCCCACATCGATCAGGAACTGGAAGTGGAAGTCAGTGGAGCAGAACAGAGTCAGCAGACAGGCAGTAAACAAACACAACAAAACAAACATGAGTCCTCGTCGGTGTGTTTTTGGTTGCACTGCACAGAGCCTTTTCTCCTTTCCTGGGGAATCCTCCCCTTGGCTTCGGAGAAAATGGCTCGAGTTCACACATTTTGAAGAGGCGGCGATTTTTAAAAGTTCGCGGTTATGTGAGAGGTATTTTTCTCCAGACTGCTTCCTCAACTTTGGCCAGTTTTCAGCACGGCTAGCAGACCGCCTTGTACTGTCGGAAAACGCGATTCCTTCATTGTACACTGTTGGCGAGTCTCCTCCACCAAGGGTAAGTAATTCGATTTTTATTAGCAAATGCACTTTCAGAGGTTACATGAACGATGGCATAATTAGTTCTTTGTTTGTTTTAGCCAACTACCAGAGACTTTGGCTGCCAGTGTGTTGTGTCACAAAGAACCGCGACAGTTCAAATGAACTTGCCAAAAGTGCACAGAAGGAGCAAAAGTGAGTTTGAATATCGGCCAGATGTTATGTTGTTCTTACTGTGTGTGTGTGTGTGTGTGTGTGTGTGTGTGAGAGAGAGAGACGTGCAATCGAAGTTATAGTGTGTATATATAGTATATATACTTGTAGAGTACTAGTAGTAATAGTACTAGTATAGTACTATAGTATATACTTACCAGATGTTCTAACTGTGTGTGTGTGTGTGTGTGTGTGTGTGTGTGTGTGTGTGTGTGTGTGTGTGTGTGTGTGTGTGTGTGTGTGTGTGTGTGTGTGTGTGTGTGTGTGACTAAAACACATCAATTCAAGTTATATTGGTTGTATACAGTAGGCCTATATTGTATATGAACTTCCCCAAGCTCACAACATGTCACAATGCATTGTGAGCTTGGAGATCAGCTGTTTTTGTCAATCAATCTTTGCCTAGGCTATAATGACTTACTGTACCTATCCAAAATAGAGATGCCAGGTTAACATGTCCAAAATAGGGGCAACAGGTTGAGAGTTAGCCCTATAATGTCTGTGATATTACATACATTTCATGTATTCCCAAAGGAAGTTTTCTTTGGAATACATGAAATGTATGTATCACAGCTATTCTAGGGCTAGTTGAAAGTAAGCAAGCCTTTCAGAGCTATGTGGCTCATAGGTCAGGAGCCTATCTCCTGTTTCTGTAGTGTGAGGCAGGGGAATTGAACCCTGACCTCACAAACTCAGGGTGGACACTCTAACCACAAGGCCACTGAGCTGAACAGTTTGAAACTAAGTGGTTCATGTTATTAGCCTATTCCATTATACTGACCTGTTCTCTGTAACCACAATGTCTGCGATCGAATACAATGGCATTACAGAACATATTTTGCCAGCATTGTTTTCCAAGTTGCATGCACATTGGTTTTTATTGTCTAAGTTTTGTGTCTTTGTGTGGATTAGCAACCCAGGCGTGTATGAACACTAGGGATGCTTCAACGGGGATGCCTGACCAGTGTGGCATCAAATATGGAGAGCCACTGTTCACATCCACACCCACATCCACACCAGACTCTACACCTCCACACCTACATCCACACCTGTAAAAAGGTCACGGATTGAAGCTGTGGTGAACTTGGAGAGCATGGACACTGAGGAGACACAGTCTGACGCCACGTATGTGCCTGATGACTGTCTCTCTCAAGATGTCGCACAGGATATTCACAGGTAATAATCTAATGTTCTTTGATGAGCCCCTGCCCTTTGTGTCTGTTATAAAATCATATATCTGTTGTAATATCTCCTCTCCAGTACTCCACCGTGCAGTGCAAGGAAGTACATTGTGTTTGAGGACAACTTGTTTCAACTTGTTTCATGTCCCACCCGCACGTGTACACTGGAGAAGCATGTGATTGGAACTTTCCTGTCTGTCACCCAGGTAATGAAATCATGTGTAATAACTATTGTTCATAATTATTTGTCATTGTCCCTTTTATCAATATTTGCGCTTTTGCTCTTTATCCATTAGATCTGCCTCCCCTGTGAGCGTCGAGCCAAGTGGCAAAGCCAGCCCTATATTGGGAACCTCCCAGCTGGGAACATCCTGCTGTCTGCGGCGGTGGCTTTCAATGGGGCTTCATTTACCCAAGTCCACAAGGTAAGTTGATGTGTAGAATCATCAACAGCTGCAGTTACAGCTCAACACGTTGGTATAGTATTAGTGATCATGTTTTTCTTGTTATTCACTTAGGTTCTGTCATCACTCCGGCTCCTGTCCATCTGTCCGAGGACTACCGCCACCAACGTGCCTACCTCCAGCCAACCGTTCTGCACCAATGGAAGCTGGAGCAGGCCAAGGTGATAGATGTGGCCAAGGAAGCTGGCAAACCCATTACTTTGGGAGGGGACATGAGAGCGGACTCACCGGGTTAGTATTACTACGTATAGCACTCCTTCATTGCTATTTACTTGTAGAAATGCAAATGCACTGCAGTAATAACAGTCTCTCTCACCCCACAGGCCACAGTGCGAAGTATGGGTCATACACCATGATGGATCTGGACCAGAACAGGATCTTGGACATCCAGCTTGTGCAGGTTGGAATTGTGTAATGTTCATAGTCGTTAGCATTTCTTTGTCCACAAAGTGCATTAACAAATAGATTGCTAATTGTTTTTCTTGACAGAGTAATGAGCCTGGGGTTCGTTACAGCAACAACATGGAGATCGCAGGTTTCATCAGGAGCCTGAAGTTTCTTGAGTCAGCTGGGTTGACAATAGGTGCCCTTGTCACAGACCGTCACCTACAAGTCCAGAAGTACATGAAGGAGCAGAAGAAGGACATCAAGCACTTCTATGATGCCTGGCATGTGGCCAAAGGTTGTTATTGAGCCAAGCTATCACAGTGAATTAGTGTAATTAATTAAATTATAGATATAATTTTAGTCAACTTTTTATCAATCTTAGCATGTGTAAACTATTTATTTACTTGTGCAATTATTTTTTTCTTTTATCCTCTTCAAAGGCCTGTCCAAGAAGCTAGAGGCACTTGGGAAGGAGCGTGGCTGTGAGGAGACCAGAAAGTGGAGGAAGAGTTCCATCAACCACCTCTACTGGAGCGCATCCTCGTCACAGAGTGGTGAAGAAGCTGTGGCTAAGTGGACTTCCATCACCAACCACGTGCAGAATGTCCACCAACACAGCAATCAGCTCTTCCCCAACTGTACCCATGAAGTGCTTACAGGCAAAGCATGGCTTTCACCAAGTGAGAAATTTACTTTGTCTACAGCTTATTAATGATGTCCTACAAATACTTCTCCATTGCTTTATTCTCAATATTAATTGTATTGAAGAACATATTGCCATTTATGTCATTGATGTCATGTGGTTATGTAGTTGAATCGTAACTTCATTTTCATGACAAATATCAATCCAACAACACTTTCATTTTCCTTACCCCTACTCACCTGTGATTATAATCTAGGTTTTCATTGAGTTTATATGGTTTTGTAGTGTTAGCACAGTCATTGGGGGACATTTGGCTTCTTGTACCTGCAGTTATGAATATTTGACAAATAAACCCCTCTTGTTTTTGAACACCTGATTGCCTAAACACCACGAAAATCTGTGAGTGTTGTAATGTACTGTATTGAGTAGTTCAAAGAATTCAGATGCTGCCAATGGTCAGTAGAGGGCAGTGCAGTCTTCATATTGTGTGGACATGCGCACACCATTCCAGAGGCAGACAGACATGTCAGTCACTTATGAATATGTTTCTCCAGTTTGTGTATCGATTCAAATCTGAGAACTGTGATTCTATTGACTGGCTACCTCAAACATTACAGTAGTCATAGATTGAAATAACAGGTGAGTAGGAGTGCGGAAAAGGAAAAGTGCACAAGTTATATTTGTCATGAAAATGTTATGAGTTTTCAACTCTGATAACTGATTTAAAAAATGTAGGTTATGTTTACATCCTTGTTATGTTTTCTAATGCTTTATAGGTACCAAAGCCTGTGAAAGGTTTGGTGCTGTGATGCTGAAAGGCCAGTTGCTGAAAGACGTCGCCAAGATCAGCCCTCGACAACAGACTTCATCCATCGAGTCCTTCCACAGCCTGATCCTTCGCTTCGCCCCGAAGAATGTGGTGTTTCCTTTCATAGGAATGCTGTGCAGGTTGGTGACTTTATGGTCAAATGTTGTAAGAATGCTTGCAGCTTAGTATAGACTAAAATGTTCCATAATGTTGAATCCTCTTACTGAATGTGATGTAGGTCTAATTGTCCCCCTATATTTAGATTGCTTTTGGCGTGCCTGCACTACAATGAGAATGCAGACCGCGAGAGAGTCAGGAGGCCAGATGGGAAGCTCAAGGTGAAAGTCAGCTTCCCCAAGTACAAGAAGGGAGACCATTCCTTCACGCCTGTGAAGGTCAAGCCCACATACAGTAAGTTCCAATAAGGATTGATATAGAAGTGTTATTGGGATTTTCATATGTAAGGCTATATCTCGGAGACGCCACAACACATTTTAGCAATGAATTTTCAAAACGTTTCCATACATTTCACCCCATTTTCCAGGCCTATAGCAATCATATGGTGCAATAATGAGGCTCTTGTGTGCTATTCATATATATATATATGTTACAGGACGATTGAATAACCAGTACGATTGAAGAAGGAGCGCTTGTTTTCAGGCCATTCTGTAAAACCAACGCTAGAGGGCAATGCAAGCCAGACTAGAGGGAGGGTGTGTGTGTGTGTGTGTGTGTGTGTGTGTGTGTGTGTGTGTGTGTGTGTGTGTGCGTGCGTGTTTGTGCGCACGCGCACACGCATGCACACACATGCGCACGCATGCACACACACGCGTACATGACAGAGGCGCGCCTCTGTCATGTACAATAACTATTATCACGTGCGTGTGAACGCGGGTTCAGCGTTCCCCTAGCGTAGCTTCCTGGTTGCTACGTGGGGGGGAACAACAACAGACAGGTCCGCGTCGCATCAAAGCCCCGCCTCGCCCCGAAGCCCCGTGCCTAAAAACGAGCGCTCTGTCTTCAATCGTCCTGGTTATTCAATCGTCCTGTGACATATATAGTACCTTTATTAGAAGGATAACCCCTTGAGGTGTGTCATCTCGTTTTCGAGAGGGTCCTTATTCATGTGCACCAAGGGCGAAAGTGTCATGTGACAAAAAGAACAGATCTACATGGTAAAACAACTTATCATGGTGCAACGTGTTGTTAGGTTGTAGATCTGTTGTAGAAATGGATTCTACAGGAATAATTAGCTTAGGATCAACTGAGAAGTTTGGTAGTGACCATTGGTTTCCAAAACATATTGCCTATAAGGCATAAAATAAATGATGTACAGAAATTGTGTTTATGGCCATATTAGTTATTACTTATTACATGGGCAGATACCATTTTATTGTGATATTTACTGCCTCTGTAGTGATCAGTTTTACAGGAATATGAAATAAGTACTTTGTTAATATATATATACACCTGTTCCACCAAAGAACACCTGTTGAGTAAGCCACTTATTTTGTCAATGAGCTTTTTCCATGTGCATTAGACATCCAATGAAAAGGATTAGAAAATGTATTTTAGCTAAACCTTACATAGGACACAGAATCACTTTTGATAATTATAGTATGAAAACAATCTGATGCCTGAATTTGTGCAGCAGGTTTTGAGTTCTGCATGTCTTGTTTTGTCTTAGATTATGTGGACACCTTACAGCAGCTCCTGGAGGAAGTGGTGGACAATCCACGTCCTTTTCAGGGGAGCAGAGAGGCCATTGAAGTGCCAGCGGCACTTTCTGCCGAATATGAGAGGCCGGATCCTGAGGCAGCACTATCCAGATGGTCGCGGTATGCGATAGAAACATAAACATAAAGTATTGGGTTACATGGATACCTACAAGCCTCCCCTGTACAGACATGACAAATGTATGCCTATCTCATGGAGTTTTGGGCAAGAACCATGCATTGTTTTGCATGCAGTACAAATATGTAATTTCTGCCTATTGTAAAAAGGAGACCACTTTACTGCATCTATAGCTGCATGAGATCACTGTACTGCATCTGTAGCTGCATGAGACCACCGTACTGCATCTATTGCTATATGAGACCACTGCATCGCATCTATAGCTATATGAGACCACTGTGCTGCATCTATATCCCACTGTACTGAATCTATAAACCACTGTACTATGGAGTTACATTTGTGTCTTTATTAACCAAACAAAAGAAAAACATTTGAGAGAGAAAAAATATAAACAGAGCAAAGAATAGTTTTGAAAGAAAATGAATTAAAACAGCAAGCAAAAAATAATAATTTGTAAGCAAAGGAAATTATATAAACAGAACAAAAAATATTTTAAATTAAAACAAATTAAAAACGCAATCAAAAAAATATATTTGCAAGCAAAAAAATATAAGATTTGAAAGAAAATAAAAAATAATTGAGAACAAAACTTTTAAAATTCAAGAGTAAAAAAATAAGGAAAAACGGTTTAAACTACATAAAACAAAATACTTAGTAAAATGTTTGGGTAATAAAATGTGTTGTGCTAAATAAAATGTTTTTAATGTTTTTTTTCCTCATTTGCGAATGAAAGTTGTTTTTTCTGATTGCAAAATGCCTTCTCTCTCAAAACCTGTCTTTGGTCTCAATTTTTTTTTCTCTCTCTTGGATTTGTTTGTGTGAGGGGTTAAAGTTCAGAAGGCGGGTCCTACGCTGATAGATGTAAGACACCTCTCCATTGGTCACTTGGAGTCTGAGTGACAGCTCCCCCTTCCTTATGTAGCTTGTTGAATGCAGGGATGGAGGTGTGTTACGGCCAGCATGGTTTTTTGATTATTATTATTATTAGCAGTTTGCAAAAAAAACTAAAAAACATGAAAGTATAATGCAAGGTCAGCTAAGAGTATTTAAAACCTAAGAAAGATGACTTGTTTCCATTGGGGTCCTTTGTACTCAATTCATAGAGACATTTAATGACAGACAGATATACACTACTATGCAAAACATCATAAAAACAAAAACAAAAAAAATATGTACAGTAAACAGTTTGAGTAAACAGATTGATGGAATACTTTATTAACAGTAGGATACAGAGGTACAATTGTACAATGATTGTTATAAGGATAACACAAAAAGGCTTGTTTCCATTGTGGTCCTCTGGGACTGAGGTCAGAGCTCCATTCCAGCTCTGGACGCTACACTATTCGTTACAATATTGAGCATTTTAGGCTATTAGCAATTCAGATGATTCCCTAATGTTAGGTTTCTGTTCTACTTACAGTTTGTGATCTGTATTTAAAATTGTTGTATTGTTGTTACTGTTATAGTAGGCCAGTGGTTCCCAAACTTGGGATCGGGACCCTCAGAGGGGGTCCCCAGATTAGCTTAATGGGCAACATTGTTTTCTCTCTCAACAGTAAACAAACCAACCTATACAGTATAAGTGTATACAGGGTAACACATTTCTAAAGTGACAATTTAATGACTTTTAGACCTTTTTAAGGCATTGTGCGCTTGAAGTTCGGCTATTTTCACAATATTTATCTGTGGAACTGAGTCAAACTAAATCTAATGCCTGGGTCAGGGTGGGTGGTCCCCACTTCAAGTATGATTATTTTGGGGGGTCCCCAGTTCAAATATGATTATTTTAGGGATTCACAGCCTCGGAACCCTTTGAAATTATAAAATAAAGCTACATTATTTTATGTTATATTCGTTATTCTAATTAAGGCAAGGCTGAAGTGACTGGCCTATTGGCCAGGCCCATTCCAGATAGACTGCTTTGGAAACGTTTCGTCTGATAGTGTGCTTCAGGCTGTGAATCCCTAAAATAATCATATTTGAACTGGGGACCCCCCAAAATAATCATACTTGAACTGGGGACCACCCACCCTGACAAGCACTTGAAATTGTAGGCATTAGATTTAGTTTGACTCGGTTCCACAGATAAATATTGTGAAATTAGCCGAACTACAAGCACACAATGCCTTAAAAAGGTCTTAAAAGTCATTAAATTGTCACTTTAGAAATGTGTTACCCTGTATACACTTATACTGTATAGGTTGGTTTGTTTATTGTTGAGAGAGAAAACAATGTTGCCCATTAAGCTAATCTGGGGACCCCCTCTGAGGGTCCCGATCCCAAGTTTGGGAACCACTGGCCTACTATAACAGTAACAACAATACAACAATTTTAAATACAGATCACAAACTGTAAGTAGAACAGAAACCTAACATTAGGGAATCATCTGAATTGCTAATAGCCTAAAATGCTCAATATTGTAACGAATAGTGTAGCGTCCAGAGCTGGAATGGAGCTCTGACCTCAGTCCCAGAGGACCACAATGGAAACAAGCCTTTTTGTGTTATCCTTATAACAATCATTGTACAATTGTACCTCTGTATCCTACTGTTAATAAAGTATTCCATCAATCTGTTTACTCAAACTGTTTACTGTACATATTTTTTTTGTTTTTGTTTTTTATGATGTTTTGCATAGTAGTGTATATCTGTCTGTCATTAAATGTCTCTATGAATTGAGTACAAAGGACCCCAATGGAAACAAGTCATCTTTCTTGGGTTTTAAATACTCTTAGCTGACCTTGCACCAGGGCCGGACTGGGACCAAAATTCAGCCCTGGCATTTTGGTCCGGACCCAGCCCTGCACATGAACTCTGCAGCCGCACTGAGGCCCCTGCTGGAAAGAATCCCAGCCCAAACATTAACATAACTAATAATTGGGCCACACGACCCTGAAATGACCGTAATAATCCTAAAACGGGAGCAAAAATATTTGATTAAAAAAAAATAACCAGTACGATTGAAGAAGGAGCGCTTGTTTTCAGGCCATTCTGTAAAACCAACGCTAGAGGGCAATGCAAGCCAGACTAGAGGGAGGTGTGTGTGTGTGTGTGTGTGTGTGTGTGTGTGTGTGTGTGTGTGTGTGTGTGTGTGTGTGTGTGTGTGTGTGTGTGTGTGCGTGCGTGTTTTTTTTGGGTGGCCCAGCGGCCCACTGGCCCGCGGCCCACCGGGCATTTGCCCGGTACGCCAAATGGCCAGTCCACCCCTGCCTTGCACTATACTTTCATGTTTTTTAGTTTTTTTTTGCAAACTGCTAATAATTCAATCAATCAAAAAACCATGCTGGCCGTAACACACCTCCATCCCTGCATTCAACAAGCTACATAAGGAAGGGGGAGTTGTCACTCAGATTCCAAGTGACCAATGGAGAGGTGTCTTACATCTATCAGCGTAGGACCCGCCTTCTGAACTTTAACCCCTCACACAAACAAATCCAAGAGAGAGAAAAAAAAATCGAGACCAAAGACATAGGTTTTGAGAGAGAAGGCATTTTGCAATCAGAAAAAACAACTTTCATTCGCAAATGAGGAAAAAAACATTAAAAACATTTTATTTCCCAAACATTTTACTAAGTATTTTGTTTTATGTAGTTTAAACAGTTTTTCCTTATTTCTTTACTCTTGAATTTTAAAAGTTTTGTTCTCAATAATTTTTTCTTTTCTTTCAAATCTTATATTTTTTTGCTTGCAAATATATTTTTTTGATTGCGTTTTTAATTTGTTTTAATTAGAAAAAAAAATTTGTTCTGTTTATATAATTTCCTTTGCTTACAAATTATTATTTTTCGCTTGCTGTTTTAATTTGTTTTCATTCAAAACTATTCTTTGCTCTGTTTATATTTTTTCTCTCTCAAATGTTTTTCTTTTGTTTGGTTAATAAAGACACAAATGTAACTCCATACTGTACTGCATATATAGACCATTGTACTGCATCTATAGAGTACAGAAGTCCTGACGTCACCCGTTCATCCCCAGGTTCGTAAAGTAATTTCGCTATGGAGAATAACATTGGATCATCATAGAATCATCTCATATAAGAATTGTTGTCCAAAAATAAACAAACTGTCTCGGCGATAGTGTCAGGGAGGAGGTTGTGTATTGTTTATGATAGTATATATATTCGATCATTCCATATATTCGATCGAAACATAAACATAAAGTCTAAATGGACCCTATGGGTTCATTTGGTTCCAATATGGTATTATGATCAAAAGAAGAACAGACACCCCCAGTAGGCTAACGAAGAACCTCCATCCCAAATATTTCATTTGGCCCTTTTGAGACAGTCCATCGCTGCCGAAAGCTCCCTCCTTGTGACGAGTTTGTTGGTGCAAGACGCAGCAAACATACTGTCGTGGCGTACAGAGATGCCATATATGTGTTTGGTGGAGACAATGGGAAAAACATGTTGAATGATTTGCTATGCTTCGATGTGAAGGACTGCCCCTGGTGTCGGAGCATTCACCACTGGAACCCCACCTGCACCTAGATACAGTACCATCATTCAACTGTGGTGTATGGCAGCAGCATGTTTGTTTTTGGGGGCTATACTGGAGATATCTACTCCAACTCAAAAATGACCTTTTTGAATACAAGTTTGTAACAGGACAATGGACAGAGTGGAAAGTAGAGGGCAGTTTGCTGGTGGCCAGGTCATTACATGGGGCCAGTCTACAATGATAAGCTGTGGATATTTGCTGGCTGATGGCGTACCAACAGAAATGTTCAAATTGTCTCTCTTGTATGCTTAGTCACAACACAAATTGCACAGCCGTCCCAACAGAAATGACATCATGCTCAACACACAGGATGCATTTTTCCTTTTTGTCTCAACATTCCAGAATACCTCAGAGTAACATTCTCCTGATCTGCTCATGTTGTATGTCTGTGGCAAAAATGTAATTTTAACAAAATGTCCACCGCAAGCCAACATGGCAATGACCCCTGGTCACAGTAAATATTGTAAATAAATGATGATAAATACACACTGTTGAGATTGTGAAGTCATTGTAAATATATTGTCAACATTGTAGTAAATAATTGTACAATTATTATAAATTTATCATTTCCGTAAAGAAATCAAACAACCATAAAAAAATGTTTTTACATTTTATTGTAACTTTTACAATTTAGGCATTTGTAAGATTGGTAGTGATAGGGGGCAGCTTGAAGCCTACATAATTGCCAGCAGTGTCAGGAAAGGTAGAGCGTATCTTGGTCACCGCACAGGAGGGAACAACCTTTCTGACATGTTCTCCCAGATGTCCCCAACACCAGCACACAAACGTCCGGTAAGCTGTGTGCCGATACTGCCTATTGGACAGAGAGACAGGCTGTGAGACAAGATTTACTGCACTCGGGATGCTATGCTTATTTTACTAAACATTTTTAGATGTGATAGTCTGATTTGGTACACCCGCGATATAATCAATGACTTGAAAGTCAGCCAGATATGTAAACTACTGTTAGCCAGAAATACTTACGCCTCCAAAGACTCATTTTGAGGTGTAGGAGCAAGTGGCCCGTAGTACTGCAGCATGATGGAATATTCCAGCTGCAGGACCCAGGGACTGAGGCAAACATCTGCAAAACCAGGATGCTCTGTGATGCACTGCAGCTCTGTCTCCACTTGTCCAAACTTGTCCATCACCTGTTAGAAAGCAGACCGAGTCATGGACAGCTTTATTTTTTTGCCACAACCCTCACCATAATCATTAGCCTTGGAGGACATATATCTAGATAGATAGATATATAGATAGATCTCACATTCACATAGATCTAAAAAGATAGCGATAGATAGATAATAGCTAGAGATCTGTAGATTAATTGCCATGGACATGTCACATATAATAGCAATATCTATAGAATAGCTATACCTTTTTTTTGGCTTACATTTACAGGGATGTGAATAAAATTCAAGCTATATGCTTACAGTCAACACAAACACTGAAAAAAAAACTGAAATTGTCATAGCACCCACCTCCAAATACTCTCTGCAGCATTTGTTCTCCCGACCTGAAGCCATGAGCTGGCAACGACCACACTCGCACCTAGGAAGAGGAAGGTTACATGACATCAAGGGCGTTAGATGTGAAAATGAAATGGTTCCATTAGTGACAAGGTTCTTTTAGTGACATCTGTTACTGAAGATTACAAGACCAAATGACATTACAGTTCGAAGTGAAAATGACATGGTGTCTTTTATTGACATGGGTCTGTTATTGATATCTGTTAGACATAACAAGGTGATTATGTGAAAATGACATGGTTTTGTTAGTAAGATGACTCTGTTAGTGTCATGGTTCTATTGGAATAATGGCATTGTTCTGTGGTGAAGTTACACCAGAGTGTGTGTGGAGTTGCCATGTGATTCTAAATCACTAGTTATATACATGCACTAAAGCAGTGCTTCTCAAACTTTTTCATGCCAGGGACCCCCAAATTGATATATATTTGGCCGCGGACCCCCATCTGAAAATATTCTGTGCCAGGGACCCCCAGAATAATAATAAATAATAAATATATTCAAAGATTTGCACAAATCTTCAAGATTTTTCAAAAATAGCAGATCTACAAGCTCATGAGCTTGTAGATCTGCTATTTTTGAATAGCCAAAGTATAACATTGTTGTGATGCTATATTCACACATTTTGCTGGGGACCCCCTGGAACCCCCTCAAGGACCACTTTGAGAACCAATGCACTAAGGTAGATGAAAATCACGAAACTGAATTATACTGAATAAGGTAAAACACCAATGTTTCTACCAACCACACATCATTTTACCCCCATTTATTACATCCAAGCGAACAACAATATAAACACAAACCTCCCATTGATCTGCGGCCAACCCTTCTCGGGCATGTGGCTCCGACTGTTCGGCTTCTGCTGGGGCTACAACACCGGGTTCGACGGTCGGCTCAAACATGTACGGTTGTACACCAAACGCTTCATATGGATAGGCCTCGTTGTCTTCACTTTCACTGCCGTCAGTGAGGTCTGGCGGCGTAGGTGAAGGTGGGGGGGAAAGGTCCTCGACAGAACCCACCAGGCTATCATGCGACTCATCCATGTTGGATTCCATGCCGGGTATAAACAAACACAGGTAGTCAGGTACTACTGGTCGCTGTTTGAAATTTGAATCCTGTAGTCAGGTGGCCGTGGGGGAGGGACGTAGAGGCCGGAGTCACTGGTGATCAGTGTTGCCATGACTGCTTATTATAAGCGACTTGATGAAGACGCGTTGTAAGCTCTATGGTTGTAAGCTTGTAGATCGGCTATTCTATATATAGAATAGCCGATCTATCTATATCTATATATAGATGCTTATTTCTCTCTCAATCTGGCAATACTGCTGGTGACACAGCCCTAACCCTAGCCACCCCCACCAACATAGTGGAGACTGGCGACCTCAACACGAATCCACACAGACGCGCTGCCTGTAGGCAGCAATAGCTGCGGTGTTCGCACCGCGACACCGCAGCTATGGCTCGTGATGAGGCTAATGTTGTGAATGAACTACGCTCACTCGGCTTACTGTTTGTGTAACGCAGATGATCAACCAACGATGCCGAAGAATGAATGAATAAAATAATGAATAGTTTGTTTAGAAACAAGCTATGACGGCCACGAACCCGCCATGCGTGTCTCCATTTCTCCCCCGACCAGAGGGCACACTGAGCGGCTCCGAGGAGAGCTGAGAGCCCCCTCGGAGAGACAGAGAGCCATGTTAGCGTTCAAACAATAGCGATTTTTACCAATTCAACAAATAAGCATAAATAAACTACTTCACATGAACAATGTTGGTAAAACTAAGAGATTTGAAGGGGAATATATTTTTTTATAACCATATATACAAATAAAAGACAAATTATGTATAGGTCACTTCCTCATTTGTCCTGGTCTGTTTCATGCAGCCACAGTGCGAGAGGACAGATCAGCAGAGCCACTGTACGTCTCGCGGTTTTTAAACTGTTTTCATAGAGACCACGTGACGTACAGTATAACACATGATATTTTCGGGCGATGTCACGACCCCTTTAACCCTTCCATTGTGTTAGTGTAATTATTTACCCGTTTTCAAGTTTAAATAGGTAAAAAGTACCCTTTACATGTCTTTATTGGAACAAGGCTTCACGCTATCCTCAGAAACAGCTATGTTAACGCAAAACAATTAATTACCACCATTTTAGTTAATTCTGATGGTCTCTAAAAAAAAAAGTGACATCTGTGGTGTCAAGGGTCAAATATGACCCGGCAGAGAAGTGTGGCTCAATTCCCCCCAAATTATCAATATTCAATGTTTACATGTTTGAGAGTGAGAGAAACTTGTCCTCAATTTGCATTTGCTATTAGGAGTAAAATAAAGTTTGGGTTTATGAACAATAAATGACTCTTTACCCTTCTATGGTATATGGGTAAATTCTGACCCTTAACACCACAGATGTCAATATTTTTTATAATATTGACAATTTGTAAAGTAAAAAAAAACAAAAACAGTGTGTTCTAATATTAGTCTATTATAGCTAGAACATCATTATCCATTGTCTTCATTATAGGAAATGTAATGAGTGACTTGTACCATGTTTATAAATGAAAATGAGCTATATTGAAAGATGAAACCCTAACCCAAAATAACATTTTAAAAAGTGTTTACATGGATATGAATGTATAACAATTCAGCTAAAATAAATGAAAATTATTAAGTTAAATCACGGGTCAGATTTGACCCGCTAACAACAAAAGTGTCAGCAGTTTCTAACACAATGCAAGGGTAAAGACCTACTATAGACAACAAAAAGTGAATTAATTCTCTGTGGGTCAAAGTGCTACAGGCATGAAGGTTTCATAACACTACCAACCAATGTGCATGTGCCGACCATCCATGTAAAATGGTAAATGGTGCATTTATATAGCGCTTTTATCCAAAGCGCTTCATGTACATTTTTCTTAAGCATGTTTTCAATTGTCAAGGGTTGTATTGGGGGTAAGTCCCTACGACATACTAGCGTCATGTCCAGGGGGTGTAATTGTCTCCGCCAGGCCGAAAGGCATGGAGAAAGATTATGTTTTTCCCCATGTCCGTCCGTCCGTGTGTCCGTCCGTCCGTGTGTCCGTCCGTCCGTCTGTGACCAGCTAATCTCCGGCAACGTTGTCTTGATCGCAGCGAAACTGTGCACACACACTCCCTGGATGCCAATTCAGAACCTCTGCCCCAAATTTTTCTCATGGGCCTTTTATAACGCCACCAGGAGGCCGATTTGTGCAAAACGTATTTTTTGACAGTACTCCTACAGATTTTGTCCAAAAATCACGCAAATCGGTACACAGTATCTCTATAGTCATTAAACGAAACTTGTCTTTCAGATTTCTCATATTCCATCCTGATTGGCTAAAAATGTCTTCCAAAGTTTGCAGGAGTGAAATTTTGCACGCACATTCCCATTAGGCCGAGGAAGAACTACCATTTGATTCTTTTTCAAATCAGCCTCATGGTGGCCCTATAACAGGCCAATTCGTGTTTTTACATATAACTGCACCGATCTGTGTAAAACTTTGTATGCACACTCCCTAGAGGTCAAGGGAAAAACCTTTGCCCTGCATTTTTCACATCTGCCTTTTATAGCGCCACCAGGATGCCGACTTATGTAAAACACATTATTTTATACTACTCCTTTAAATTTTATCCGAATTTCACACAAATCGGTACACATGATCTCTATAGTCATGTGATCACGGCGGATATGTTTGATTTTTCATATTCCATACTGATTGGCTAAGATTGACATCTAAAGTTTGCATTTGGCTTGTTTTCAACAAAATTCCGCAAATCACGCACCGTCCGATTGCGATCAAACTTTGCACGCACATTCACACTATGTTGAGGAACAAATGAAACCCTTTTAACATTGGCCTGTTATAGCGCCACCAGCAGGTCTAATTTAGCGAAACAAATGTTTTTAACAAAATGCCTCAAATCATGAATGCAGTCAGTGTCCGATTGTCGTGCAAGGCCTAAGAAGAAATGGCACCCTTTTCACGTTGGCCTATTATAGCACCACCAGGAGGCCACAATAGCCAACCTGACCTGGCGGAGACCTGTGCTCCGAGGAGCACTTTTTCTAGTTAGTGTGGTTGCCCTCAGACTATAGTACTGTTCCCACTTTATTTATAGATAAACTTTATTTCAAACCGCCACTCCTCCCACAGTTTTTATTCCCCAATTTAGAGCCATATGTCAAAATGACCGGCTTGACCGGGAATCGTGCGGAATTTTGCTAAGAGATTGGTTGCATTTAATTTAATTGATATAAATGTATTAGTGCATTAAATTTCCCCATCCACTTTAATGGGAAAATGAAAAAACTCGATTTCAAGTATTCTTTTCTCAAAAACTGTAAGGGCTAGAGTTACAAGACTTGGAGGGGAGGTTCATAATTTAGTCCGAAATTATCATAAAAATTATTACACCAGTCGGCCTCATGGTGGCGCTATAAAAGCCCTCTTTATGTTTTGGCCTATAACTCTTGAACCGTAGGTCGTAAAATAAAAATCTTTTCCATTTTTCCCTAGATTCCTTGGGTCAAGACGCAACTCCCTATTTAGGCCACGGCCATTTGCGTCAGGATAGATTTTCCGCCATTTAGAATTTTCTTCAAAACACACTTTTAGCTCCTCCTCCCACATATTTCGTCCAAAAAATCGGTATAAATGATCTCTGGTCCCATGCGATAAACATATCCAAACGGCATTTTGATAGTCCTTACCGTTCATCCGTAAATGGCTTCCAAAGTTAGTGGGAGGGGCCCGTTTTACCAAAAATGCCAGAAATCACGAACGAAACGTCCGGTCAATCCCAAATTTGAGTCGCATGTCGAGGGTGGTTTACTCAACGAATCCCCAAAAGCATTTTCACTTTGACCAATAGGGGGCGCCACAAATGCACAAAACGTAACCGTTTGATGCAAAAACATGATTTTGGGGGGGATCAATCCTCTCAAAATGAAATAAAAGCGATATCAGGAGTGACGTGACAATGTGATTGGCCCGTTACATTTGTGGGAGGGGCCTATTTATTTAGTGGGAGGGGCCTATTTCCTAAAATCAAAACGGCACATATCACGAAGGCAGGATCCGATCGGCACCCAATTCGAATGGCACGTCTCGCGGCCACCAACGGCATTCCTCCTGGCGTATCCCTCGAGTCCCGGCGGCGGCCGCGACCGGCGTCGGCGCAACCACACTTAGCAATTTCCCAGAATTGCGACGCGTCTAGTTGTACATCAAGTTGCCTCACACTATGGCTCGGTAAGGCTTACATACTTATTAGTGCAGGAACCAAAAGCCCAAAAGTTGACTATACCCCTACCCGGGGTATTAGTCACGATACAAAGTGACAAAACTTTTTTTCATATCTTTAGGATGTCTCCTTCATGAAATGGATTGTCACAAGTTTTGCTTTTACTGCAAAGGTCATGAAATTGACCCATGAAGTGACTCAGTGAGAGGCAAAAAAACACCTACCCTGAAAGAGGGAGTTCCCTGTCAATCCTTTGTCATTTTCTACCTGCTGGTTGTTTTTACATTATACTTGTACAGATGGTCTACAGATAGTGTCCCTACATCCCAAAACAACCAGAATGCCAATATGTGGTTCTATTGTGAATCAGCAGCATTTTATATAATATAAGGCCTTATTAGAGGCGGAAATAGCAAAAAGTGTAATTTTATGAGCAATATTCACTTGTGATTTTGGTCAAAGGTAGAACAAAACCTGACCTTGTTTTTTCATAACTTTGACTTGTCATCTTAGTGGGATAGCTTAGCAAGATTATCGAAACGAAGCGAATAAAACCTACAATTGTTTTACGAGGCTTCTTTAGGACCTACTGATGGATTCTAGCCTTGGGTACCAAACTTTAATTGTGAAAATTATCCATACAATTATCCATATCAATAAACATAAAAAAAAAACAGGCTGATTAACTTTTTGGCCTATAACTCTTGAACCGTAGGTCATAGCATCAAAAATCTTTGATTTGGATCATCACACAACTTCCCATATAGGTCCCGCCCCTTTTCCGATTTCAAGATTTAGCATTTATCTTTAAAACTGCTATTACTCTTACAAATTAAATCCAAAATTCACACAAATGGGCACACACTGTGTCTTTGGTCATGTGATGTAGATGTATCAGTCAGATTTTTCATATTCCCTTCAGATTGGCTACGATTGGCTTCTAAAATTTGAGGGAGGGTCCGTTTGGCAAAAAATGGCACAAATCATGAACACGGTATCCTATCGGTCCCAAATTCGTATCATTGAGGGGCCACTAATAAACGCAGAGCCAATGCTATTTCACTTCCATCCATAGGGGGCGTAACAAATTCTACAATATCACTGTTTTTGCACCAAATTAAGTACAAATGGTCTTGTGAGTCAAACATTTGCAATTGCAAAGTGGTGAACAGTCCAAATTTGATTTGCCACATTTGCAGGTGGAACAGTCCCCTTTACAAGAACATTTGATCAGCTCTCTGCATGCTCTGGAGACTTCTGGAATTGTCATCCAAACTGGCACCCATGCCTCCGATTCCTTGGTCTATCCATACTCATGTGGGGAAGGAATAACTTGTTCTGTTTGTAGGCTGGTTGCCCAGATGCCTGCTTGATACACTGCCCGCTTAACATGCTGAAGTAGTGCATCTTGGGTGGGTGGCAGTTTCTCCATCGACCTATTCCCATGACAGAAGAGATCTTTTCTAGTTTGGTTGATGGAGATCAAAGCACTGGATTTGTCATACAGGCTAATTGTCAGTCTCTCAAGCTTCTGGAACTGCTGACTGTCAACATTCAGCAGCTGGAAGGGATGTTTGGCCAGACTGACAAGTATCTCTGTGACATCATCATAGGCTTGCCAGGCATGCCAAGCTGACTTTTTGCCCTTAGTGTGGAAAGGAGATGTTGTGTCACAACCTGACAATGCATGGAACAGCCAGAGCACAAGATTTTACACATGCCAAAAGCCACCCAGATGTCAGCCAAAGATTGAATCGAAACTAAATCATGGAACAATACTGCAAGGATCACTATGACATTAGTGTCCACAATACGCACTAGGATCATTTTTGCTCCTTGCTCCAGTGCATGCCGTATATGAACCAGAATCCTGGTGTCTGCCTCTTCATGATTGCAACAGGTCATGGTACTACTGGAACCAAAAGATGACACAGCTTGCCCTGATGTGACATACACAGCTTTGGATGTTGGCCAATTGAACTTTTCAATCCTAGAAGTCATTTTTTTATTTGTTGGGTCTCGAAGAAAATCCATCCAATTGCCTGGTAGCTTTGTCTGACCTGACACTTTCCTGCGAACACCTTGTCCTCTTTTTTCGCGTGTGGACTCCTTCAAACTATCTGGGATATATGTGTCCCACACAACATCCAACCGCTTGGTTTCCTGCAGCTGCTTCAGCAGATAAGGGATGCAAACGTCATCTGCATACTCATCAATGCCACATTGTTCTGGAGCGCTTTGATCTTCTTACCATGTTTACGAATTGCCTTGTGTCGAGGTTGCCTGAAGAGTGGCAAGTTATTTCTCTTGATTGGATCATGGATGGAGTGGCTGCGCTCATCAAGCACCTTCTTGACAAACTCCTGGTATTGTTTCTTGCCTGTGTCCTCCAAGATGTGCACTGTATTTACCACTAATTCATCTGCACAGTTGCGCCTGTCAAGAGCTACTAGCTCATTGAAATCATCCAAGAAAGGATTGCCCATTTGATTAATGTTGTTAGACAGGTAAACAACATGTCTCTTCTGTGTTGCAAGACCCTGCTTGTGGTGCTGGAAGTTATTAGGATCCTCTGTGTCATTTTCAGGGAGATTGTTTTCCTGTTCGTGAGCTTGGTCGAATGGGATTGCATTGAGAACTTTTTGTATGTCTTTGAAATAACCCAGTGTGAACGCTTCTCAAACTCTTCCTTTATAGTGTTGGGCAAAGACTGTCTGTCCCTGATGTGGACAGACAGCCATCTTGAATAGTTCACATGGTCCAAGGCAAAGAATAGAGGGACAAGTTATTCCAGTACTTCTACATATAGAGCAAAATGTTCTCTCTGTGGACCCTGATGAAGAGTATGAGGGTTTCATATTTCATGATAAGATCCCAGAACATGAAAGTCGGACTCTTCTTAAGCGTATTGTTTCTCCAAGCCATGATGGAGTCCTCATCTGTGGAGCCTGCACTAAGCCTGAAAGCCTCCTGTTGGAGATTGTGCAGTGTCAAGAGAGTGACTTCGTGGGCATGCCTGGTTCGAGTTAAGTGTGCTGCTTTCAGGAATGAGTCAGCCATGCCACTTGATGCTACCTCTGCTTCTGTGAGTGCTGTCGTCCAACCAGAGCCATCTAAGAGATCTCCAAGGGTATTCCAGAAGGCCATTTATGTGTGTAAACCACCCAACATGACTACATGAACTCTTTCACCATGGGTGTCTGGCCATTTCCACTGTACTAACTTTGTCTGAGCAAACAGAGGCTGGTCAAATGTAGTGACTGGGATTTGTCCTGGATTCAGATACTGAACAGCTCGTCTGTGAACATCCATGCCATGGTTAATCATGGCTGGTGTGGAAGATTTCTCATAGAACAAGGAAGGAGTGCACATCTTGCTGGGGGGTCTTCCACTGAAGGTTGCCTAGAAGCATGGGAGGGCAGCCCATGCAACTGCATCTTCACAGGTCAGTTCTGCTTTCTCTAGAAGCAGTAGTGTATGTTTGATCCAATTGTGTTCCTCTGCTCTTGCATCGTCCAATGAGCCCATAACTGGATATACCTTGCATTCTGGCACAGAAACAGAACTATTTTTCAAAGCAACAGCTGGGACAGAGGTGTAATTGTCTGGAAGAGTGTGTTTTTTACCTTCAGAAGGTGGTATCATAATGGGTTGTCTATTCACACCAGAATCACCTCACATGTAGAAGTGGCAATCCAGTCTTGAATTTGTGTTATAAACAATTTGAGTCATAAACAATGCACTGTCCAATGGTGAGGCAAGCCTGGGAGTTACATTTGTCTTGATCTTTCAAGTTAGAGACATTTATCATCATGGAGATGAGAGATGTCAAGCTTGAAGGTAGTGAGTTTTGCTGACATTTAGCTGGGAAGGAACCAGAGATTTTAAAGCCTGGACGGTTTAATATGTCATTTCTGACTATCATTGCAGCTTTTGCCAGAATAAGTGCATCTTCATTCAAATTTCGCTGCTTTAGAGCCTCCTTCACCATATTTCTCATTCCCTCCTTGAAAATGAGAACTGTGTTTCTTTCAACAGATTGTTCTTGTGCCTCTGGGAAGTGTTCACATAAAGTATCCTTCAGCCTGGTATGGTTGACAAATGTCTTGATCCCCAGCTCCTCGAGTCGATTCAGATACAGCGAGTGGATCTCAGACAGCTTAAAGACAAGAACTCCAGAGTCCACATTTTTCTTAATGTAGTCCATCAGTTCTATCAAAGCTCGAGACTCATTCATTTTCTCATCTGTGTTTTCTGAAGGTTGGCCTGATGCCTTCCGAGTGAGACTACGGGGGCGATTTCTCAGCTTGACTGGACATGGTAGATGGTATTTTGCCTGAATTGCTATTACATCTCTTCTGAATATCCTGGAGATAAGCTTAGTGTCATTTAGTTCAGTGATCATGTCTCTGATATTCTTGACAGCATCAAATGTTGACACTGCATGGAGAACACCTTGGTCTGAGCCACTCTCACAGAAGAAGCAATTTTGAACATCTAGTGATTGGCGCTTCATTCGCTTTTCCCGTCCAGAGTAATCAGGATTTACTTTTTTCTTCCTTTTTCTTCCTTTTCCTTTCTTTGCCAAAACAAGCTTAGCATTTCTGAATTGTACATGGCTACAATTGCTTGCTGTTTCATCATTCCCAAAATAGAGTTCAGTTGGAAGAGCATCAATGGCCCTAAATTGCTCTACATTAGACTGAAAGTTGCTGTATGCGTCTGTTTTATCAAACTTTGCCCATTCCAAGGGACATCTCAAAGGTTCAGACGTGTCTTTCTGGCAAATGATACAGTGATCCAAGTTCAGCTCCATATTGAGTCCTCACAAACTGAAATCATGTAGCTACTAACAGTGGTTGCTGGGTCCTACACACAGCAATTAAATACGCTTGGCAGCCAACTCCCCTGCAATCAATTAGCTCATCACTTCTCCTTCTCCACCTGACCAAAGACACAGTGTGTGAGATAACGCAAAATGGCGTACAATCTTGAAATCAGAAAAGGGGCGGGCAAAAAGTTAATCGGCCTGTTTTTTTTTATTGATACTGATATGGATAATTGTATCTAATAGAGTTGATAAAGGGTCGTAAATCCTGCTCTATGTTAATTACAACTATTTGTAGTTAAACCGCTGAAAACCCAGTGTAAAAAGGATGAGGCGAAATCAAAGACAGACACAGGCCGGTTCTCAAATTAAAAGGTTGACATTGTATTAAGAGAAAGAATCAATCCATGAGGCACCGTACAGCAAAAATATCTCTCTCCCTAAACAGTCAATGATCACAACAGTTATACACAAATGAAGTTGTTATCAGCTCTGACGATGACATCTGCCCATGAGGAGCCTTGCTCGTAGGTTGAGGGAGAAGATGGCAAGCGGATGGTGTGACAGTTTATCTTGGACAAACAGTGTCCAAATGTCTCAAACAACACGTTGACCTCAACTCTGACCGGCGTCGCTGGAGGTGTTGTTGCTTTGTCATAGATGGTCAAGTTAACTCCAATGAGCTGTTATTGTATTCCTCCAGAGATAATCAGTGACCTTGGAGGGCCTGCGCTCTGTACAGCATGCAGTCTCTAGAGGAAAGGAGAGACCTGATACTAGGATTAGTTTTGTCCAACCTCGAACTTAATAAAATCATAAGATTGGTAGGAAAACTTGAGTTATGCCAAGATGGCACACTAAAATAGGATAGGATGGCATATATATCAATATTGTCGACAAAATACATAACTCTAACAGTATCAATAATTTTCAAAATAAAGTTTGGTACCCTAGGCTAGAATCCATCAGTAGGTCCTAAAGAAGCCTCATAAAGAAATGGCGCTTTTATCCGCTTTGTTTCGATAATGTAAAACAATGGGGTTAAGCTTCTAGACTATCTATACTATCAACCATCAAAGTATTTACTTTGACAGCAAAAGTCCTAAAATTCACTTAAAGTTTGCACACCACCATTCAAGACAGTTTCTCCACCAAGAATGTGCAGACATGTCCCCACCTTCTGAAAAAGGGAGTGCCAAGTTAATCCTGCACCGTTTTCCACCTATACTGGTTGGATTTACATCATATTTGCTCAGATTGTCTACAGGTAGGACCCCTACACCCCAAAGCAACCAGAAACATATGTAGGCTTGTATTGTGAATCAGCAGGGTTTTATAGGCTCTTAGGCCCTGTTAAAGGCAGAAATATCAAAGTATTCTTTTCCAAGTTACCTCTAATCCTTATCTATGTAAAATGCCTACAAATACAACAAAATGACTACTTAATAACAGGGAATACAGCATATTTTTACCCATCCACTTCATATTCAAATGGAATCTATGATTCTCAGGTAGGCCTAATATCTCTACACCTCAAAGCATCAGGAATGACAAAATACTGTTCTATAAGCCCATACAGCCTACAGTACATGCACTTGGCTTAAGTACATGCTGTAGAATGCACAACTTTGTGTGTGCCATTCTTAATGACTAATCATCAATCATCAAGCTTATGGAAAACAATTTGATCCCCAGTGAGTCAGTTCCCCCCACACTTCTCAAAAAAGTATATACATATCGTCGGTGGCCAGAACGAACCAGCTAACTCTTTTTTTCATAGCTTTTTATTTTATTTTTTATAAATCAATGCTATTGAACACCCTTTACGTCTGTGTAAAAAAAAATTTGAACCAATGAAAAGTATTAAAAAGCGCCTCTGACATAACCTAACAACTCCATTGGATCCTCAAACTGTCCGTCAACACCACACAACTCCCCCCCTCTCCTCTCTACAGGCAGAGCGTGCTGGCGCAGTGAGAGAGGAGGAGCACGCAGCACATAAACAAACTAAACGGCAGGGTTTTTCTCCCCGTATTCTGTTAAAACTATGCAGTGTACCTGTTTATCAAACTTAGCACTGACGCTAATGTTAGGAAAACAAGTAATTATATTTCTAAAATCTATGAAGTGTTTAATGAGGAGAGCAATGTGACAAGAAGAAAGGAGTTTATAGCATTTCTGTCACGCTAGTTCTACTCCAACTCAACTCTGTGAACCAGGGGCGGACTGGCCATTTGGCGTACCGGGCAAATGCCCGGTGGGCCGCTGGGCCAGTGGGCCGCTGGGCCCACTGGCCCATTTAAAAAAAAAGAGTTTTCGCTCCCGTATTAGGATTATTACGGTCATTTCCGGTTCGCACGGCCCAATTATTAGTTACGTTAATGTTTGGTCTGGGATGCTTTCCAGCAGGGGCTTCAGTGCGGCTGCAGAGTTCATGTGCAGGGCTGGTAGTCAGGGCTGTTAAGTCCATTTTTATGTTACAATCGTTCACTTTGTGATACAAGCGCCAAATTTGGCATGAACAATGCCTAGGACCTATTTTTGCAGAAAAGCCCGTTAGCCACGCAAAAAAATCCAATATGGCTGCCATTTTCCAAAATGGCTGGTGGCGAAAGACATTTTATGTGTATTTTGACATGGATTGTGATTGGATTTTGATTATTTTGGTATCAACATATAGTTTTGACTCGTGAAAAAAAAAAACAATATGGCTGCCATTTTCCAAAATGGCTCCAGGCAAAAGGCATTTTATGTGTATTTTGACCTGGATTGTGATTGGATTATCCAATTTTGATTATTTTGGCATCAGAATATAGTTTTGACTCCCCCCCGCCCCCTCCCCCGTTAGCCACGCAAAAAAAAAAAATATATGGCTGCCACTTTCCAAAATGGCTGCTGGGGAAAGACATTTTATGTGTATTTTGACCTGGATTGTGATTGGGTTTTGATAATTTTGGTATCAACATATGAGTTTTTACCCCCCCCCCCCCTGGATCACAAATGGTTCTAATCGTCACATTTGCTGGCAATCAGCTGTGTGCACTGAAGGCCAAAGCGGTAGCACTGCATCTACCACGACATTCAGTCTTGCACTGACATTTTGACAGTTGTTCACAAATCTGGGCAATTGGTAGTGTCATCCACGCCACTTGCCAAATATCATCTTCTGCTCGCCATCCCCAGCTGGCAGAGCTCTCTGTATGCATTTGACATACAGTTGCCTGGCTTCAGACACGGGCAACTTGATAAGTGGCATGCTTCACATGATGTGCAAGAGATGCCCTTGTAGGTGGAATGGCATCATAGGACCTCTGCTTCCATGCAAACAGGTAAAATCTTGCATCATCAACCCCATCAGCAGTGCTGTTCTTGTCAATCACTGTTACTAGTTAGGGAATTTTAGCAAAATATTTGGACCATCTGTGAAAAAAATTACTACCAATAGCTTTCTTCACCAATGTGTTCTTATAGGTGTCTAGAATCACCTCTCAAAAAGTTCAACCCCAAATCCTCGTGGAAAATCCTGGAGAGCCAATTTTGAGTAAAAATGTCTCCCTGGCCATCTAATATTGGTATATTGGTTATTGTTAGTGTATAATCAGTGTATAATCAATGGTAGGGGATTGGGGTGTTGTTGAATTGATTCTATTTTGAAAAATAAAATAAGAAAATATTGCTAAACACTTGATAAGAGTGTACACCTACTGTGCACATGCTCAGTGGGATACACTGTCTGCATGTGGGGAAGGAGCGGGAGTGTTGCATCCTGGCAAATATGTCTGGACGATTTTAAGGTACGGTAGTTTATCTACTTTTTGGCATTTATTTTCCTCTGCTGGCAAAACTTTTGATTACTGTGAATTTAGATGTCAATTTTCTCTAGCCTATTGCTTACATTGAACAATCATTAGTTAAACAATCATGACACTTGTCTTTTAGTAGACAACATGGAAGAGGATTATGTAGCTTGTGGCTTAAGGTGCTTCATCTGTGGTGGTCCTGAGACTGAGATTCAAAAGCTCTCAAAAGTCACCCAAAAAGGCTATGCACAGATGTTGTCTTATTCTGAGAGTGTGGATGATGCAGCATTAATCAGAAGACTACATGAGGACTGGAAAAACTGAGATGACCCCAAACTAAGATACCATTTGGAATGCAAAACCGAGCTATACAGTCGTGCAAGAGGTATATCCACTGGAAATCGTACGTTCTTTTCAATGTGATGAAAGTTGCCACTTGCAGATTTCAATCCTATTCTATGTTGTGAGTGACATCATAATTTAATAAAAACTTTAAACATAATCTATTCTTTAGAGCAAGATGAGCAAGACCAACGGCCAGACAGGAAGAAAAGACGCAGGGCATTGTCTGGGTCAAGTAGTTCAAGTGCTAGCTGGCACACTTGATCTACCATAATACTTGCATCCTTTGCAATGAAGGTATCAATGCTGGCACATTGAAAAGAAACCCTGGTAAGTCTTTTGTATGTAAGATTCAAATGAATTTTGATAATTGTTTTTCTTGCTCCTCATTGTAGGCTTCCACTCAAAGTAGAATAATTTAATCATGCACATACTGTATGTGGCTACCTTTTATCCAGACAGAGCTCGGCAGTTGTATCGTGCACCTGATAATGTCTACCAGGACCAACTGAAAAGGAGTTTGATGCAGAAAGCAAAGCGACGAGGTGATGACTGGGGACGTGAAGTCGCTGGTCGCCTGTCTGGTATTATAGATTTGGTGGCAGAAGAGGCAGTATATCATATTTGATGAAGAAGAGACTTTGAGAACCCTGTTACAAAGTCTAAGGTAACATTATATGGATACGCAATACAGCTGTACAATACAACTCACATTTCTTATCCTTTATTAGTCCCCCTCATTCCTGGACCCATATCAATCTTGCAGAATAAATTATTTTGAAATCAAAAGTTTCACTATTAAAAATTATATTTCTTCCCTCAGGATAAGAAATGTGAGTTGTATTGTACAGCTGTATTGTGTATCCACATAATGTTACCTCAGACTTTGTAACAGGGTTCTCAAAGTCTCTTCTGCATCGAATATGATATACTGCCTCTTCTGCCACCAGGCGACCAGCAACTTCAAGTCCCCAGTCATCACCTCGTCGCTTTGCTCTCTGCATCAAACTCCTTTCAGTTGGTCCTGGTAGACATTATCAGGTGCACGATACAACTGCCGAGCTCTGTCTGGATAAAAGGTAGCCACATACAGTATGTGCATGATTAAATTATTCTACTTTGAGTGGAAGCCTACAATGAGGAGCAAGAAAAACAATTATCAAAATTCATTTGAATCTTACATACAAAAGACTTACCAGGGTTTCTTTTCAATGTGCCAGCATTGATACCTTCATTGCAAAGGATGCAAGTATTATGGTAGATCAAGTGTGCCAGCTAGCACTTGAACTACTTGACCCAGACAATGCCCTGCGTCTTTTCTTCCTGTCTGGCCGTTGGTCTTGCTCATCTTGCTCTAAAGAATAGATTATGTTTAAAGTTTTTATTAAATTATGATGTCACTCACAACATAGAATAGGATTGAAATCTGCAAGTGGCAACTTTCATCACATTGAAAAGAACGTACGATTTCCAGTGGATATACCTCTTGCACGACTGTATAGCTCGGTTTTGCATTCCAAATGGTATCTTAGTTTGGGGTCATCTCAGTTTTTCCAGTCCTCATGTAGTCTTCTGATTAATGCTGCATCATCCACACTCTCAGAATAAGACAACATCTGTGCATAGCCTTTTTGGGTGACTTTTGAGAGCTTTTGAATCTCAGTCTCAGGACCACCACAGATGAAGCACCTTAAGCCACAAGCTACATAATCCTCTTCCATGTTGTCTACTAAAAGACAAGTGTCATGATTGTTTAACTAATGATTGTTCAATGTAAGCAATAGGCTAGAGAAAATTGACATCTAAATTCACAGTAATCAAAAGTTTTGCCAGCAGAGGAAAATAAATGCCAAAAAGTAGATAAACTACCGTACCTTAAAATCGTCCAGACATATTTGCCAGGATGCAACACTCCCGCTCCTTCCCCACATGCAGACAGTGTATCCCACTGAGCATGTGCACAGTAGGTGTACACTCTTATCAAGTGTTTAGCAATATTTTCTTATTTTATTTTTCAAAATAGAATCAATTCAACAACACCCCAATCCCCTACCATTGATTATACACTGATTATACACTAACAATAACCAATATACCAATATTAGATGGCCAGGGAGACATTTTTACTCAAAAATAATGGTTGGAATGGATTCAGCACCCCTGAAAACCCCTAGTTAGACACCTCACAAGACTTTTATTTCTTTTCATATTTTTCACCCAAGCCCTCTGGGCTCCTTAACTTTGATTGGCTCTCCAGGATTTTCCACGAGGATTTGGGGTTGAACTTTTTGAGAGGTGATTCTAGACACCTATAAGAACACATTGGTGAAGAAAGCTATTGGTAGTACATTTTTTCACAGATGGTCCAAATATTTTGCTAAAATTCCCTAACTATACTGGTGGGTATTGACTGAGCTTCTGGAAGACATGAGACACTTCAGGCCACACTTGCGGGGTTTGCCATGCTGTCTTTTTGCCTTTTCCCACGAAAGGCTGACACGACATCACATCCAGTGAAAGCGTGAAAGAAAAGGATGCCAATGGATTTTTCAGGGCCTAGATTCTTCACTGAATCGTGAACTGGTAACCAACAACAATACAGTACAGTACAGTGCTGTTCAATAACAGTACAGTACAGTACAGTACAGTACAGTACAGTACAGTACAGTACAGTACAGTAAAGTACAGTACAGTACAGTACTGTTCAATAACAATACAGTACAGTACAGTACAGTACAGTACAGTGCTGTTCAATAACAGTACAGTACAGTACAGTACAGTACAGTACAGTACAGTACAGTACAGTACAGTACTGTACTGTACTGTGCCATACAATAGCAATACAGCACAGTAAAGTACAGTACAGCAAAGTACAGTACAGTACAGTACTGTGCTGTACAATAGCAATACAGCACAGTACAGTACAGTACTGTACAATAGCAATAGAGCACAGTACAGTACAGTACAGCACAGCACAGCACAGTACAGTAGGCCTACAGTACAGTACTGTGCTGTACAATAACAAAACAGTACAGTAGAGTAAAGTACAGTGCTGTACAATAACAGCACATTACTGTTTTGTAATGTGTTAGTTTGTCGCCGGCAGCCATTTTGGAAAATGGCAGTCATATATATTTTTTTACGTGGCTAACGGGGGGAGGGGGCGGGGGGGAGTCAAAACTATATTCTGATGCCAAAATAATCCAAATTGGATTATCCAATCACAATCCAGGTCAAAAACCACATAGCATGTCTTTCGCTGGCAGCCATTTTGGAAAATGGCAGCCATATTGTTTTGTTTTGTTTGGCTAACAGGCTTTTGTGAAAAAGTAGGTCCAGAAGAAACTTTGTGGAAAATGTGGCGCTTGTATCACAAAGTGAACGATCGGGTCACTAACAGCCCTGGCTATGGGCTGAAACAGTGAAACACCTCTCCTACTCTCCTACCCCAGCAACAAAGCTCACTTTTTAAGAGGGGCATGCAGCAGCTTTCCAGAAGCCTTATAGGCTTTGATTGTGTCCTGGATTATATATGATCTATACAGTGTTAATTGTTTATTTTCATACAGAACAAGAATTTGTCGTTTGTTGCAATACATTTTCTATATCACTGCTTCCATCTCATTTATAAATTCAACTAATGAGTAGTAACTACCTTAATAAACCATTAATTTTGTATGAATAAGTGTTTATAAACATGTATTAACACAAGCACTAACCATGTACAAATGTACGCATAAATATACATACAAATGGTTTGTATAACATTTACTTAAGACGTTCTGAATGATCTTATGAACCATTAACAACTCCTAAATAACTGGTTTGTAAATTGATATAATACTTATTTGTAAATGGTGAATCTATCATTTACAAAGTATGAGAATACAATCATTAAGCACATTAGAGATTAGGTTTTTAATCAGCAATAAAACGCTAATAATGCTTAATTAAGTATTTTACTAATGCTTAATAGTGTATAGTTGAAACATTTATAACTGTGTTTACTAATGCTTAGTAATGTACAGTGGTAGCCAGTTGAGATCCTCACGATGGGTACCTACCAGATAGGTACCCATCAGGTACCTATCTGAAACCACACCCCTCTGGGGGTGTGGTTTTGCCTTGGAGGGTGGAGTTTAGCATTATTTTTTCCCCACTGTGTAATACAGTAGGTGGACAGTAGGTGGCAGGGCCGAGCAACTATTTGTTGTTGTTTACCTACTAGTCTACTTGTTGGGGAATTGAATTGAAACAATATACTGTACTGTAGAAGCCTACTATAGCAGTAATTATACTTTAAATAGTGTAATTTCTATGAGGTGTCCATAACACCATACAGACAATTTAGGCTATTCTAAACCACGTCCTATTTGCACTGCATTTTTTATTGTTAAAGAGACAATTTAAAAAACACGTGTGTGTGTAAAGGGTTTACACACACATTTCAATTTGTATTTAAAGTGAAATATCCCTTTAACTATATTCTACAGTTTAACCCAGTGATTCTCAACCTTTTTCATTTCAATTTCATTACAGTATGTATTCTCAGATCTATTGCTTTATTTAGGCATTTTGTATCACAATATTTTCTTTTAATAATAATAATAATAATAATGACTCAAAATATATATAGGGCTGAAGTGGTTAGTGTGTTCTGTAATTGTAATCAAGATCTACAAAGTAACTAGTAACCAAATGTCATTGTAGTGGAGTAAAAGTACAATATTTTCCTCTGAGATGTAGTGGAGTAGAAGTAAAAGTATTGAATATTGAAAATACTCCAGTAAAGTAAAAGTACCTCAAAGTTGTACTTAAGCACAGTACTTAGTAAATGTAGTTATAGTTAGTTTCCAACACTGGGGGGCTCATTAGTAGTCAGTCAGTGGCCTGGTGGTTAAGGCTGTAGGCCATTGATATTGGGATCCGAGTTCGATTCCAGGATGAAGCAATATTTGCAATTTAGCATTTGTGCAATTTAATGTCTCTGTCATTTTAGATTTATTTGGCTATTCAAACATAGCAACTCAAACTACAAGCTCATAGTGTGCCACACTATGACTTTTTGAAAAATAATCTGAAAATGTGTGCAAATCTTTGAATCTATATACACATTATAATCAAATCTTTGCTTCTGGGGGTCCCTGGAACAAGAGATGGGGGGTCCCCCACTGTTCACTGAACTCACTGTCTGTTTGACTGTGAGGGGGGTGTCGTAGCCAAACAGGTTATGTTAATTATCGTAGCACAGAGCCTGTTGCCTAATCTCTCTACAAGTTGGGCTTTTATCAGACGCTCTTAATACAGAGAGATTTACAGTAAGCAAGGTAAACACGAGGTAATACATCTAATGCATAGAAATAATAATCTAGGATCTCTCTCTCTCTCTCTCTCTCTCTCTCTTCTAACAGCGAATAATAAAGTGTTTATTGTGAAGATTTATTAACCCAACTCAGTTTTATTTGTGGGAGAATTCGATTAAGGAGGATTCACAGTTAATTGTAGACCCTCAGTTTAACAGTCGGGTTCGGTTCCAGCGTAAGACAACGATTGTAATTTAGCCTTCTTTAGCTTTTGCAAAGTAGAAATACTCTGTTACAAGTAAAAATCAGGAAATAAAAATACATACTTGAGTTAAATTACAAAAGTATTGGTATCAAAATGTACTTGTAAAATGTACCAAAAGTAGAAAGTAGGCCGAAACTAGCAGATCTACAAGCTCACTATGTGTCGCATAGCGACGCATTGTGAGCTTGTACTGTAGATCGCCTATTTTCAAATGGCTGAAATGTATATAGGGCTGAAGTGGTTAATGTATGTTGCGATGCGATATGCGATATTATACAGTTTAGACTGATGATAGGTTCTTGGTTTACCTATGATCCTAGATTATTATTTCTATATGCATTTGAAATTACCTCGTGTTTACCTTGCCTACTGTAAATCTGTAAAATCTGGATTAAGAGCATCTGATAAATGCCTACATTGAAGAGAGATTACGCTACAGGCTAGGGGCTGTTGTATAAAAAATGTACATAACCTGTTTGGCTTTGAAACCCCACACAGTCCTACTACTCCTTGGAAAGTCAGAGATAAAAAAAATGGCAGCTCCCAAAGCTGCTTTCTGAGAGCAGTAACTAGTAACTATACTAGTCAACTAAAAGTAACATTTCAATAAAATGCATTATAAACTAGAAAAAGTGCTCCTCGGAGCACAGGTCTCCGCCAGGTCAGATAGGTTATTGTGGGCCAGCAATGTTTCGAATTTGCCAGTCAGGATGGAATATAAAAAAATCGTACGGAACCATCTTGATCACTTGACTATAGAGATAATGTGTACTGATTTGCATGATGTTTGGACAACATTTGTAGGAGTAATATAAAAAAGAAAAATCGGCCTCCTGGTGGCGCTATAATAGGGCAATGTTAAAAGCCTGGCGTTTGTTCTTCAATGTAGTGCGAATGTACGTGCAAAGTTCCACCGCAATCGGACGCTGCGTTCATGATTTGCGGCATTTTGTTCAAAACGGGCCACTCCTGCAAACTTTAGATGTCAATGTTAGCCAATCAGGATGGAATATGAAAAATCAAACAGATCCATCTTGATCACATGACTATAGAGATCATGTGTACCGATTTGCGTGACATTTGGATACAATCTGAAGGCTTAATCTCAAAATATGTATTTTACATAAGTCGGCCTCCTGGTGGCGCTATAAAAGGCTAATGTGAAAAATGTAGGGCAGATGTTTTTCCTTGGCCTCTAGGGAGTATGCGTGCAAAGTTTCACGCAGATCGGTGCAATTACAGTTAAAAACGCAATTTGGCCTTTTATAGCGCCACCATGAGGCTGATTTGAACATTTTCAAGTGGCATTTCCTCCTCGGCCTAGTGGGAATGTGAAAGTCGGCCTCCTGGTGGCGCTATAACAGGCCAATCTGAAAAATGTGGCCCAGAGGTTCTGAATTGGCATCCAGGGAGTATGTGTGCACAGTTTCGCAGCGGCCGGGCCAACGGTGCCGGAGATTAGCCGCTCTCAGACAGATGGACACACGGACACACAGACACACGGACGGACTGTCACACGGACGGACGGACGGACGGACAGGGGGTAAAACATACTCTCTCGCCATGCCTTTCGGCCTGGCGGAGACAATTACTTTCCGGCACAATTATATTGGTTTGGAATGTGAAACAGAGTTAAATGAACACATGAGATTATAATGTACTAACTAACTAAGGACCCCAATTTAAACAAGCCATATGGCTAGCTTGGGTTTTTTAATCCTATTTAGTCGACCGTGTATTTGAACTGTACTTTCATGTGCTTTTTGTCTGCAAACTTCTAAATAAAGTAAAGGTTTCAGACAATGACATGCAAATTAACTTTGGCACCTTGGCCATGGGCTTTTGTTTGTCTCAACCAAACTTAGGCCATCACAACGGCCTCAGGAGCCCCCACCTCAGTGTGACCCCCCACCCCACCCCCAAAAAGACAGACACTCACACAGCTCAGAACAGTAAAGATGGCAGATAGTGTAGTGGAGTAGAGAGTTGCCTTATAATTTACAGACCAAGGTTTAAGTACAGTTTGGTATAGGAGTAATTTTGTGAAACTGTTGTTTCCGATGTTTTTATGTGTTTAGTTTGTCTAATATGGTTTAATGTGTTAACATTGTTGTTTATAAAGAAATACTCTCTTTTTCAATCATAAATCTACATCTGCAATGTAACTAGTAAATAAAGCTGTCAAATAATTGTAGTGGAGTAAAGTATTATATAGCCGATCTACAAGCTCACAACACGTCACATTGCGACGCGTTGTGAGCTTGTAGTTCGGCTATTTTCAAGCATTTTTGTACTTTTACTTTTGGTACTTTAAGTTTTAGTTGTAACAGAGTGTTTTTATATTGTGGTATTGCTACTTTTAGGCTACTTAAGTAAAATGTCTGAGTACTTCTT